>NC_056738.1:526636030-526801030 GCF_019279795.1 Protopterus annectens | reverse complement strand
CAAGGCTCTGCTTAAGAGATGGATTTCTTTAAGTTAGCAGTGACTTTCAGTCACCATTTGTAATATGAGTAGTGAGCAGGATACAAGCATGAATTAGGGAATTAGTTAATAAGCAATTTGGTTTAATTAAATAATTAGGGTTTGTATAAAGGATGTGATGTAATAACTGTTTAATTGTCTGAGGAAGTTTAGCAATGGCTAAACGAAAGCGCTCACAGAGGATTGTGTATTTTCCTTTTATTCAATAAAGCGTATGTCCGGTGCACTTTTGAAGCTGTTTCATTCAGTAGATGGTGTCTTGGTTCATTCTGCTTTTGTTTATCTAGACTTATATGTATGCTTGTATCCTTACTTATGTACTGTACTGTACTGTTATTTGGAGCTTTTCTCCCCAGGCCTCCGATGAAAATGGACCTGTGTCCAGTCGGACTTTTCTGGCTATCAAATGTAGAATGAAATAAAAAAATATATATATAAGCATAGCAAATGGATGCCATTAAAAGCTTTCTCTTTAGGTGATGCAGTAACACTTTAATAAAGTCTTCTTTATATTACATTCTCTAGCACCTCAATGTAGGAAAAAAAATGAAATCAAATCCTGCACCAAGGTTATACCAGATATAAAAGAGCTAATCCTAACAGATATAAGATATGAAAAAACTGGAATAAAGAAAAAAACAATAAACAATATGCAACAATACTGACAGTAACAAAATTTAAGAATACACAATAAAGGTTAAGCAAAACTATTATACTAGACTAATGGAAAATAACTGTAAACCTACAAAATAGTTTTGGTCAACAGTCAGTAAACTTATAAATCCTGGTTAAAAATCACAAACCTGCCATTTCACAGATGAAACAAAGAATGCAGACTTAATTCATACTACATAAATGTTAAAAAACTCCCTTAATAAATCCAGTGAAAACAATACATCTGACGTGGACAATGACATTTCTGCCTTGTCAATTACCACAACTCCTACTGCCATAATAAAAAATATTCAAATACTTACATCTCTTGCAGCTGATAACCTTCTTGCAGTATATCTCAAAACAGCCACACATTGCATACCTAATATCCATACTTGTAAATCATTGTCTCAAAGAAGGAATTATCCCCACATTGTGGAAACAGCCCTGTTATCCCCTTGCATAAAGATGGCAAATCACTTGAAAAACCAAACTATAGACCTAGAGCCATTCTGTTCTTCTATCTAAAATTCTTGAAAATGTGTTAACATAATGTTGGTGAATTACATAATGGAGAACAACTCACTTTCCACAACACAGCTCAGATTTTGGCCAAGATGTAGTACAGAAACTGCATTACTATCTCTTGCAAATTATATTTGTGAGAGACAAAATCAAAATGAAATGGTTGTATCCCTATTTTTAGACCTGTTCAAAGCATTTAATACTGTTTCACATCCCACACTGTCACTTAGATGCAAGGAACTAGGCCTCACAAACAGTAAATCAATTGGTTTAAGAGTTACCTCTGCCAGTGATCATTGTATCTACAATGGTTCATAGGTTCATAGGTTGGTACTAGGCTATCGGCCCTAAGGCCTATGCAAGCCTAGCCATAACAATTCCCTGGAATTTTTTTCCCACAATAATTACTTCTCTGGGCCCCTGTCTAGCAGGGCGACTGACATGATCCCCGGGGTGAATTTCCTATCTCCCATCCAATCATCAAGGTTCCTTTTGAAGAGGGCCAATGAGGCGCTCTGCTTGACATGTATGGGCAGTCTATTCCAGAGTATGGGGAGTCTCTGGGTCAGGAACCTATCCCTCCAGCATGTTTTGTTCATTGTGATGATAAGGTTTAAATCCGTGGAGCATGTGGCTCTGAGGGATTGGGATTTCTTTAAGTGGAGCATGTCCAACAGCTCTGGGTTTGACATGGCCTTGTATGTTAAGCAGAGATCGCCTCTGAGTAGACGATATGCCAGAGAGTATAGCTGGAGTTTTTTTAGACGGTCAGCATATGGCATCTGCTTTAGGCCTGTGATTCTTTTAATGAGGTATTTTTGTGGCCTTTCCAGCTGTTGCAGATGTCTTGTGAGGTACATACCAAATGGGGCATTATACTCTATAATGGGTCTAATGAGGGATGAGTACAGTGGGACAATGACCTCTTTTTTTCTGGATGAAAAGCCCTTAGTGATGAGGTGTGCCACATAGAAGGATTTCCTGACTTTTGTGGCAATGTGGTTATCGAAAGTGAGACCACTGTCCACTTATGTCCCTAAGTCTCTCATCACACTTTCAATGTTTATTGTCCTGCCACCTATGTGGCAGTTCATGGGTACATGTTTTTTTTCCAAAGGGGATAACTATACATTTCTTGGCATTAAGCTTGAGCCCATGGCTCTGGCACCAGGCATCTGTTTCTGTAAGGCCCTTTTGTAGAATATCCACATCATTTGGGGATTCAAAAATGGCTCCCAGTTTGCAGTCATCTGCAAACTTTGTTAGCCAGAGTCCCTTAGTGTTGGCCTGTACTTCAGAGAAGTAGATGCCAAATAAGAGTGGTCCCAGGACTGAAACCTGAGGTACTCCACTTGTCACTTGTCTGGAGCTGGCTTTGGAGTCGGCTACTTTTACAGTCTGGGTTCTGTCAGTAAGCCAGTTGGCAACCTATCGAGTAACATAGGGATTTATGCCCAGCTTAGTAAGTTTATCTATGATTCCAGAGTGGGGGATGGTGTCGAAGGCCTTGGCGAGGTCTAGATAGGCTGTGTGGACCGCCTTACCCTCGTCCATAGCTCTGGAGACCGATTCAAAGAAGTCAATCAGATTCAGGAGACAAGATCAGCCCTTCACAAACCCAAACTGGGTGGGGTCCAGTGTCTGGAGGTTGCCAATGTCTTTGTTTATAAGTTCCATGATAATGCGTTCCATGCCCTTGCAGATCAGGCTTGTCAGACTGATGGGACGGTAGTTCCCAGGATCCAAGGCAGATCCTTCCTTGTGGAGCGGGATAACTGTAGCTGTGCACCACGTGGTGAGAGGGGAGTGAAGTTGGCACTAAACTGATCTGCCAGGATATTGGCAATATCCTTGGGGTCAGTATATTTAATGCCATTCTGTTGTAGCTCAGAGCAGATCTGAGCATTGCCATTTAGATTCTTGACATAACTAAAGATATATATCTATATTGGACCGATGAACTGTCAACTCCATCACAAATAACATTAAATGTGCCACAAGATTTAATATTAGGACTTTTTTTATTTAATATATATACATTTGAATAAAATGCATACACTCTCTATCCAACAAAACTAATCCAATAGACATATAACTCAATAATTGCAATATGTGCTGTCTCTTCAGTCAAACAGCTCGAAGATGACCTGCAGTATTCCTTTGCAAAAACTGAAAACTGGCCAGAACAATATGAAGTACTCCTAAATCCAAATAAAAATAAACTAAATCAGTGTCTGTGGCACAACAGGTAACACACTGACACTAATTTAACTTAGTTTTATTTAGATTTAGGAGTACTTAATCCAAATAAAAATAAACTATATCAGTGTCCGTGGCACAATGGCTAGCACACTCCCCTTTGGTGCTGAAAAACTAGAAGGCTATGGGTTCTAGTCCCACTCCAGGTGACTGAATTGCTGACATTGCAGGGAAGCATTAGAGGGCTGCTGCACTCCAAAGTGTTTCATCCTTCAGATGAGAAATTAAACCAAGGTCCCACCTACTTGAGTGAGTGGTAGCTCATGTGGATGCTAAAGATTGTACAGCCCCTATCGAAATTATTAGGAAAAGCTCCAAGATGCTCTGGCCATATTTCCTGTAGTAGTACAACTACCATCACAGGTCTTCCCAGTAAAGAAGCCACTTACCTAGTGGGAATAACCCAGTCAACAAGGGATACATAAATAAAATAGAATAAATTATATTCTCACCTCCAACCCAAAAATCAAACTATAACAATTTTTACAGCATTATCGGCCAATGATACTAAAAATTGGTTAATACAGAATATAAGACTAGTAGAAGTAATAATAAACTACAAATCAAGACAGAGATATTTGCAGACATTTGAATAATTATGCTTGTTTGTATAATTAGCAATATAAATCACATTGAATATTTATTGGTTTGTACAACTTACAGAGCAAATATCAACAACGATTTTCTTTAACATCATCTAAAATTTCACCTGATGGCTGATGCTATGCAGCAATTTATAAGTCACTTGGTTTTTAAAATATTAATGTACATTTGAAAATATTGCATGTCTTCATAATTACTAGCAAATAGCACTATCTATAGTCCAGTGTGCTATACATAGACAGTGATTACATCATCATCTTCTTTCAGCTGTTCCCGTTAGGGGTCGCCACAGCAGATCACCTGTTTCCATTTATTCCTGTGCTCTGCATCTTGCTCTGTCACACCAACCACCTGCATGTCCTCTCTCACCACATCCATAAACCTTATCTTAGGCCTTCCTCTTTCCCTGTTACTTGGTAGCTTCATCCTTAGCATCTTATTCCCAATATACTCAGCATCCCTCCTCAGCACATGTCCAAACCAACATGATCTTGCCTCTCTGGCTTTGTCTCCAAACCTTCCAACCTGGGCTGTCCCCCTAATATATTTATTCCTGATCCTGTCCACCCTCGTCACACCCAGTGCAAATCGTAACATCTTTAACTCTGCCACATCCAGCTCTAACTCCTGCCTTTTTGTCAATGCCACTGTCTCCAACCCATATAACATAGCTGGTCTTACTACCCTCTTGTAGACCTTCCCTTTCACTCTTACTGGTACTCGTCTGTCACAAATCACTCCTGACACTCTTTTCTACCCACTCCATCCTGCCTGTACTCTCTTTTTCACCTCTCTTCCACACTTAACATTACTCTGAACTATTGATCCCAAGTATTTATCCTCATCCACCTTCGCCACCTCTACTCCTTGCATCCTCACCATTCCTCTATCCTCCCTCTCATTCACACAAATATTCTGTCTTAGTCCTGCTGACCTTCATTCCTCTTCTCTCTAGAGCATATCTCCATCTCTCCAGGGTCTCCTCCACCTGTTCTCTACTCTCACTACACATCACAATGTCATCTGCAAACATCATAGTCCACGGGGACTCCTCTCTAATCTCGTCTGTCAACCTGTCCATCACCATTGCAAATAATAAAGGGCTCAGAGCTGATCCTTGATGTAATCCCACCTCCACCTTAAACGCATCTGTCACTCCCACTGCAGACCTCACACTGTCACACTACCCTCGTACATATCCTGTACCACTCTTAAATACTTCTCTGACACTCCTGACTTCCTCATACAATATCACAACTCCTCTCTAGGCACCCTGTTATATGCTTTCTCTAAGTCTACAAATGCACAATGCAACTCCTTCTGACCTTCTCTGTACTTCTCCATCAACACTCTCAGAGCAAACATTGCATCTGTAGTGCTCTCTCCCGGCATGAAACCATACTGCTGATCACTTATCATCACGTCCCTTCTTAACCTAGCTTCCACTACTCTTTCCCATAACTTCATGCTGTGACTGATACATTTAATCCCTCTGTAGTTATGGAAATAAAACTGTTGTGCACTTGCACAATCTTGACATGCATTTTAAAAACACTGGTATTTTACAGACTTGTGCTTAAAAATTCATATTAATAAGCAAAGTTACCTTCTTATTATTGAAATAAAAACATTTATAAACATTCCCTTATCTAATGTGTCCTTACATAAATACATACATAAATGAAATAAATGAATACATAAAATACTCTATTATTGTATAACAATGTATCCTAGTTAACTTATAAATGGCATATGAAACCTCATTGTTCCAGATGTATGAATCCACAAATAAATAAATAAATAGATAAATAAATACTTTATTGTAGTATCAAAATTTCATCATTGAATTCGTTAAATAAACCCAGTGCGATACTATTGAAAATATTACCTTGAAAATCATCACATAGCTGAATGATGACTAATATTGGTATAAATTATATTACAACTATAAGTATAAAATTAATAAAAATTTAAAAACATAAATTTGTTTTGTCTTCAGACATGCTATTTACTTATTGCAACTGGGTTTGTGAAATGAACTTAAAAACTCATGTATAAAAGATATAATTTTAAAACTCGATTTAAAAATAATTTTTTTAGTTGAATTTATTTATTATTTTTATTTGTCTGTTGTATGTTTGTTTATTATAATTTGGCTCTTCTCTGCTTAAGAACACTGCTAATACTCAAATGTTCATTCAACCCTGGTGCTTTTGATGAGTGTAATTTAATTTGCCATACTAGTTCTCTATATTCTAGGGATGTTTCCCAGTCACCCCCTCTGATGTCATTTTTAACTTGTTCTAGAACCAAACATTTTTTTAAAGCCATTTCTTTACACGATAATGAATGTTTGTAGAATGCATTTGTTTCTTTCTTAATTTTGATTTCGTAAAGATGTTCATATACCCTCCTCTTCAAAGTTCTTTCTGTTTTTCCCACATAAAAACATAAGCAATGTTGACATATTCCTAGATATACTAGGCCCTTCGTATTACAATTATAATGGCCTGTGGAGTATAGACCAATTTTCCTAGATTTTAAATATAATCCTGTGTCATTAAACATGTAGGGGCATTGCTTGCAAGCATTGCATTTGTAAGTGCCTCTCATTAATTGTTTATTATTTGTGTTGTTTGCCATTTCTCCTTCAAACAGATCTTTAAGATTACTGTTTCTCTTCCTAATGAACTTTGGCAACGTTGGGATTAATTTATTAATCTCTGTGTTGTTAGATAAAACAGGCCAGTATTTAGTAATAATGGCCTCTATGTCTACACTGTTACTTTTGAAGGTATAAGAAAAGGCCTGATTTTTGTGGTCTTTGTTTTCTGTAGTTTTTCTATTGGCTGTGATGTTTGATAGTTCTTTACCAAGTAATGGTGAATATTGGTCTTTTCTTTTTGTCCAAATTTCATTTACCAATGTGTTGAACAAATTAATAGGGTAATTTTTTTCAAGAAATAATGTTTTTAAATATTCTACCTCTCTTTGAAACAAAATGTCAGTATTACATATTCTCGAGGCTCTAATCAATTGGCCTTTAATGATACTCTTTTTTTGGAAGAAGGGGTGACCGCTATCAAAGTGTAGAAACATATTTGAATATGTACTTTTTCTGTAAATACTAGATTCAAAACTGTTCGATTCAATGTTCTTCACTAAGTTGATATCCAAGTAGTGTAAATGATCAGGATTGATTTCATATGTAAATTTTAAGAAGTTGGTGGAAGAATTTATATGGTCCATAAAACCCTCAAATTCATCATGGCTACCTTTCCATAGAATGCAAATGTCATCCAAAAATCTTTTATAGTGGACAATGTATTTGGCCCAATTGGATGGAAAGATATATTCCAATTCCCAAAAATGTAACACCAAGTTCGCGTATGCCGAGGCACAAGGTGTTCCCATGGCAACGCCCTTGTTTTGTTTGTATAACTCTCCATTGAAAATTATAAAATTGTTATTCAAAATGGTGTCCATTATGATGACATTATGCTATTCATAAACAAATTCAAGAGTTATTAATTGAGTTGTACCATGTGACAAAACAATATCAAAAATATTCAGGTCTATATTTTAATACGTAGAAATCAAATTATCTCTTTTTAAATAAAAAAGAAAGCTGTAAATAAACAATAACAATATTATTAGGAAATAAACCTTATCTTTAAAATATTCAGGTATTAATATAACAAAGACATTAGACAAAAAAAAGATAAACTGAGGAAATTCTAAAAACATATCAAATCTAACACTTAAATGGAATAAATTAATAATCTCTTTTGAAGATAGACTACAATTAATAAAAATTATTTTATTTACAAAAACCTTATATATAATTCAAACAATTTTCTTACCATCTAACAAAAAACACACTAAGAACATTAATTATTAAGCTGCTCTTAAATTTCCTATGGTCCCCAAAGAAACTTAGAATAGCATATCAGCATCATATTAGATCTTGGGACTCAGGAGGCTTAAATTTTCCAGGTATAGATACATATGCCAAAGCAGTAATCTTTAAAGTAGTGTTTACTGGATAGACCCCTCATAACTGGAAGACACTATACCTTTCAATTATCAACACTAATAAAATGAAAATTGATAATACTAATGGCAAAAGTACTGAAAATCTCTTTTGGTTATATTTATGTAACTATATTCAGTTTATCATCCCTACTCCTTCTCAATCTAATTATGTTAACACTATTTTAAAAACCATTAAAAATTAAATTATAGGTGATGCAAACATGAAACTCTGGTTTGATATACTTATTCCTTTTAAGGTAGCAAAAGAAAGGGCCTCACCACTACAAAAAGACGTGGTCAGCTGTATCTTCACAGGTGATTCAGGAATAGCTTGGGCCTGGATCCAAACTGAAGACAGTCTCAACCTCTGAATAACTCTCATGATCTCAGAGTTATCAGACACTGTAAAATAAGACCTGACAAGGTTGTGCCTATTGTGGATGAATCATATGGCAGTGTTAGCTAGAAGACGCATCGGCTGTAGCCTTACTTGCAATTATTTTTCTTGGAAAAGAATCAAGCAAATTTCTCACAATTTTTGTTTAAATGAAACATTTCTGCTGAAGACAGGCTGGACTGCATAGTCTATCACTGCAACAATATCTTTAGATTCATGGTACAGATTGCTGACTAACAGGACAGTAGCAGCTCTTGTAGAAGAGGTCAGTCAGTAAAAGGCCAGACTTCTGCTAACCTCTCCCTGGCCTTGAGCTTACTCTCCTGTACCTTATTGACTCATTATGATACAGACAAGATTTTTTGTGAGTGAAAAAATAAATGAATATAAAAATATGGGAAACTAAAAACTTTATCTGTTGGAATGATTGCCTTAATTCTTGCAAAGTAAAAGAAATTCAAACACTTCTTTCAGAAATTGATTTAAACCCTGAGGGCTGGATCTTTCTACAAAGCTTCAGATTATATGCACAAGACAAATTGCTTCCACTTTTCATTATCATTTAAAAGAAATGCTGAACAAAATTCATGTTAAGTATGACATTTTTAACAATAAAGTTGAGGTGAATAATACAATTTAAGATATCTACAAATCTCTTATTACATATTGTAATAATATAAATGACACATTTTGGAATGATACTACTGTAGGACATAGCTCTTCAATAACTGTAGACAATAAAATCCAAATACTGAAGTATATACAAAATCCATCATGGAGGCAATATTGGCAAATTTTTTGTATGAAACTTCTTATTTACAGCATTCTTAACTCAAAATAAGGTAGTAAAATTTAACAAAAAATTATTAAATATTGGAGAGCAGACTGGACGCACATTTTTATGACTGTTTTATTTAATTGTATTAGAGTAATATTGAAGATTTTCTAAAAGGTTTCTACTCTGATTCTTTCTCTTTGACAACAATGCTAGTATTATTCAACATAATAGAAAATCATAGTTTGAACAAAGAAAACTGTTTTATGGACAATCTTAGCTGTGGCAAGAAAAATATTACAAAAAATGGAAAAAGTCTATACCACCTTGATTCAAAGAATTTCTTTCATCTCTTCAAGAAACAGCTGTACAGGAAACAAGAATAAAGGAAAGCAGGATATACCCTACATCATTCGCCAAGAACCTATGGAAAAAAGTTATATCTTTAATTGAAAATTTTCAACATGATGGCACTACATGTTAAAATATCATAAGGTTATACAATAATATTATTTATATGGTTTATAAATTAATAATTACAATAATAATATTTGCTAAGTATATTCTCTAATACTTGTATATTTATTCCAGGCACAATGTATATAGTGTATATAGTTACTATTTCTTTACTTAAAAACATTTATTTTAAAACTGAGTTTTGAATTAAGATTTATTTACCTCTTTATATTTTGATAAAAATACTGCAGCAAAAAGACTTCTGTGTAAACAACTTATTTAGATGCCTAACATTACATATTTACTGTTATGAACATCGCCTTATATGTAAGGCTGTCATAAAGTTGCAAATGTTACAACTCAAGAAAATATGCATGGAATGTCTTCTGCAAACAACTTAATAAACTACATTTCAACATTCATAATGAAAATTTGCTTTCTTTTACAAAATTTGCTTATGCAGTACTAGGCACTATACACACACACACATATATATATATATATATATATATATATATATATATATATATATATAAAATTCTAGGTCTGTGTATATTATATTATAGCATTTATGGAAAGTCTATGGCCCTGATTCTAAAAGACTTGCTCTCATTGTAAGTGACCATTTACACTGATAACAGGGTGAAAACATGTGTTTTGGAATCTGGTGCCGGTAATAAGCCTGCGTCTAGATAGGCCTTCCACCGAAGTAAGTCAGTTGCATTGAGAGCAAGTCTTTCAGAATCAGGGCAGACTTACACTAAGAGCAACTCTTTTGGAATCTGGCCCTATGAATGCATTGACTATCCCTGTGAAAATACTTTTTACTGTCCACAAAATATTTAAATTAGTTTATCTTATGCATACTTTTTAAACTGATTTTCCAGAAAATGCTCTGGAAAGTAAGGATGTATGTAGGCTGCTGGAGGTGTGACATACCACAGGTACTGATGAATTAAATGGAAGTATGCAAACAAGGTGCTAAAATGTAAGTGAGTTAAAATGCGCATGACTCAGACAGCTAAAGGTATTGCTTGGCCCTAAGTTATATAAGCAGTTGGTGTTTGCAAGTGGAATTTGTTTACAATAAGGTACCAATTGAATTGATAGAAGTCATCTAAAAAAAAAATACTAATAGCCCGTTGTTCAACGTGAAGGAAAGGGGTCCTGTTGTAAATTTTAGTGAAATTTAGGAAAAAAATACTGCAAAGGGAGGAGGAAATGAAAGGAACTAGAAAGGAGGACACAATTTAGAAAAGGTGATAATTTAATTAAGGCAGCCTGGAGTTGTTTCTTTCAAACCTTAATTTTTGTGGTGGGAAATAAATGGACAGAGTTGCTATCAAAGTGTATTATATTAAAGGATGAGGGTTTGAGCTGACAGCCTTGGCAAGTTTATACAAGCAGAGTGTTCCTACTGCTTGTTAACACTAGCTGGTTACTGAAGAAGAACTTCTTTTTACCAGAAATGTATTTCAGAATTTAGCCTTCTGAACCTTTATCCTTGAACTACTTTTCTGCTCTTTTTACCCTAGTGGTGGTACAGCCTGTGATTCATCCCAACAACATACTCATCAAGGAGGATTTCAGTGTAAAATCTAACACATAAATTATAAATATAATTATATTGGTCTATCAGAAGCCCCTTGACATAGCAGGAATACCTTTCTTCCATCTGTCCTCAGCTCTGCAAGACAATATTATCCATTAACACTGTAGACATCATAGGTTCATAGGTTCATAGGTTGGTACTAGGCTATCAGCCCTAGGGCCTATACAAGCCTAGCCATAAGAATTCCCTGGCTATTTCTTCCCACACTATTTACTTCCCTGGACCCCTGTCTAGCAGGGCAACTGACGTGATCCCCGGGGTGAATTTCCTTTCTCCCATCCAATCATCAAGGTTCCTTTTGAAGAGGACCAAAGAGGAACTCTGCTTGACATGTATGGGCAATCTATTCCAGAGTCTAGGGAGTCTCTGGGTCAGGAACCTATCCCTCCAGCATTTTTTGTTTATTGTGATGACAAGGTTTAGATCCCTGGAGCGTGTGGCTCTGAGGGATTGGGATTTCTTTAAGTGTAGCATGTCCAACAGCTCTGGGTTTGACATGGCCTTGTATGTTAAGCAAAGATCGCCTCTGAGTAGACGATATGCGACAGAGTATAGCTGGAGTTTTTTAAGGCGGTCAGCGTAGGGCATCTGCTTTAGGCCTGTGATTCTTTTAGTGAGGTATTTCTGTGGCCTTTCCAGTTGTTGCAGATGTCTTGAGAGGTACATACCAAATGGGGCATTGTATTCTATAATGGGTCTAATGAGGGATGAGTACAGTGGGACAATGACCTCCTTTTTTCTGGATGAAAAGCCCTTGGTGATGAGGTGTGCCACATAGAAGGATTTCCTGACTGTTGTGGCGATGTGGTTATCTAAGGTGAGACCACTGTCCACCTGTGTCCCTAAGTCTCTTGTCAAACTTTCGGTGTTTAGTGTACTGCCACCTATATGGTAATTCACAGATACATGTTTTTTCCCAAAGGGGATAACTATACATTTCTTGGCATTGAGCTTGAGCCCATGGCTCTGGCACCAAGCATCTGTTTCTGTAAGGCCCTTTTGTAGAGTATCCACATAATTTGGGGGTTGAATAATGGCTCCCAGTTTGCAGTCATCTGCAAACTTTGTTATCCAGAGTCCCTTAGTGTTGGCCTGTACTTCAGAGAAGTAGATGCCAAACAAGAGCAGTCCCAGGACTGAACCCTGAGGTACTCCACTTGTCACTTGTCTGGAGCTGGATTTGGAGTGGGCTACTTTTACAGTGTGGGCTCTCTCAGTAAGCTAGTTAGCAACCCATTGGGTGACGTAGGGTTTAATGCCCAGCTTAGTAAGTTTATCTATGATTCCAGAGTGCGGGATGGTGTCAAAGGCCTTGGCAAGGTCTAGATAGGCTGTGTGGACCACCTTACCCTTGTTCATGGCTCTGGAGACTGATTCGAAGAAGTCAATCAAGTTCAGGAGACAAGATCGGCCCTTCACGAACCCAAACTGGGTAGGGTCCAGTGTTTGAAGGTTGCCAATGTCTTTGTTTATAAGTTCCATGATAATACGCTCCATGGCCTTGCAGATAAGGCTTGTCAGACTGATGGGACGGTAGTTTCCGGGATCCAAGGTGGATCCCCCCTTGTGGAGTGGGATAACTGTAGCTGTGCGCCACTCAGTGGGCACGAAACCTGAGGTGAGGCTATGATTAAACATGACACTTAGGTGAGGTGCCAGTTCATATTGTAGTTCATGTAGTACACAGCCTGGGATGTCATCTGGTCCCATGGATGCTGTATTCTTAGCTTTGAAGAGTGTGTTTTTTACCTGTGTGGCCATTATTACCGGAATTTGACTGTCTTCTGGTATTGAGATGGGCCATTTAGGGGGTGAGAGGGGGGTGAAGTTGGCACTGAATCGATCTGCCAGGATATTGGCAATATCCTTGGGATCAATATATTTAATGCCATTCTGTTTTAGCTCAGAGCAGATCTGAGCATTGCCATTTAGATTCTTGACATAGTTATAGAATGCCTTGTTGTTGTCTTTGGAATCTTTGGCAATTTTATTTTTGTAACTAGCTTTGGAGGATTTTATGAGGGATCTCAGTTTCTTACTGAGGCTGGTAAGGAAGTTTTTTGCATCCTGGGATTTTCCTCTTTTCTGCAACAGTTTCTTCCTTTTGTTGTAAAGTTTGTTTATGGCAGGGGACCACCAGATTGGCTACTTTTTTTTGGATGAGAGCATCTTGGTTCTATTTGGGATGGCACGATTTATGCATGAGTGGATGTGCTCGTACAGTGCCTTAGTGTAGGATTCAGCAGTTGAACTTTCAGCTCCCGTCTGCATGGGTGTCATGAAATTTGTCACTTCTGACTTGAGTAGCATGAAGTTGGCTTTGGAGAAGTTTTTTATGGAGGTTTCCTTACTGGGGGGTGGGGGTGGGATGTGGATGTTAAGGGTGATTAGCTTATGGTCAGACGTGACTAATGAGGGGGTGACCATAGGTGTGGAGCATCGATTTCCCATGTTGGTAATGAGGTCTCATCAGTATTTTTTTGATTTGCAGGAAATCACATGTTAGTGGCTAGAGTGTGAACTGGAAGACTCTGGGGATGTACGCTTATGTAATCAGTGAGTCACATCACTGTGTGCATCAGAACATACTCACCGATTCCTAAGCATGAGATCTTCTAGAACATTTGTCATTGTGCCCTTGTATAATTAGTGAGTGATGTCACTGTATGCGTTAGAGCATACTCAGCCATCCCTAAGCATGGGAGCTTCTAGAACATTTTTCATAGTGCACTTATATAATCAGTGAGTGAGCTACTGTGTGCATCAGAACATACTCACCTATCCCTGAGTATGGGAGCTTCTAGAACATGTGTTATATTTTGATTCTGGAAAAGATGAATAATTACATGCTCTAATTTAGCTTGCATAAAAAAATAAAATACTGTGCTAAGGAAAAAAGGTGTTTAATAAGTATTTTCATCAACAACAATAGACTTCATCACATGATGTCTGTATTATTGTGGATGAAAGCACTTATTAAACATCATTGTTTTTTGTTTTTAACTTGTATGACCCCAACCAAGGACCTATTAAGGAGGATCTTTTGTTTTCTCAGACTGCATATCATCTGAGAAAAGGTTCTTTATATTATAAAAATTATGCTTTCTGCATGAAAGGCATCTCACTGTATGTCTTTGTGCTGATAATACAGTAGATCATAGTGGGAGTTCCCTCAGTGGTAGTTGATTAACTGTAAAATTTTCCACTGGACCTTACCATGATTAGAAGCAGGGCTAGCCACCCAACAGTGTGAATATTGACACTAGGTAATGGTCACTATTGATGTGATACCCCAACTTTACACCCACAAAATGGGAAAAAGTAAGTTGATGCCAGTGCCTTACTATTATCAGCTACTACAAGAGCTTCTCTGTTATTCTCTGTCTTCTTGTAGATTTATTACAGTAACTTCAATAGCCGTATGTCCAGTTTGTGGAATTTAATCCTGCAGAACTCCTACAAATTCCTAGAGCACTTTAGTCAATAGTAAGCAAGATCTGACAAACAGCACAAGTTCATGTAGAAACATTTTGTCTTACAATAATCTGCATTGTTGCCAGTTTAAGTGTGGCTTCAGATGCAGAGGAAAGGCTACAAAGCACAGAATTCCAGCCTTACCCTCCTTATAATAAGAGAAGTACTTATTACAGAACTGTGGTCCAATGAAGATTACAGAACTGTGGTCCAATGAAGATATAACTGCAAAATAAAATTGATTAGTTCATGAGAAACATATCGGAAAAATGCTTGACTGTGACAAGCAAAGTTGTTTTCCATGGAAGTTTAGGAAAGGTGACTTTAACAGAAATATCTATATCTGACTGAAATGTAGAATCACCTGGATCACTTGTTACTTCCTCATCTTACTCCACAGCCTCACAAATGTGTATCTGTTGCAATGAATACCAAAACAAAAATGTAGACAAACACTACTCAATTCTGATTTTCTCCGAGGAAAAAAACTGTTTCATGAATCCACCCCACAGGAAGAATAGTTTATACATCTAAAAGATGGAACTGAATGCATGTACTAGTGGTTTTAACAAACTGACTATATGAATAGCCACAAAGCTACCCAGAGACTGGACATAAATGCATAATAGTAAGAGTATTCTACTACAGGATAAAGAAGTGTTTTTCACCTTACCTACATAACTTGCAACATCTCCCAAACTATTGTCTTATAGTCAGGAGGCCTGACCCCAGGAAATAAGAAATATATATAGTTATCGCCCAACAAGTGGTTTGAAACCCAAGCACATTGTAATGCCATTAGGTTTCTAAACATAATGAAATATTGTTGAACTTACTTTCTGGACAGATACCTAAACCCTTCTTCCAAGCATTCTACAAAGTCACGGCAAGGCAAAACTGCAGGCAGGGCCTCTTTTAACATCAGTCTAAGTGGAGAATATGTCCAATATCAAGACCTTACCATAGCATGTGAAGTTACTATTATATCACAGTATCTATGATAAAATAAGCTGCTAGGTAATCCCAGGAATCTGTAAATTCATCTACCATGGTTGCTGGAGTTAGCCTTGAGAATCATAGCACTCACATTTTCTTCCAAATTGCTACTCTGACCAGGGAACCAAATACATACACAATTCTTGAGGAGTAAATCTCTAAAGTGCTTTATCTGTTTCTTAGGCGTGTTCACCCATCCTGAAGTCAGTAAAGGTGGGGGGGGAGCTCAACTACTGATGTCTGCCCCTCTTTAAAATCTGATTTCTTTGTATGACTCAATGAATTGCCTATAGGGCAGTAAGAAAGAAGAATGGCAAAACATGAAATCTTGAAAGGAAAATAAACAAAAGAAAACATATTAACCACTCACTCATGCACAAATACACCCTAACAAAATATATCACCTTAAAGTATATAGTACTTCAGAGCAGACTCTGTTCTAATTCAGCCATGACAGTACCTGTCGTTAGCAGTAAATCCATCTGTGCCTTTCAGTATCCTCAGTCTACTATGGCAGGTGCATAGGGCAGAGATGTGAGTCACGTTGGAATAGGAATTATATTGTGACAGTCGATGCTGAATTGAATAAAAGGAAAAAGATGAAAGACTGGCCAAATGGAGCACAGGGAAGTTAGAAAATTTAGCATTTAACACCTAATTATTTCCCCTAATGGCAGCATACAGATCCTCCACAACAAAGATGACAAGAATTATCCTTGGGGAATGCCAGAAGTAAAGGATGTGGTAGATAAAAAAATACGTCTAGAATGTATCCCTTTGTTGGAAAAAAAGTTGGAAAATCATCATAGCACCCCCTTTTTCTCCAGTCTGCAACATTCCTAGAGACAATTTATCAAGAAGTTGTGAAAAGCATTCAAGTCACGGTCACAAAGGATCCAGATTAACATAGATATCCTGTCTCTGGTAAATGGGAATTTGTCACCTTTATAAGGGCTGTTTCCAAAATCAGTCCATTCCTAAATCTAAAGGCCTTAAAGAGGCCAGGATTGCTAAGAAATTTTTCCAGTTGTTGGGACCACAACCATCTTCCCGAGCATCTAACTAGAAAAAATAAACTCACAATGAATCTGTAATGAGAGAATCTTAAGGGATTCAAAGAAAGCCTTTTCAAAACAGGAGGTTACTGTCATCTCTTTCATGGAGCATGGAAATATCCTGCTGTAGAAAGGGCCTCACCACTACAAAAGGCGTGGTCAGCTGTATCTTCACAGGTGATTCAGGAATAGCTTGGGCCTGGATCCAAACTGAAGACAGTCAGTCTCAACCTCTGAATAACTCTCATGATCTCAGGGTTATCAGGCACTGTAAAATAAGACCTGACAAGGTTGTGCCTATTGTGGATGAATCATATGGCAGTGTTATCTAGAAGAAGCATCGGCTGTAGCCTTACTTACAATTATGTTTCTTGGAAAAGAATCAAGCAAATTTCTCACAATTTTTGTTTAAATGAAACATTTCTGCTGAAGACAGGCTGGACTGCACAGTCTATCACTGCAACAATATCCTTAGATTCATGGTACAGATTGCTGACTAACAGGACAGTAGCAGCTCTTGTAGAAGAGGTCAGTCAGTAAAAGGCCAGACTTCTGCTAACCTCTCCCTGGCCTTGAGCTTACTCTCCTGTACCTTATTGACTCATTATGATACAGACAAGATTTTTTGTGAGTGAAAAAATAAATGAATATAAAAATATGGGAAACTAAAAACTTTATCTGTTGGAATGATTGCCTTAATTCTTGCAAAGTAAAAGAAATTCAAACACTTCTTTCAGAAATTGATTTAAACCCTGAGGACTGGATCTTTCTACAAAGCTTCAGATTATATGCACAAGACAAATTGCTTCCACTTTTCATTCTCATTTAAAAGAAATGCTGAACAGAATTCATGTTAAGTATGACATTTTTAACAATAAAGTTGAGGTGAATAATACAATTTAAGATCTCTACAAATCTCTTATTACATATTGTAATAATATAAATGACACATTTTGGAATGATACTACTGTAGGACATAGCTCTTCAATAACTGTAAACAATAAAATCCAAATACTGAAGTATATACAAAATCCATCATGGAGGCAATATTGGCAAATTTTTTGTATGAAACTTCTTATTTACAGCATTCTTAACTCAAAATAAGGTAGTAAAATTTAACAAAAAATTATTAAATGTTGGAGAGCAGACTGGACGCACATTTTTATGACTGTTTTATTTAATTGTATTAGAGTAATATTGAAGATTTTCTAAAAGGTTTCTACTCTGATTCTTTCTCTTTGACAACAATGCTAGTATTATTCAACATAATAGAAAATCATAGTTTGAACAAAGAAAACTGTTTTATGGACAATCTTAGCTGTGGCAAGAAAAATATTACAAAAAATGGAAAAAGTCTATACCACCTTGATTCAAAGAATTTCTTTCATCTCTTCAAGAAACAGCTGTACAGGAAACAAGAATAAAGGAAAGCAGGATATACCCTACATCATTCGCCAAGAACCTATGGAAAAAAGTTATATCTTTAATTGAAAATTTTCAACATGATGGCACTACATGTTAAAATATCATAAGGTTATACAATAATATTATTTATATGGTTTATAAATTAATAATTACAATAATAATATTTGCTAAGTATATTCTCTAATACTTGTATATTTATTCCAGGCACAATGTATATAGTGTATATAGTTACTATTTCTTTACTTAAAAACATTTATTTTAAAACTGAGTTTTGAATTAAGATTTATTTACCTCTTTATATTTTGATAAAAATACTGCAGCAAAAAGACTTCTGTGTAAACAACTTATTTAGACTCCTAACATTACATATTTACTGTTATGAACATCGCCTTATATGTAAGGCTGTCATAAAGTTGCAAATGTTACAACTCAAGAAAATATGCATGGAATGTCTTCTGCAAACAACTTAATAAACTACATTTCAATATTCATAATGAAAATTTGCTTTCTTTTACAAAATTTGCTTATGCAGTACTAGGCACTATACACACACACACACATATATATATATATATATATATATATATATATATATATATATATTTAAAAAATTCTAGGTCTGTGTATATTATATTATAGCATTTATGGAAAGTCTATGGCCCTGATTCTAAAAGACTTGCTCTCATTGTAAGTGACCATTTACACTGATAACAGGGTGAAAACATGTGTTTTGGAATCTGGTGCCGGTAATAAGCCTGCGTCTAGATAGGCCTTCCACCGAAGTAAGTCAGTTGCATTGAGAGCAAGTCTTTCAGAATCAGGGCAGACTTATACTAAGAGCAACTCTTTTGGAATCTGGCCCTATGAATGCATTGACTATCCCTGTGAAAATACTTTTTACTGTCCACAAAATATTTAAATTAGTTTATCTTATGCATACTTTTTAAACTGATTTTCCAGAAAATGCTCTGGAAAGTAAGGATATATGTAGGCTGCTGGAGGTGTGACATACCACAGGTACTGATGAATTAAATGGAAGTATGCAAACAAGGTGCTAAAATGTAAGTGAGTTAAAATGCACATGACTCAGACAGCTAAAGGTATTGCTTGGCCCTAAGTTATATAAGCAGTTGGTGTTTGCAAGTGGAATTTGTTTACAATAAGGTACCAATTGAATTGATAGAAGTCATCTAAAAAAAAAATACTAATAGCCCGTTGTTCAACGTGAAGGAAAGGGGTCCTGTTGTAAATTTTAGTGAAATTTAGGAAAAAAATACTGCAAAGGGAGGAGGAAATGAAAGGAACTAGAAAGGAGGACACAATTTAGAAAAGGTGATAATTTAATTAAGGCAGCCTGAGTTGTTTCTTTCAAACCTTAATTTTTGTGGTGGGAAATAAATGGACAGAGTTGCTATCAAAGTGTATTATATTACAGGATGAGGGTTTGAGCTGACAGCCTTGGCAAGTTTATACAAGCAGAGTGTTCCTACTGCTTGTTAACACTAGCTGGTTACTGAAGAAGAACTTCTTTTTACCAGAAATGTATTTCAGAATTTAGCCTTCTGAACCTTTATCCTTGAACTACTTTTCTGCTCTTTTTACCCTAGTGGTGGTACAGCCTATGATTCATCTCAACAACATACTCATCAAGGAGGATTTCAGTGTAAAATCTAACACATAAATTATAAATATAATTATATTGGTCTATCAGAAGCCCCTTGACAGAGCAGGAATATCTTTCTTCCATCTGTCCTCAGCTCTGCAAGACAATATTATCCATTAACACTGTAGACATCATAGGTTCATAGGTTCATAGGTTGGTACTAGGCTATCAGCCCTAAGGCCTATACAAGCCTAGCCATAACAATTCCCTGGCTATTTCTTCCCACACTATTTACTTCCCTGGACCCCTGTCTAGCAGGGCAACTGACGTGATCCCCGGGGTGAATTTCCTTTCTCCCATCCAATCATCAAGGTTCCTTTTGAAGAGGACCAAAGAGGAACTCTGCTTGACATGTATGGGCAATCTATTCCAGAGTCTAGGGAGTCTCTGGGTCAGGAACCTATCCCTCCAGCATGTTTTGTTTATTGTGATGACAAGGTTTAGATCCCTGGAGCATGTGGCTCTGAGGGATTGGGATTTCTTTAAGTGTAGCATGTCCAACAGCTCTGGGTTTGACATGGCCTTGTATGTTAAGCAAAGATCGCCTCTGAGTAGACGATATGCGACAGAATATAGCTGGAGTTTTTTAAGGTGGTCAGCGTAGGGCATCTGCTTTAGGCCGGTGATTCTTTTAGTGAGGTATTTCTGTGGCCTTTCCAGTTGTTGCAGATGTCTTGAGAGGTACATACCAAATGGGGCATTGTATTCTATAATGGGTCTAATGAGGGATGAGTACAGTGGGACAATGACTTCCTTTTTTCTGGATGAAAAGCCCTTAGTGATGAGGTGTGCCACATAGAAGGATTTCCTGACTGTTGTGGCGATGTGGTTATCTAAGGTGAGACCACTGTCCACCTGTGTCCCTAAGTCTCTTGTCAAACTTTTGGTGTTTAGTGTACTGCCACCTATATGGTAATTTACAGATACATGTTTTTTCCCAAAGGGGATAACTATACATTTCTTGGCATTGAGCTTGAGCCCATGGCTCTGGCACCAAGCATCTGTTTCTGTAAGGCCCTTTTGTAGAGTATCCACATAATTTGGGGATTGAATAATGGCTCCCAGTTTGCAGTCATCTGCAAACTTTGTTATCCAGAGTCCCTTAGTGTTGGCCTGTACTTCAGAGAAGTAGATGCCAAACAAGAGCAGTCCCAGGACTGAACCCTGAGGTACTCCACTTGTCACTTGTCTGGAGCTGGATTTGGAGTTGGCTACTTTTACAGTGTGGGCTCTATCAGTAAGCTAGTTAGCAACCCATTGGGTGACGTAGGGTTTAATGCCCAGCTTAGTAAGTTTATCTATGATTCCAGAGTGGGGGATGGTGTCAAAGGCCTTGGCAAGGTCTAGATAGGCTGTGTGGACCACCTTACCCTTGTTCATGGCTCTGGAGACTGATTTGAAGAAGTCAATCAAGTTCAGGAGACAAGATTGGCCCTTCACGAACCCAAACTGGGTAGGGTCCAGTGTTTGAAGGTTGCCAATGTCTTTGTTTATAAGTTCCATGATAATACGCTCCATGGCCTTGCAGATAAGGCTTGTCAGACTGATGGGACGGTAGTTTCCGGGATCCAAGGTGGATCCCCCTTGTGGAGTGGGATAACTGTAGCTGTGCGCCACTCAGTGGGCACGAAACCTGAGGTGAGGCTATGATTAAACATGACACTTAGGTGAGGTGCCAGTTCATATTGTAGTTCATGTAGTACACAGCCTGGGATGTCATCTGGTCCCATGGATGCTGTATTCTTAGCTTTGGAGAGTGTGTTTTTTACCTGTGTGGCCGTTATTACCGGAATTTGACTGTCTTCCGGTATTGAGATGGGCCATTTAGGGGGTGAGAGGGGGGTGAAGTTGGCACTGAATCGATCTGCCAGGATATTGGCAATATCCTTGGGATCAGTATATTTAATGCCATTCTGTTTTAGCTCAGAGCAGATCTGAGCATTGCCATTTAGATTCTTGACATAGTTATAGAATGCCTTGTTGTTGTCTTTGGAATCTTTGGCAATTTTATTTTTGTAACTAGCTTTGGAGGATTTTATGAGGGATCTCAGTTTCTTACAGAGGCTGGTAAGGAAGTTTTTTGCATCCTGGGATTTTCCTCTTTTCTGCAACAGTTTCTTCCTTTTGTTGTAAAGTTTGTTTATGGCAGGGGACCACCAGATTTGCTTCTTTTTTTTGGATGAGAGCATCTTGGTTCTATTTGGGATGGCACGATTTATGCATGAGTGGATGTGCTCGTACAGTGCCTTAGTGTAGGATTCAGCAGTTGAACTTTCAGCTCCCGTCTGCATGGGTGTCATGAAGTTTGTCACTTCTGACTTGAGTAGCATGAAGTTGGCTTTGGAGAAGTTTTTTATGGAGGTTTCCTTACTGGGGGTGGGGTGGGATGTGGATGTTAAGGGTGATTAGCTTATGGTCAGACGTGACTAATGAGGGGGTGACCATAGGTGTGGAGCATTGATTTCCCATGTTGGTAATGAGGTCTCATCAGTATTTTTTTGATTTGCAGGAAATCACATGTTAGTGGCTAGAGTGTAAACTGGAAGACTCTGGGGATGTACGCTTATGTAATCAGTGAGTCACATCACTGTGTGCATCAGAACATACTCACCCATTCCTGAGCATGAGATCTTCTAGAACATTTGTCATTGTGCCCTTGTATAATTAGTGAGTGATGTCACTGTATGCGTTAGAGCATACTCAGCCATCCCTAAGCATGGGAGCTTCTAGAACATTTTTCATAGTGCACTTATATAATCAGTGAGTGAGCTACTGTGTGCATCAGAACATACTCACCTATCCCTGAGTATGGGTGCTTCTAGAACATGTGTTATATTTTGATTCTGGAAAAGATGAACAATTACATGCTCTAATTTAGCTTGCATAAAAAAATAAAATACTGTGCTAAGGAAAAAAGGTGTTTAATAAGTATTTTCATCAACAACAATAGACTTCATCACATGATGTCTGTATTATTGTGGATGAAAGCACTTATTAAACATCATTGTTTTTTGTTTTTAACTTGTATGACCCCAACCAAGGACCTATTAAGGAGGATCTTTTGTTTTCTCAGACTGCATATCATCTGAGAAAAGGTTCTTTATATTATAAAAATTATGCTTTCTGCATGAAAGGCATCTCACTGTATGTCTTTGTGCTGATAATACAGTAGATCATAGTGGGAGTTCCCTCAGTGGTAGTTGATTAACTGTAAAATTTTCCACTGGACCTTACCATGATTAGAAGCAGGGCTAGCCACCCAACAGTGTGAATATTGACACTAGGTAATGGTCACTATTGATGTGATACCCCAACTTTACACCCACAAAATGGGAAAAAGTAAGTTGATGCCAGTGCCTTACTATTATCAGCTACTACAAGAGCTTCTCTGTTATTCTCTGTCTTCTTGTAGATTTATTACAGTAACTTCAATAGCCGTATGTCCAGTTTGTGGAATTTAATCCTGCAGAACTCCTACAAATTCCTAGAGCACTTTAGTCAATAGTAAGCAAGATCTGACAAACAGCACAAGTTCATGTAGAAACATTTTGTCTTACAATAATCTGCATTGTTGCCAGTTTAAGTGTGGCTTCAGATGCAGAGGAAAGGCTACAAAGCACAGAATTCCAGCCTTACCCTCCTTATAATAAGAGAAGTACTTATTACAGAACTGTGGTCCAATGAAGATTATAGAACTGTGGTCCAATGAAGATATAACTGCAAAATAAAATTGATTAGTTCATGAGAAACATATTGAAAAAATGCTTGACTGTGACAAGCAAAGTTGTTTTCCATGGAAGTTTAGGAAAGGTGACTTTAACAGAAATATCTATATCTGACTGAAATGTAAAATCACCTGGATCACTTGTTACTTCCTCATCTTACTCCACAGCCTCACAAATGTGTATCTGTTGCAATGAATACCAAAACAAAAATGTAGACAAACACTACTCAATTCTAATTTTCTCCTAGGAAAAAAACTGTTTCATGAATCCACCCCACAGGAAGAATAGTTTATACATCTAAAAGATGGAACTGAATGCATGTACTAGTGGTTTTAACAAACTGACTATATGAACAGCCACAAAGCTACCCAGAGACTGGACATAAATGCATAATAGTAAGAGTATTCTACTACAGAATAAAGAAGTGTTTTTCACCTTACCTACATAACTTGCAACATCTCCCAAACTATTGTCTTATAGTCAGGAGGCCTGACCCCAGGAAATAAGAAATATATATAGTTATCGCCCAACAAGTGGTTTGAAACCCAAGCACATTGTAATGCCATTAGGTTTCTAAACATAATGAATTATTGTTGAACTTACTTTCTGGACAGATACCTAAACCCTTCTTCCAAGCATTCTACAAAGTCACGGCAAGGCAAAACTGCAGGCAGGGCCTCTTTTAACATCAGTCTAAGTGGAGAATATGTCCAATATCAAGACCTTACCATTGCATGTGAAGTTACTATTATATCACAGTATTTATGATAAAATAAGCTGCTAGGTAATCCCAGGAATCTGTAAATTCATCTACCATGGTTGCTGGAGTTAGCCTTAAGAATCATAGCACCCACATTTTCTTCTAAATTGCTACTCTGACCAGGGGAACCAAATACATACACAATTCTTGAGGAGTAAATCTCTAAAGTGCTTTATCTGTTTCTTAGGCGTGTTCACCCATCCTGAAGTCAGTAAAGGTGGGGGGGGAGCTCAACTACTGATGTCTGCCCCTCTTTAAAATCTGATTTCTTTGTATGACTCAATGAATTGCCTATAGGGCAGTAAGAAAAAAGAATGGCAAAACATGAAATCTTGAAAGGAAAATAAACAAAAGAAAACATATTAACCACTCACTCATGCACAAATACACCCTAACAAAATATATCACCTTAAAGTATATAGTACTTCAGAGCAGACTCTGTTCTAATTCAGCCATGACAGTACCTGTCGTTAGCAGTAAATCCATCTGTGCCTTTCAGTATCCTCAGTCTACTATGGCAGGTGCATAGGGCAGAGATGTGAGTCACGTTGGAATAGGAATTATATTGTGACAGTCAATGCTGAATTGAATAAAAGGAAAAAGATGAAAGACTGGCCAAATGGAGCACAGGGAAGTTAGAAAATTTAGCATTTAACACCTAATTATTTCCCCTAATGGCAGCATACAGATCCTCCACAACAAAGATGACAAGAATTATCCTTGGGGAATGCCAGAAGTAAAGGATGTGGTAGATAAAAAAATACGTCTAGAATGTATCCCTTTGTTGGAAAAAAAGTTGGAAAATCATCATAGCACCCCCTTTTTCTCCAGTCTGCAACATTCCTAGAGACAATTTATCAAGAAGTTGTGAAAAGCATGCAAGTCACGGTCACAAAGGATCCAGATTAACATAGATATCCTGTCTCTGGTAAATGGGAATTTGTCACCTTTATAAGGGCTGTTTCCAAAATCAGTCCATTCCTAAATCTAAAGGCCTTAAAGAGGCCAGGATTGCTAAGAAATTTTTCCAGTTGTTGGGACCACAACCATCTTCCCGAGCATCTAACTAGAAAAAATAAACTCACAATTAATCTGTAATGAGAGAATCTTAAGGGATTCAAAGAAAGCCTTTTCAAAACAGGAGGTTACTGTCGTCTCTTTCATGGAGCATGGAAATATCCTGCTGTAGAAAGGGCCTCACCACTACAAAAAGACGTGGTCAGCTGTATCTTCACAGGTGATTCAGGAATAGCTTGGGCCTGGATCCAAACTGAAGACAGTCAGTCTCAACCTCTGAATAACTCTCATGATCTCAGGGTTATCAGGCACTGTAAAATAAGACCTGACAAGGTTGTGCCTATTGTGGATGAATCATATGGCAGTGTTATCTAGAAGAAGCATCGGCTGTAGCCTTACTTACAATTATGTTTCTTGGAAAAGAATCAAGCAAATTTCTCACAATTTTTGTTTAAATGAAACATTTCTGCTGAAGACAGGCTGGACTGCACAGTCTATCACTGCAACAATATCTTTAGATTCATGGTACAGATTGCTGACTAACAGGACAGTAGCAGCTCTTGTAGAAGAGGTCAGTCAGTAAAAGGCCAGACTTCTGCTAACCTCTCCCTGGCCCTGAGCTACTCTCCTGTACCTTATTGACTCATTATGATACAGACAATTAAAACAGAAGCAGGGTAGGCATACATGGATTGCCCTTCCCTGTTACTGAATGCCACCATATGTTCTGGATTCCTAAATGAAATATCTAGCATTTAACTACTCCATAAGTGATGACAAGATAAACAATGCACCAACCAGTTAACAGTCCATAGCATCTGCTAAGAAATCTCTTTAAAAGCCAACATGTTGTAAAGAAAGGTGCCACTACCATGACACAAAGGGATGGGATGAACCCCTGAATACACCAAGGCAATTTAAATTCAGTTTAGGGCCCAGCCACATGCTGAAGGAGTTGGCTAGGAGGGAATGAATGTGCAACAGAGAACCACTGTTAGCCACTGTAAAGCTGCCAACATGGCAACCACATGGTGCCAGGTGAGTGGATTGAGTTACACTCTTAACAGATTTTTATTAGTCATGTAACTAGAATTATCCCTCCCTCTGTTCACTTTGCCTCACCAAACATAGTATATATAATGTAAAAGATGGTGTCACAAATACGACATGAAAATACCATTCAGTTTTACAGGAAATTGTGAGTACACACACTGCAAAAATCAAATGTTAAAAGAACACCTGAAGACAATAGGACAAAATTTCCTTACCTATGGCACCGTTTGGGTTTGATTTAAGGGAAGGACTAGTAGTTGTAATGAGGAAAAAACTTTCATGTGGGTAGAATTTTGTTGTCGTTGTTGACTGAAAACTAAGCTTGAAACATTTGCTTTTGTTCAGTCTCAGACCTGTAGCTCAAAGCAATACTATTTATGACTTGAATGTTGCTGTTCAGATATAACTGATTTCACATATATAAGTACCTATATATCAAACTTGTTATTGTCCATGTAGATAGAAATAGTGATCTGATGAAATTAGTGTTTTCTCATGGTAAACACATCTGAGGTGTATCTTACTCATCCTTGCCTAGATAATGTAGCAGAAAGAAAACACAGAATGTCACAAAAAGCCAAATGTAAATGCATTTAGGCATGAATCAAATGGAATAATTATTAAGCAATTCATTCTGCATATGTGGTGGTGTTGGATTAAAGGGAATGAAAAGCACTTTTTGTAAAGAAAAAAATTGACCTGTCCTTCAAGGATTCTTTTTTCGGATCCTTTAGTTCAGGGTCCCTGATGAGCTTCTACACCAAAGAACAATGATTTAGAATTAAGTAGAGATCTTATTCAAAATCTTCAAAACTTATACGGTTGTCTTTATAACCATGTTTGCCCCATATTATTATCACATCAAATATTGAAAAATAAATAAGCATGCTAAATAATAAAACCCTGCTTAGTTGCCTTAGTAACAGACATGGTACTCAGGGAACTAATTTTTTTTAGTTTTAACATCCAAACCTCTTCTCACTGAAAACAAGAAAAGCCTTAGCATTAAATATACTTGCTCCCAAATTGGAATAGCTCTTCTATTCATTGCCCTAAATGCACCCTATAATATTAATATTCTGTGGAGGTCTATAAATGGTATTTGCAGATTTATTTTTCTTGCAGACTACAGAACCTACAAATGCATCCTGCTACAAAAGCCACATTGGTTGCCTGTGATAGAGCTATAGTCATTATTTCTATCCTAACTTATAAACTGATTAACCAGCAGCAATGTCCCTGACTAGTGTCAAAAATCTTTGTGAGACACTTTTTAAACACTCAAAATAAACAATGACAATACCTTATCAGTCTGGAAAGGAGATTTTCTGAATTAACCATAGCTGAAAAGGCATTCCTCATATTTGCATCTTCCTGCCAGAACTAGCTCCCTACTGAAATTCCTTTTCAAAATAAAGCTAAAGCGACCACCTGTTCTCTGAATATCAGTGCAAACTTCACAGAAATTGGTTAAAAGTATGATCATGAAAAGAGTATGCATTTGTACTGCTGCACAGCCAGGTTTACTCTACTACATCTAATTATTTTTTGCTTACAGGCTGCAGTACATACTTCAGTATGTATTTACACACTGTAAAGTCTCTTGTTCAGGTGTTATTTCTGTTTATTTTCATAATGTGCTTAAATCATCCATACTTTTATTGTTCATAGGTTCATAGGTTCATACTAGGCTATCTGCCCTAGGGCATTTATAAGCCTAGCCAGAGTGTGTTTGGCTTTCGCCATCCATTTTAAATTAATTTTGCTATGCCCTTTTTCGAGGTTAGTATACTGTGCCTCTGTCTAACAGTGACACAGAAGTGATACCCGGGGTAAACCTACGATCTCCCATCCACTCATCAAGATTCCTCTTGAAGAGAGTCAATGAGGGACTCTGCCTAACCTGGACTGGGATTTTATTCCAAAGTGAAGGGAGCCTCTGGGTTATGAATCTGTCCCTCCAGCATGTCCTATTTATTTCAGTGCTGAGGTTCAAGTCTCTTGAGCGTAGCTCGATGGGATTTGGATTTTCGGAGGTGCAGCATGTCCATTAATTCCGGGTTGGACATGGCTTTATACGTCAGGCACAGATCACCTCTGAGCAGGCGGTATGCCACTGAGTAGAGCTGGAGTTTCTTTAACCGGGCAGCATATGGCATCTGTTTGAGCCCTTTGATCCTCTTGGTGAGGTACTTTTGGGGTCTTTCCTGTTGCTGCAGGTGTCTGGTAAGGTACATCCCAAAAGGGGCATTGTACTCAATTATGGGCCTGATGAGGGATGAGTAAAGAGGCACGATGACCACCCCTGATCTAGATGTGAATCCCTTCATGATTAGGTGGGCTATATAAAATGTTTTTCTAACCACTTTGGCCACGTGGTTGTCAAATGAGAGATTGCTATCAACTTGGGTCTCCAAGTCCCTAATTACTTCTTCTGTACTTAATGGATTACCACCTATATGGTAATTTGTGGGCACTTTGTTTTTGCCAAAGGGGATGACTATACACTTTTTGGCGTTTAGCTTGAGGCCATGGCTCTGGCACCAGTTGTCTGTTTCTATGAGGTCCTTTTGGAGGATGCTTGTGTTGGCTGGAGAGTCGATTATGGCGCCCAGTTTGCAGTCATCTGCGAACTTGGACAGCCACAGTCCTTCCGTGTTGGCCTGTACCTCCGAGAAATATATATCGAACAAGAGAGGTCCCAGGACTGAGCCTTGTGGGATGCCACTTGTAACTGGTTTGGAGTCTGACATGGCTCCAGCAATTCTAACCATGTGGGTTCTGTCCTTGAGCCAGTTTGCAACCCATCTAGTGACATAGGGGTTTATATTTAAGCTGGTGAGCTTATCTATAATGCCCGAGTGGGGTACTGTATCGAAGGCTTTTGCGAGGTCCAGGTAGGCTGTGTGGACCACCTTCCCCTCGTCAATGGCCTTGGTGGCTGTTTCAAAGAAATCAACCAGGTTTAAGAGGCAGGATCTGCCCTTAACAAAGCCGAACTGGGTAGGATCCAGTGTCTGTAGGTCCCCAATATCTTTATTTATGAGGTCCATGATGATCCTTTCCATAGCTTTGCAGACCAAGCTAGTCAGGCTTATGGGGCGATAGTTTCCAGGATCCGTTGAGGCATCACCTTTGTGTAGAGGGACCACTGTTGCTGTACGCCACTCTTTGGGTACATATCCTGTAGTAAGGCTGAGATTGAACAGTAGTTTTATGTTTGGGTTTAGCTCTTCTTGGAGTTCATGTAGGACACAGCCTGGGACACCGTCTGGTCCCATTGATGCTGTGTTTTTTGCTTTGGAGTGGGCGGCTCTTACCTGAGCATCTGAGATGTCAGGGGGGCAGCACTCTGCTGGGATAGATATTTGCCCTTTTGGTGGGGAGGGGGGGAGAAGTTTGCGCTGAACCTGTC
The DNA here is from genome assembly GCF_019279795.1 of Protopterus annectens. Lineage (NCBI taxonomy): Eukaryota > Metazoa > Chordata > Ceratodontiformes > Protopteridae > Protopterus > Protopterus annectens. The sequence continues at coordinate 526,771,092 of NC_056738.1, read as the reverse complement.
AGCTAGGATGTTGGCAATGTCTGTGGGTTCGGTGTATTTTTTGTCATTTTGGACTAATTCTGAGCATATCTGGGAATTCCCACCCAGGTTCCTAACATAACTAAAGAAAGCCTTGTGATTATCCTTAGTGTCCTATGCAATTTTTCTCTCGAAGCTGGCCTTAGACGATTTTATGAGTGCCCATAGTTTTTTGCTAATACCGATCAGAGATGCCTTCCCCTTTTGGGATTTTGCTCTATCATGTAGTAGCTTCCTCCTTCTATTGTATAGTTTGTTTATGGCTGGGGTCTACCAGACAGGACGTCTGCCTTTGGATGATTGGGTCTTGGTTTTATTTGGGATTGCATGATCCATGCATTCCTGAAGGTGTTCATAGAATGCATTTATAAAGGATTCTGCAGTCTGGGCCGTATTTTCCACAGGCCCGGGGGTTTGAAGGATTCCACCTCGGTTTTGAGGAGTGTGAAATTTACTTTAGAGAAGTTTTTCACTGTGGTTTTCTGGGCAGGGGGTGGGGTCGGGATGTGAATATCCAGTGAGATTAGTTTATGGTCTGATCATACTGCCACTATTACTGTGAATACTTGTTTTAACTATCCCTTGAATCCATTACCCCAGAAAAAGCATGAGTTATGGCTGAAAAGGATTTTTGGACCAGCCGCCTACCTGGAAAACAAATGGATAAACAAATAAAATAAATAATAAATACGTTAGGTCACATACACACATAATGGAAAACAAGAAGAAATCTTATTAGAAGAGTGCAAAAGGTTAATGAGTTTTTATGAAGTGTGAGGTCTCAGATTTCAGCAAAAACTGGGAATGTTGAATACTCATTTTTAGAAGCTAGGCAGATACCACTACGGTCTAAAAAATAGTATTTCATAAAGTTCTTAAAGAATCTTGAATTGGAGGTATAAAGTAGTAATAAAAACATGGGGACAACATAAACAAACTTGCAATAATGCTTTTTCTCATCAAAACCTTCAGGCAAAATGTTCTGCCATTGCAGTAGAGTGACCACAAAAGTAACAAGAAGACGGGCATCCTGCTGAAAATAGTCTCTTTCAGACACACAGAACAAAGAAGTCCATTTCTCTCTTAACAGCAACCCAATGTTTATGATAAAATGAGCAGGCAGACCACAAAACTGTTCTTTCAGAAATGCAGTGAACCTACTCATTGAGGTCAAAATCCACAGTGCAGCCTTACTCAGAAGCTTTAAAAACTTTTTTTTTTTGACAAGCTTCTTTTAAGGAAGGCTTGCAGATGAAGCTATTATGAGTATTGTACCCAGGACTATAGGTTTTTGCCCTATCACAACAGTTTTGAAATGAACCCTCCCTCGGGGAATTTTTTTACAAGCCTGTACTAAGGCAAAAGTTGGCATTAATCTTAAAAAAATGCCTTTAAATCCTAAATAGCAAGATCTACACCTAGAAATTTTACTGTGAACTAAAAAAAAGTTTTACTCTTTAGCTTAGCTTACTGTTACCTCTATTTTTAAAGCATCACTGATCACCTTGGTCATGATAATGCAGGTAAAAAACAGGCACCTCTGAGCTTATGCTTATGAACCTAGGACCATTGCAGAATACTAGGATAACAACCCTAGTCGGCCTTTTCATGCCCAGCGATGCTTCCCAGAAGTATTGAACAGGTTTTGATCGCTTACATTTGTGTGTGGGGTATATAAAATTGGGCAGCATCTAGAAGATCCCTTTCTCTAAAGAAGACATAGGTGCCAGATCAGGGATAAATGTATGATTCCCCAGCCACTGATCCAAGATTTGCTAGAATAAGTGCAGGGAAGAACTGTTTCACATGGATGAGATGCCTGTTCCTGAGAAGGGGTAGTGTGTGAGACACATACCTGTCCCTCCATCATGTCTTATTTATGTTGCTGATGAAGTTTAGGTGTCTGGATCCTGTGTTTTTATGTCATTTGTTTTGTACATGTGCAACAGGTCCATTAAGGCTGGATCAGAGAATACTTTGTAAGCCAGGCATAGTTCACCTTTTAGCAGACTGTAGGACACTATGTATAAGGATAATGCTTTGAAGCAGCCTTCACAGACCTTGTTTCATATACCAAGCATTATTTTTGTGAGGAACCTCTGTGAAAGCTCCAGTTGTTGCATATATCTGGTCAGGTACATACCAAAGGGGTCACTGTACTCAATGACTGGTCTAATAAGAGATGATTACAATGGAAACATGACATCTTTGGATGCAGATTCCATACGCCTGCTTATAAATTGTGCAACATAGAATGAATTCCTTACTACAGTAGACACAGGATGGCCAAAGGCTAAGTTTATATACATCATTCCCAAATCTCTGACCACTGACTCTACTCTTAGGGGTGTATTATCAATGTAGTAATTTGCAGGGGTGGTTGCCTTACAAAAGATACTATCTTGCACTTCTTAGCATTGAGTTTCAGACTATGACTCTGGCACCAGTTACTAGTCTGTAAGAGGACATCCCATGGATTATTTGTGCCATGGGGGGATTCAATAACTGCATGTATTTTGCATCCGTCTTCAAGTTTGGTAAAATAGACATGACCCATGATGCCACTAGGGTCTAGCATAATACTCTAATAATATGAAGAACCAAGATCAGGAAAAAAAAAGATAAATGTAATGACACTTGTTTCAGACTGTGAGTTGTTGCAAATTGAAAGAAGTACGGTGTTAGACTCCCCAAAACTCATAGCTGACATAAAAGATGAGAGACAGAGAACAGGCTTAAAGTTTCAGCCCTAGCACCTAAAATACAAGGGCCACTTCTGAAATTTGTCCGTTCAGCTTCACCACACACTCCAAGAGGAGGAGGATGTATTCAAAAATAAAAACAACCTTACTTGCATGCTCTAATCATTGAGTCAATGTTTGTGAATATTAGACTTAAAGAAACTAAAGCCTTATCAAACATATCCCCAGATAAATTTGATGGTAAAACTGATTTTTTTAACCTCTTATTAAGTCAAAATGTAAAGAATGGCATAGGTTGACATAATATATTAACAGAAAAGAAAAAAAACATAGCGACATTTCTTTCATTATTTCGTGCAGTATACATACATGCATGCATAGGTTCATGGGCTAGTACTAGGCAAACTGCCCTTATGGGCCATTTTAAGCATAGCCAATTACCCCATGTCAGAATCAAACCCTGCACTTTGTGTTTCTAAGGTAAGCACCTTAACCATTACGCCAACCTACTACCCCACTTACGCCAACCTCCTTTTCTTTTAACAATTTTCAATAAAATGCACATTTCCTGCATCTAAGGCCAGTTAAGAGTTCAATCCACCTTCAGCATGTCTTTGGGATGTGGGAGGAAACCAGACCACCCAGAGGAAACCCATGTGACTGCAGAGAGGACATGCAGACTCCACACAGAAGGCACCCCAGCCAAGAATCGAACTTGAGAACCTCTTGCTGTGAGGCAGCAATGCTGACCATTGCACCACCATGGCTTCCACTCCTAAAAAATATAAAATCATGCTGTCATAAGTGACATAAATGATCAGCTGTATGAATTCCTGAACACAACTCCTTTGTCTAATCTGTATGTGCATTTTGTATTCATCGCATAGATTAGAGACTACTGTCCTTCACATATCTGACACGGGTAAATCTCATCTCAACAAATGTTAAATGGAGCAGCAGGGTTTTACAAGTAGGCAGATAATGACTTGACCCATCTACTTAGACTGGCCAGGACTCATGCTGAGCACCTTTGTAGCTATCAATCTACCTTGTAGTTATCAATCTCCTGGGAAGACATGCTCGACAAACCAAGATGCTTTGCCAGAGATGGTCTGCACCTGTCACCCCTGGGATTCAGGTTACTGGCTAAAGCTCTTGCCACCCCTATAGTGCCTTTTTTAGGCAAGGTTCAAAGGATAAAACCACCACTGTAACAGATACAAGCATGCAAAATCTGAAGGTAATGCTACTCAATGCTAGAAGTCTAAACCTCAAAATGCACTCTCTCGAGGAACTCCTAAAAATGGAGAACATTGATATCTGTACAGTAACTGAGACCTGGTTCAAAGCTCCAGAGAGCACCCCTGCAATACCAGGCTACAATTCTTACCACACTTTTCGGCCACAAAACCAAGACCGAAACACTAAAGGTGGAGGAGTGTCCATATTCACCAAGGATATCCACACCTCCAGGCTAGTTGCCCAACACAATGCATCTGAAATTCTCCAGGTACAACTAACACTAGGTAAGACTGCAATCCAAATTGTAGCTTGCTACAGATCCCCCACGATGCCCCAAGATTCTCACTACACCTTTCTAAACATACTGGAAAATATTAAGATACAGCCGAACACCCTAATACTGGGTGATTTCAACTACCCTGCCATTAATTGGGAAAACTACTCAGGTACCAACTCCTTTTCCCAACGGTTCTTGGAATTCATAAATTCCAACGCCCAGGATCAACTAATCCATTGTCCCACCAGGGGCTCCAATATCCTAGGCCTGGTCATTATCAACATGGGAGATAGATGCTCCACACCAGTGGTCACCCCCTCATTGGTCAGGTCTGACCTTAAGCAAATCACCTTTGACAATTACATCCCACCCCCACCCCCTAGTAAGGAAACCTCCTTAAAAAACTTCTCCAAAGCCAACTTCATGCTTCTGAAGTCAGAAGTGACAAACTTCACAACACCCACGCAGACGGGATCTGGAAGTTCGACTGCAGAATCCTACACTAAGACACTGTACGAGCACATCCACCCGTGCATGAATCATGCCATCCCAATTAGAACCAAGATGCTCTTCTCCAAAAAAAGGAAGTCAATCTGGTGGTCCCCTGCTATAAACAAACTATACAACAGAAGGAAGAAACTGTTGCAGAAAAGAGGAAAATCCCAGGATGCAAAAAACTCCCTCACAAGCCCCAGTAAGAAACTGAGATCCCTCATAAAATCCTCAAAAGCTAGTTACAAAAATAAAATTGCCAAAGATTCCAAAGACAACCACAAGGCATTCTATAGTTATGCCAAGAATCTAAATGGTAATGCTCAGATCTGCTCTGAGCTACAACAGAATGGCATGAAATATACTGATCCCAAGGATATTGCCAATATCCTGGCAGATCGATTTAGTGCCAACTTCACCCCCCTCTCATCCCCTAAAGGGCCCACCTCAGTACCAAAAGATTGTCAAATCCCGATAATCACTGCCACACAGGTAGAAACCACACTCTCAAAAGCTAAGAATACAGCATCCATGGGACCAGATGACATCTCAGGCTGTGTACTACATGAACTACAAAATGAACTGGCACCTCACCTAAGTGTCATGTTTAATCATAGCCTCACCTCAGGTTTCGTGCCCACTGAGTGGCGCACAGCTACATTTATCCCGCTCCACAAGGGTGAATCTGCCTTGGATCCCGGGAACTACCGTCCCATCAGTCTGACAAGCCTGATCTGCAAGGGCATGGAACGCATTATCGTGGAACTTATAAACAAAGACATTGGCAACCTTCAAACACTGGACCCCACCCAGTTTGGGTTTGTGAAGAGACGATCTTGTCTCCTGAATCTGATTGACTTCTTCAAATCAGTCTTGAGAGCTGTGGATGAGGGTAAGGCGGTCCACACAGCCTATCTGGACCTTGCCAAGGCCTTCAACACCATCCCCCACTCTAGAATCATAGATAAACTTACTAAGCTGGGCATAAATCCCTATGTCATCCGATGGGTTGCCAACTGGCTTACTGACAGAACCCAGACTGTAAAAGTAGCTGACTCCAAATCCAGCTCCAGACAATTGACAAGTGGAGTACCTCAGGGTTCAGTCCTGGGACCACTCTTGTTTAGCATCTACTTCTCTGAAGTACAGGCCAACACTAAGGGACTCTGGCTAACAAAGTTCGCAGATGACTGCAAACTGGGAGCCATTATTGAATTCCCAAATGATGTGGATATTCTGCAAAAGGGCCTTACAGAAACAGATGCCTGGTGCCAGAGCCATGGGCTCAAGCTTAATGCCAAGAAATGTATAGTTATCCCCTTTGGAAAAAAACATGTACCCATGAATTACCACATAGGTGGCAGGACACTAAACATCGAAAGTGTGACGAGAGACTTAGGGACACAGGTGGACAGTGGTCTCACTTTGGATAACCACATTGCCACAACATTCAGGAAATCCTTCTATGTGGCACACTTCATCACTAAGGGCTTTTCATCCAGAAAAAAGGAAGTCATTGTCCCACTGTACTCATCCCTCATTAGACCCATTATAGAGTATAATGGCCCGTTTGGTATGTACCTCACAAGACATCTGCAACAGCTGGAAAGGCCACAGAAATACCTCACTAAAAGAATCACAGGCCTAAAGCAGATGCCATATGCTGACCGTCTAAAAAAAACTCCAGCTATACTCTCTGGCATATCATCTACTCAGAGGTGATCTCTGCTTAACATACAAGGCCATGTCAAACCCTGAGCTGTTGGACATGCTCCACTTAAAGAAATCTCAATCCCTCAGAGCCACACGCTCCAGGGATCTAAACCTTGTCATCTCAATGAACAAAACATGCTGGAGGGATAGGTTCCTGACCCAGAGACTCCCCATACTCTGGAATAGACTGCCCACACATGTCAAGCAGAGCGTCTCATTGGCCATCTTCAAAAGGAACCTTGATGACTGGATGGGAGATAGGAAATTCACCCCGGGGATCATGTCAGTCTCCCTGCTAGACAGGGGTCCAGAGAAGTAAATATTGTGGGAAGAAATATCCAGGGAATTTTTATGGCTAGGTTTGCATAGGCCCTAGGGCTGATAGCCTAGTACCAACCTATGAACATATGAACCTTTGTCTTTCGGACAGCAAGCACTGTCTTGTGTCTCCCCAACAAAGAAAAACTGATTTAAAATAACCTCTGTGTGTACTTTATTTTATTTATTTATTTGCATTTGCTAGTTGCCCCTGCCCTCTCACATGAATACCCATAGTCAGAATTCAAAAACATCAATAAACCTTACAAGATGTGAGAGGGTGTCTTAGGCATGGCTGAGGACTACATCTGCAATTAAAAGGCAGACAGTTAATTTAGGGGGGTATGTACCTCACGCAAAACATAATGATGTAGGCGTGATTGTTTTTTAAGTATAAAAAAGGAGGCAGTAAGCAGGCAGAAAATAAGAAACTATAAGTAAGCACCTTTTTAAAACATTTAAATAAATAATATGTCTGTGGTGCTACCTACAAGTTGTCATTCATGTCTGCCCTCCCCTTCCAACTGCTTTGTCATCACGTTGGGAGAAAGGAGATGGATTAGGGCTAAAATATTATCTATCATTTTCCAAAACTTTTTTTACATGCTGTTGATAAAAAAAAAATGTTTACTTTGGTCTCTGTATTCTTTATTTTGTTCATCACAAGGTTTATAAAGATCAGAGAATAGTTTGATTTTTATGACATTTTGCCCAGTGATGGTCCAGTTCAATATATTATTTTTTTTATTTTGCTAATTATCCAGGGCAATGATGCGGTACAATATTATTTTACCTAAATGGTGCAGACATATGCAGTGTCATTAGGAAGACTGTATTGCAGTAAGCAATGGCATCATTGAAAGGGAGGGTGAGTAGGGGCTCCAGCTAACTCTGTTTAAAGCTTCATTTAGTGAATGTTATCACATTTTTGGTACATTTCATGTTCTACTATAACTATGGACTGTTTAACTTGGTTCCAGATAACAGATATTGGAACAGCTTGTCTACAATGCCCTCCATTAATTTTGTCAGTAGCCTTAAGATAGCTCTGAATCACAAACCGACCAAGATTGCTGCAGTTTTAGGTTAGTGGGATGGCAATAAATACTTATTTCCCAACTTTTTGGTACATTTTTATGCAGTTCTGATTAACCAGAATCCCATTAGACTTTGAGGTAACTTAAAATAAGAGGAAAAGGATCTAACAGTAGAAATTAGTTCTGTGCTGTCCTTTAGTTTCGGACTTGTTATAGCTTATGAAATAGGGTATCACATCTGACTTGTTTTAGTCATCAGGAACCTTGTCACCATCTCACTATTTATACAAAGATTAGTTAATAATACTACCACTTTTCCTTTTAGTTCTCAAAGAACTGTACGGTGACCCACATTAGATGCCCTTTGCTCGTGCATCTTTATTTTTCAGTTCTTTCGCGATTGCTTCCTACAAAAGGACTGAGATCAATCACTTTTACCTGTGCAGTACTAGTAGTGGGCTTATATAAATATCCCTGTTCATCATCTGTGAGCATAGAGTAAAAGTACACAGTAAGCAGTTCTGCTCTTTCTCTATATGTTTGTGCCACAGCCTCATATATTTCATCGCCTGGATTGTGGCTGAAAATGACCCTCTGTGGATCAGACCATCTACTTGGTTACCAATTGCTATAAACAAAATAAAGAAACAAGGTGGACAGCTCATAGAATATATAAATAACTACTTGGGGAGCTTTGTTCAATGGATAAGGGGAAATGTCTTGGTGGGCCAAGCTTATGTCCTATTAAAATCAAAGTTTAAATGAGTAGTAGGTGAGTGAGATTAAGTGTCAATCCAAATGTCACATGATCTGGCAGTGATTCCTAAAAACCTTTAAAGGTACACTGCAAATAAAAATAAAATTTAAGTATATAAAGCTTTAAAGTAATAAGTCATAATATTTAAACAACGGTCATGTAAGAGGTCATTAGCTAGTCCATCAAGTTCTGTAAATTAGAATGAAAAAAAAGAGGTTATCACTTTACATAAAAAAAAAAAAATTACAGGTGCTTAATTACTTAAGCTAAGCACAGCTTTTTACACATGAGCAATTATTCCATGTATGTATTTATTTATTTAATGTCTGATAACCAAGTAAGCCTGCTAATGTGACACTCACCTTTTCCTGGCATGACATGAATCAAAGGTAATACAGAAGAACTTTTTTATACATGTTACATATCAAAGCATGAATAAAAGAGAATAAAAGGTTGGAACTCTAAAACAAAGGCCTAGCTGCTTGCTGATCTTACAAACAAATGATTCAAATGGCCCTTCATTGTTATGATTAAGTCAGCTCAAAAGTGGATGTACTTTAAGCTGCTAGCTCACTTCAGGGAGGAGACGTTCCTGCAAGGTGTACCTCAGTTTTGCAGAATCTTATTAGCCTTCCTTAGGATATGAAACAGCGCTTTTTTCCTGGATGTTTTAATGCACAGTTTTTTTTACCCTAAAACCAGATTTATCAGACAAGGATAACACACTGAAGTTCCAGAGATGGGGAATCACCAACTGTCAAAGAGAATGATGTGAAATGATAAGAAGTCCACGTATGAGTGTTAATGAAGATGCTTGTGCTAATGATGTTGCACCTGAACTGTAAGTTTCCCACCTTTGCATACATTGCCTGTTCTCAAGGTAGCACCAGAACCAGCTAAAGGGCTTCCTCTTAGTTCTTTTTTCCTAAGAGTTGAAAGAAGGAGATAGAATCTTACAATGTTGAATGCCTGTCAAAAGTTGTCAGAACATAATTATTCGGTTTCTCTTTGTCTGGACTACTTAGAAGCTGACAGGTAAACAACCACAGGATGTCATGGAGTTCTGCCTTGGTCTAAAACCATACTGGTTAGGTACAAATACAGTATACTTTTAAAAAAAAAACTCCACTAACTTTTTAGGGCTCAGATCCTTAACTGTTTAAACAGGGAAGAAAGGATTTTGGCCTGAAAAAGATTTATGTAGCAATAGTAAATTTAAAGCCAGTGATGATAACAGCCTCTATTCACATGTCGAGTATTCTTACCCTGAAACTGTTGCTCAGAGATTTAGTAACTTAGCTAGAGGCAAACTTAAATATTCTGGCAGTGCAGCTACACAAATGATGGACTCGGTTAAGGCTTGAAGCGGGTACTTGACTTCCTTGCTTCTGATTCTGAAGAAGCAGAAAGAAGGGATCGATTTTCATAAACCAATGCATACCATCTCAACCAATGACTATCATTCCACTGACCAATTAGGGATCTACCTTCATAAATTAGTGACTGTCATGACAATGACCAGTTTCCTGATCATGCTATCTGACCACTCCATTTGACTGGTGCAAATCGAAATGGAATCTATTTGAAAGTGTTTTTATAGGGAGGGGGCTGTGCCCCCTGCACCCACCAATGTATGTGATTCATGGTTATATTGTGCAAATGTATGAAGCCCTCCTTCTTGATGATATCCTCTAACTCTCATCTTTTAGCCTTGTAAGTTGCATAGGCTGGCGCGTTAATCATTTTTAGTTAAATCTTCAAGACAGCAATGGGAAGTGATGTCCTACAAGTGGTCAGTAATGCCAACAAATTGTCAATGTTATCTTCCACCTCTATTAAGCCTTTCTAGCTAAGGGCTGGGAGGGGGGGGGGGGGTCAATACAATCACTGAACCAATAATTCTAGATTATTGAGACAAAAGGTTTTTGATGACCAGTAGGAGGTGAGAAAGAATGGTCACTAATTGAAGCATGATGCACTAAAATTTTGTGCATCCTATCAGCTGTTAGTGTCAGCTAGGTCAGGCATGGTATCACTGCCAGAGACTGGATTGATTTTAGTAGGTTCCATAATAATCTGATTGAATTCTAACTCAGATAAAATTTAAAAATGTCCCGGCCAGAATTCACAGTCGGGTACTCATATGTGATGTGATTTTTTTTTTCTGAATGTTTTATATAGATAGATAGATAGATAGATAGATAGATAGATAGATAGATAGATAGATAGATAGATAGATAGATATAGAGAGTGAGATAGCTATATTTGGATTTTTCAATTTACTAACAATAGTTGGGGATAAGAAACAGTTATATAGAAAGTTTCATGTGACTCACAATTAGAAATGTAACAATAGGACAGTTCTCAGTATTGTAATATTCTTGATAGATGTTTGTGCATGTTATGTATTTCTGTAGTTCTATGTGTGTGTGTTTGTGTGTGTGTGTATGAGAGAGAGAGAGGGGGGAACAGTACAAATGTGCTCATTCTCTTGCTTTGTCTCTTCTGAAACAAATGTAAGTAAAAGTAGATATGATTGAAAAGAGCAGACTTTATCAAAGCCTGAGCAATAATATGAGTATCAGAGTTCTATTTATGAAAGCCAGGCTTTTAATTCCATGGATATGATTTTGATACTACTCAGGTTTACAATATCCAGTCTGAAGCCTTAACATTTACCATGACAATTGTGATCTGGAAGTCCACAGATGAACAGGAATTGGGTTGACTGGTCTTTGGTGTGATTCCTTATCTCCTGCCTTAAGAAGGTAAATTCTTTTCAGCAGTGCAAGGGTAAGTGCCATTGGTGCTTTGAAGTTAACAGATGAAGAAGGTGAAACCTTTCATGCTCTGACGTTAACAGATGTCCATGCAGACTTCTTCAGCAAGAAGACAGAATAAGTAGCTCATTAAAGAAGGTGCTGCTCACACCTGTATAACTGCATAACAGAAGGTCACTAAATTTGCATTATGACCACCTGCATTTGCTGGCCACTGTGTTTAAAAGTGGAGTTAACACTTGGCAATGCTGAGAGCAGGAAGCGGTCCTGTAAGTGTAGGACAATGCTTATGTTAAAAAGCACCAACCTGTGAGTTGCCATGGAGGCAACCATAAAGCTAGGCAATGATGAGGGAGTACCAAGGAAGAACAAAGTTAGTCTGAGAGCACAAAGGTTATTTGAATATGCTGCCATAGTAATAATGGCTTGTAGCTCAGGTTTGCTGTAGTACCTTCTCAAAATATGCTCACTTAATAGGCTCTGTGCTTCAGCGTAGTTCTACTGGAAGAATAATAGCACTAGGTATGATGCAGGCAAAGCGTTAGCAAGAAGAAAAGAAGCAACAACAGCAGCTTAGTGAAGCTGTCAACAACTTCATCACGATACTTCCAAGAACACAAGACAGTGTTCAGTAGAAGTTTTTACTAGTATGACTTGGTAGAACAAGACTTAGATTTACTACAATTATTTTAGAATTAGGTAACATTTGAATTGCTAAAACAAAAGATAAGACGTGAAAGCCACTGAACAGCTTGCTAGAACTACCCTTGTTCAGGATGATCAGATTAGTTAATCAGTTGGAAAATGTACATGTACAGATGGTACCCAGGAGTACTGCTGTGAGAACCAGACAGTTCAACAGTTTTCTGAAACATTGCATTTTAACAAAAATGTAATCATTCCTCTAAAAGCAAACTGACGAAACAGAGAACTACTATGCATGAGAAACTTTATTCTTATGTACAGGGAGGCCAGACATTCAAGCAAAAATGGTCTGGTTTTATAAACACTTTGAACTTTTATTTATTTATTTATTTGACATTTGTTGACCGGGTTGATCCAGCTGGGGCAGAGACCTTTTTCAGTGGAGACCTGGGGAGAGAAGATCCACAGCAATTACATACAATTGATCTGACTTAGTAATCAGTTAAAAATATAAGAACACAGATAGAATATCTATTACCAGGACATTACAGCATGTGTAGGTACAGTACAGAGTACCAGAAAAGGATACAGTTATAATTTTAACAAAGCAAAACAAAAGTGGTAACACTGAAAATACATGTGTAGCACACATGCAGGTGTAGCTGAATTAGATATGGGTTCCTTCCTACATGACTCTGGTGACACCCCTTTTTTTAGCCCAACACCCCAAGGTGGCAAGTGAAAAGATTTTATTCTAGGTAACACTTTAGTTTTAAAGGGCAATAGCACAGCAACAAACAAATTATTTCAACAGTGCACCAGTTAGCAGTAAGGCAGAGTGAGATATGTATGCAATGAAACCATACATTCACCCCCTTCCCCAGAACCCAACAGAAAAGGCCTTGACATTCAAACATGCACAACAAAGACAATATCAATGAGCAGTAAAGCTTTTATAATGCAGCAATACAAACACAGAAAAAAAATGCAATGTCATTGAGGGAAAAAAAGGGTTATAATACAACAGTACAGATATGAAAAAGATGCAATGTCATTGAGCAGTAAAGATTCTTGAAGGCAGCAGTACTAACATGAGCAAAATGCAATGCCACTGAACAATAAAGAGTCTTTAAGGCAACAGTACTAACACCCTCTATCCCCTTGATCAGTTTAACCAGACCAACTATGAGACACTTTATTGTACCCTGTTCACTGGCCAGTGACTACTTACAGTCCTACTTTCAGTCTTCCCTCCTTCAGCTAGTGTTCCAGTCTCCTCTTTCACTTTCGAAATTGTCTTTTGTCTTTCGGCTTTTCCCAGTTAGGGGTCGCCACAGCGGAACTCCGGTCCACTAATGATTGGCAGTAGATTTTAACGAACGCCGAGGTGCCAGCTCGACTGAAAAGGAGCTCCACCTTGTGGTATACCAGAAAACTGCAGTCTATTACTTCTACAATGAAATATAGTGGGAGCTACACTCTCCCCCCACTTGAAATCTTGGGTCCTCCAAGTCAAAGGTAGATTAGGAGCAAAAATTTGCAAGCACTAATGCACCATCAGCTGAATAATATTTTTACAATCAAAAGGTACATTCCACCAAGGATAATCAACCTTATGCTTAACTTGGGATGGGGTGTCACCACTGAAGTAGGAGGCATAGGGCTCATGGGGGTAGACTCTCCGATGAGACGTGGTCACAGGTTCCTGTGTACTATGTCCCAAACTGTCATATGTAAGTCTCTGAGGGGGCTGTATCAGTCTCTGTAGTTTTGGTTAGGAAGAGATAACTAAGGAATTTTGCTCGGAAGGTTTGTCACTCACAGCACATTCAATGTCCAGTTCTTCAGTAGGCATTTTTGTCTACTTCTAAGATCTTCTCTTGTATAACTTCACTTTCTTTTTCCATAATGGTATGACTGTCCTCAGCACTATTTTCTGAAGTTTGCATAGCAGGGCCTCCATCAGTATCAGGTTCTGCAAGAGGTCTGGGCTGTTCAAAATGAAAAGGAATGAATTCCTGTGCATTTACATTGAGATCACAGCCCATGGGGTCTCGAACACACTCATAAAAAAGCCCACTGAAACCCCAGTCATTGTCATTGTCCTCCTCTCCTTCAGCAGGAGGAAGTATAGGCTCTTGAATATTGGAGAGGATAGTTCCTTTACGTCTTAGTCTTCTGGATCGCCTTGAGTTAGGCTTCCGCTGAGTCATTCTGGGTTCTGGATTCATGAGTCTCACTGATTTTGCCAAAGGCATTAAGTTGTTGCAGTGCCAGGTTTTGATGGGTCCTTCTTTCCCCTCAGGGCAAATTTGGTAGATAGCGATATTAGGTAGCTGAGAACAAATTATGTAAATTTCAGACCCCCAGTCGTCAGCAAGTTTATGCTTTCCTTGTAGACCCACATTCCTCAAAAGAACTCTGTCCCCTGGTTGCAAATCATGCATTTTCACTTTCTTGTCATAGTGAGCCTTGTTTCGCTGATGTCTTTGTTCTGTTGATTTTTCAGCTAGCTCATAGGCCTGTCTGAGGTTCTTCTTGAGTCTCTCCACATAACTGCCATGAGACCGCACTGGTGTATCATCAGCTGTGACTCCAAAGGGGATGTCAACAGGACAAGCTTCTCTTCCAAACATTAGGAAGTAAGGCGAGAACCCTGTAGCATCATTTTTAGTACTGTTGTAGACATGCACCACTGTGGCTACATGTCTACTCCATTGACTCTTCTTCTCAGCAGATAGTGTCCCCAACATATCTAGTAAAGTTCTGTTGAAACACTCTGGCTGCGGATCCCCTTGAGGATGATAAGGAGTGGTGCAACTTTTTTGAACTCCCAAAAGAGTGAGTAGTTCATGGACAAGCTTGCTCTCAAAATCACATCCTTGATCATAGATTTACTACAATTATTTTAGAATTAGGTAACATTTGAATTGCTAAAACAAAAGATAAGATGTGAAAGTCACTGAACAGCTTGCTAGAACTTTCCTTGTTCAGGATGATCAGATTAGTTAATCAGCTGGAAAATGTACATGTACAGATGATACCCAGGAGTCCTGCTGTGAGAACCAAACAGTTCAACAGTTTTCTGAACCATTGCATTTTAACAAAACTGTAATCATTTTTGGCAGGCCATAGTGTACAAAGAACTTCTCGACTAGTAGTTTTGCCACTGTAATAGCTTTCTGATCGTGAGTGGGAAATGCTTGATCTTATCAGGTATAGTGGTCTGTTACCACCAGCACATTACTGATGCCGCCTTCATCCGGTTCAATGCACAGAAAATCTATACAGACCAGTCCCATGGGTCCAAAGCTCTCCATTTGACCCAATGAGGCATCTCTGGCTGGCAGAGTCTTTTTCTGAATGCAACAAAGACATGTACAACAATAATCCTCAACATATTGCTTAATGCATGGCCAGTAGAACCTGTCTCGTACCAGACCCATAGTTCTGTCATAATCAAGATGACCATGTTCACCATCAATGACCAGAGTACTAATTCTCTATACTTCTGAGGAAGCAATAATTGCCATTTTTCACTGTCAAGTGCACTTGGAGATCTCTTATACACTAGTCCATTCTATATCTGGAGTCTGTCCCATTCTTTGGCCAAAAGTCTGGCCAGAGGATGACTATCTGTGCAAAGCATATCAATTTCTTTCTTCTTTAAAGCAGCTACCACAAGCTGACCCAAGGGGTCTTCTCTTTGATCTCTCCTGAGGTCACTGTTACTCAAAGCTGGTAGCGATGAAGCCTGTAAAGTAACCAGGTTACAGTAAGCTTGGGGTATACTTGCTGCAGACATACCCAACGTCTGGGCCAAACATTCAGTGTGTTGATAGCAGGCTGGAATCTGACACATAGCTCTCACCCCTGGTGCAGGAATTTCCACCCATTCATCGTTGAGGTGTAAATCTCCCTGAAGTCTTCTGGACAGACCATCAGCATCTCCATTTTCATGTCCTGGGCGATATTTCAAACTGAAATTATAGTTGCATAGAGTTGCCATCCATCATTGGCCAGTAGCATCTAGTTTTGCAGTGGTCTGGATGTATGTCAGAGGACTGTTGTCAGCCTGCACTTCAAATTCAGCCCCATAGAGATAGTCATGAAGCTTGTCCACTACCACCCACTTTAAGGCAAGGAATTCCAACTTGTGCACAGGATAGTTTCTTTTTGTGGGGGATAAACTCCGACTGACAAAAAGCCACGGGTCTCAGCTTCTTGTCATACTCCTGGTAAAGGACTCCCCCTAAGCCATCCCTGCTAGTATCCACATGTAAAGAGTATGGCTTTGTTGAGTCAGCATATGCCAGTACAGGGGCATGTGTGAAGCAATACTTAAGCTGTTCAAATGACTCCTCGTACTCAGGAGTCAAGCAACTTTCGATGAGTTCTTTAGACCCTCTCAGTCCCTTGGGCTTCTTCACAAGGATATCTTCATCTGTTTCATCTGCTTTCTCATCATTTCAGAGCAAATGGTTGAGGGGTATTGCTATCTTTGAAAATCCTTCCACAAACCTTCTATAGTAACTGCAGAACCCCAGGAAAGATCGTAGCTCTGTGATAGTTTTGGGTCTGGGCCAAGATGTCACAGCTTCAACTTTGCTGGGATCTGTGGATATCCCATTTGCAGACACTACATGTCCCACATATGTCACTGAAGGTTGGAAAAACTTGCATTTGTTCAATGTCAGCTTCAGGCCTTCCTTCTTAATCCTGTCCAATGCTTTCATTAGTCTTTCTTCATGCTCCTCTAGGGTCCTCTCAAAAACAATGATGTCATCCAAGTAGACTAAGACTTCCAGGAGATGCATGTCTCCAAGTGTTCTTTCCATGATTCTCTGGAAAGTTGTCGGTGCATTTGATAAACCTTGAGGTAGGCGATCAAACTCAAAAAATCCCAAAGGGGTGATGAAAGCAGTCTTCTCTTTATCTTCTGGGTGCATAGGGATTTGATAGTATCCACTCCTTAAGTGCACACTGAACCACTTACTGCCCACCAGGCAATTTAGAGCATCTTCAATCCGGGGAGTTGTATACTGGTCTGGAATGGTTCGCTGATTTAGAGTACGATAGTCAACACACATGCGAATTGACCCATTCTTTTTCCTTACAATGACAATGGGAGAGGCATATGGACTTCTTGACTCTCGAATTATCCCTGCGGCTTTAAGCTCTTCCAACTGTTTTTTTAAGTCCTCCAGGTCTCCTGGATCTTCTCTTCTGGAATGTTCCCTGAAAGGCCGGTCTTCTTTCACTCTTATTCGGTGTTCTGCACTCTTTGCACAGCCCACATCCAGTTCACTGGTAGAAAAACAAATTTTCTTCTTCATTAGTAGCTCTTTAGCTCTGGTTACCCACTCTGGGGGCAAGAGACCACCTTCTAGATCAATATCTTCCAGCTTCAACTCGTTGGCCCTGCTCTCGTTCCTTGTCAACACAGAAGCAGGTAAGGGAGTGGTGGCATAAACATTTCCCAAATGCACTTGTGGACACAGGACAATGGGAGTACTTCCTTTATTCTTCAACCCTACAGGCAAAGTGTCATAAGGATGCGTTAACTTGTCCACAGACCAAACTTCTGGAACTAGATCCAGCCCCGGTGGCAAGTCACTTTCTGGATCCATTTCCATCATGAGATGAGAGGAAACTGTCCACACATCCTCACTTTGGCTCTTAAGCAGGTGACCTGACCAGGACGAATTATATGCTCTTTCCCAGACAGGGTCCACAAATGACCAATTTCATCTTTCTTACTATCCTTCTCCCTTTGAAGGGCACAAAAAGCTGGTCTCAGGAGAGGATGTAATGTTGGGTGTTCCTGGGTCAACTGAGGCATCATCATTCTTCTGATGAGGTCAGTATTTGTCCCCTCTAAAATAGGTGTGAAATCCTTTCCTTTTGGCCTTGGGCACACAACAGTGAGAGTTTCAAAAACTTCTGTTGACCCAACAACTGAAGTGGAAAATTCTAACTTGAGTGAGACATACCCATCATAAGGGAACTTAACCCCCAGATCTCCAAATCTTCTAACTTTTCAAGTGGCAGATGCTTTAAGTATTTTTGGTAGAAGTCTCTGTACAGAATGGTGATTTGTGCACCAGTATCCAACAGTGCTTTACTATACGCCCCTTCTATTTTTACTGACACAACAGGGGTCAGTCCCAATAGGCCAATGGGTAGTTTCTGTTTCCGGTGTTGTTCAGCTGCATGGCAGTCAGCATGAGGTTGAGGTAGCACCCTGGCGACCTCGCCATTTCCATGGATAACACTCTTTGTTAGTAATGCTCTGCGGTCTCTAATGCTGAGATTTTTGCTGAGATAGATTTTCAATAAGGTTGCTCCCCTCAGATGAGCTAGAAGTGTGCATAGTAGCTAGTCCCTCTCCCCAATTACAAGGGTTAGTGTGGAAAGGAGATCCAGGATGCTGTCTCTTGATGTTAGATTTTATGGAACTCTTTGTAACTGGGCATTCAGCTGGCCCCTTCACTGAGTTGACATTTCCCTGCATTGCACTAGCCAATAATAGTTTGTTCACTCTTTTCAAGTTCTCTGCATTAGGACACTGTCGCTTTATATGCCCAAGGTTGCCAAGGTTGGAGCTCATATGGATCCCAGCTATTTGTAATCCACAAAGCATTTAGGGGGGATCCACAATCTTATAAAAGTATAAAAATGATGGCCAAACGCCTCTCACCACTCCATCGCAAATATCCCAGCGACCAGGCACCACAGTTCCTCCAACGAGAAAAATGGAAAATCACCCATCAGAACTCTGGTAGTCATCTATGGCATCTCTGCACTAGGCCCAAGGGAACTCCTTTTCTTGCTGAATCATATGCAGATATGGAATTACTGGTTTCAGACTTCTCTCCTGAATCCACAAAATACCATCCAGGATTTCAACAAGAGACAGACACAAACTGCTACCTCACTTCTCTGTCCCAAAACACTAGAAGAAAAAAATGCAGTCATGCTGCAAGGCCCTTTTCCCTTCAGCTAGTCTTTCAGTCTTCCCTCCTTCAGCTAATGTTCCAGTCTCCTCTCTTTCACTTTCAAAATTGTCTTTTATATACCTGAAAAGAACTCCACCTTATGGTTAACCGGAAAACTGCAGTCTATTACTTCTACAATGAAATACAGTGAGAGCTACACATGTAAGCGTGTAAGGGTTTCAAAGATTAAACAATTGACAGTTGACAAGTCATATAAAGAAACAGAATAAACTGGCAGAGTAAGAAAGAAGAGGAGGCGGTTAAGGAGGAGGTTAAGTAGCAAAAATAATTTTATAAGAGTGTAGGTTAGAGGCAGAGGTAGGAAAGGTAGTTTGCAGTGTTGAGATGAAGAGTGATTAGGAAAAGGTAGAGTTGCATTGATGTAGAAGAAAGGGGAGAGATAGAATAGCTAAAAGAGGTGGGTCAGTCGGGGGGAGATAGCACTGACATAGTTTATTTTTGCTTAAGTGATTTTTTACTGCCTTTCTGAATTGGGGGTTGGATCTAATGTGTCAGACGTCTAGTGGTAGTTTATTCAAGTTCTCAGCAGGCTGATAGCAATAAAGGTTTTTTCCTAAGTTGATCTTGGGTTTGTGAATGGACTGGAAATGTTGATCAGAGCTCCGGAGTGTTCTTGCAGGAGTGTAGTGGGAGATGATGGACGCAATGCTGGGGCAAACAGTGGGCTGGTATAAAATAGAATTAATTATCTGGAACTGAGAGAGGAGCAGGGTATGGGGGAGTTCTAACCAGGTCAGTTTCCTGAGAGCGAGGCAGTGATTAGATGAGTATGGTAGTTCAGCAGCATTAGTTTAGAAATAAGTGTGGCCTGTAAATTGGTGAGAATTTGAGAGACGTAGAGAAGGGTTGGTAATAGGTAGGCATGTGATAGAGCTATTTTAGCTTTGCTTGAGAGAAAGTTTGTATTTCTATAAAGGAGACCAAGTTTTTGATTGGTTTTCTTAATGTTACTTAAAACATGTAGGTCAAATTTTAGCTGGTCGTCAATAATGAATCCTAGTAGTTTGGTGTGGTTTTCAACTGAGATAGGTGTGTTGTTGTGGGAAGTGATGGTGAAAGATGGTTTCAGGTGGGACATTGTGTTAAGTATGAAAAGTAAGAGCTTGGTCTTTTTTGGGTTTAAGATTAGATGGTTTTGGTTGAGCCAGTTTTCAATAGACAAGAAGGAGTTCTGTGTTGTTGTATAGAGTTCAAGAAATGAGTCAGCAATTATGATGATTGTGGAGTCATCTGCATACTGGACTAGTGATGAGTGTGGGGTAGAGGTAGAAAGTTGATTAGTAAAAATAATTAAATATCAGTGGTCCTAGAATTGACCCTTGGGTACTCCCATCTTTACAGGACGTTTGGGGGAGATAGCAGAGTTCCATTTGACAGATTGGAAATAGTTACACGTTTTACCAAATGCTTTTAATTATTAATTAAACTCAAAAGCACTGCCCAGGGAGAAGTTGGATTAACTAATTTTATTTTAGTCATATTAACTAAATATCTGGCTGAAAAATAATGTGAGAGGCATTGGAGATTCAGCTTTATAGTTATTGCTTTGTTTATATCAATGGGATGGTTGAGTATCAGTGAGTTGATGAATGGGAGCTCATACTGCTGGGCCCTGGATAGGAGTGTGGCTGCAATAAGAAAGGTGGGTGTGGTAGGTCTCATTTGTGGCACAATTCGTTTCACTTATCTCTAACACCTGGGAGACCTATTTATGTTTATATTTTTACATCATTGTAAAAATGTTGTACCAGACAGAAGCAACTAGAAGCATGCCTGTGTAGGCCTTTTAGCAAGCTGAAATCAGGTAAAAGGCAGCAAGGACAATGCAATGTAGCAGTTAGTGCCAAGAGCTGGAAAACATATGTACTGACTGATACTGGGAGACTGTGAGTGAGTCTGACCCTGGATCAGGAAAGATAACATAGCTGGAAGGTAAAAGTTATCATTATTAGTGATATTTTGGTCTGGACTGGCTCGGAGACTGTGAATGAGCCTGACCCTGGATCAGGAAGGATAATATAGTTGAAAGGTGACTTAGTTATCATTATTAGTGATATTTTGGTCTGGACTGGCTCGGCGACTGTGAGTGAGCCTAACCCTGGAACAGGAAGGCTAACATAGTTGGAAGGTGACAGTTATCATTATTAGTGATATTTTGGTCTGGACTGTCTCAGAGACTGTGAGCGAGCCTGACCCTGGATCAGGAGGGATAACATATTTGGAAGGTGACTTAGTTATCATTATTAGTGGTATTTTGGTCTGGACTGGCTCGAAGACTGTGAGTGAGCCTGACCCTGGATCAGGAAGGATAACATAGTTGAAAGGTGACAGTTATCATTATTAGTGATATTTTGGTCTGGACTGTCTCAGAGACTGTGAGCGAGCCTGACCCTGGATCAGGAGGGATAACATATTTGGAAGGTGACTTAGTTATCATTATTAGTGGTATTTTGGTCTGGACTGGCTCGAAGACTGTGAGTGAGCCTGACCCTGGATCAGGAAGGATAATATAGCTGGAAGGTGACTTAATTATCGTTATTGGTGATATTTTGGTCTGGACTGGCTCGGAGACTGCAAGTGATTTCTCCTGTCCATCTGGTGAATCTGGGCATACTGGGCCAATGCAGCAACTGCTTCATGTACTCAGACAACCCTCTCCTCCTACCATCCAACACTACAACCTGCGAGAGATACACTTACATAGCCAAACTGGAAGCAAAGCTCTCTCCAGCCAAGATTGTGCTAGATAGTCAAGAGGAGACAGTTAACACCTGCACTACACCTCAAGCAACACATAGCCCTTTAAAACCCACATCATCAACACCCACACATAGCAACACTAAACCCACATATGTGGAGGCTCTTAACATTAATCTGCCCAAGCAACAAGGACCTCTGAAGCTGAAATGCAAACACCAGTCACAACCAAAGTGATAGAAAGCTAACAACACCAGTGTGCCACCCAACAACAGCCCCTAAGGCAAGACAACGTACCCAACACTTTAGTCATAGGTGACTCTATAGTCAGGCACACTGAGGTCCCACTCACCAGGCTGAACAAAGAGAAAATTACAGTCAGCTGCCTGTCGGGTGCCAGGATCCGCCACATAACGTATGCACTCAAGTCACTCCACAACAAGTACAAATACGACTCTGTCATTGTCCACATTGGAGTGAATGACTTGAGATGTACCTCCCTGGACTACATGAAAAGAGACATGGAAGAGTTCTCGGATCATGTGGCCCAGGCATTTATGACCCTAGCCCTGAGTAGCATCCTGCCTTCGCCCAGAATGATACCACAGTATAAGGACAAAATGATTGACTTCAACAATTGGCTAAGCTTCTAGTGTCATTCAAAGGGGACCCAGTATCTGTCTGCCTGGGACGACATGATCGACAAACCATGATGCTTTGCCAGAGCTGGTCCGCATCTGTTGCCCCTGGGATTCAGGTTACTGGCTAAAGCTCTTGCCACCCCTAAAGTGCCTTTTTTAGGCAAGGTTCAAAGGACAAAACCACCACCATAACAGATACAAGCATGCAAAATCTGAAGGTAATGCTACTCAATGCCAGAAGTCTAAACCTCAAAATGCACTCTCTCGAGGCACTCCTAAAAATGGAGAACATCGATATCTGTGCAGTAACTGAGACCTGGTTCAAAGCTCCAGAGATCACCCCTGCAATACCAGGCTACATCTCTTACCACACTTTTCAGCCACCAAACCAAGATCGAAACACTAAAGGTGAAGGAGTGTCCATATTCACCAAGGATAGTCACACCTCCAGGCTAGTTGCCCAACACAATGCACCTGAAATTCTCCAGGTGCAACTAACACTAGGTAAGACTGCAATCCAAACTGTAGCTTGCTACAGATCCCCCACCATGCCCTAAGATTCTCATGACCTTTCTAAACATACTGGAAAATATTAAGATACAACCAAACACTCTAATACTGGGTGATTTCAACTACCCGGCCATTAACTGGGAAAACTACCGGATACCAAGACCTTTTCTCAACGCTTCTTGGAATTCATAAATTCCAACACCCTGGATCAACTAATCCATTGTCCCACCAGGGGCTCCAATATGCCAGACCTGGTCATTACCAACATGGGAGATAGATGCTCCACACCAGTGGTCACCCCCTCATTGGTCAGGTCTGACCATAAGCTAACAACCCTTGACATCCACATCCCAACCCCACCCCCAGTAAGGAAACCTCCGTAAAAAAAACTTCTCCAAAGCCAACTTCATGCTACTCAAGTCAGAAGTGACAAATTTCATGACACTCATGCAGACGGGAGCTGAAAGTTCGACTGCTGAATCCTACACTAAGGCACTGTATGAGCACATCCACTCATGCATGAATCGTGCCATCCCAAATAGAACCAAGATGCTCTCCTCCAAAAAAAGGAAGCTAATCTGGTGGTCCCCCACCATAAACAAACTATACAACAGAAGGAAGAAACTGTTGCAGAAAAGAGGAAAATCCCAGGATGCAAAAAACTCCCTTACCAGCCTCAGTAAGAAGCTGAGATCCCTCATAAAATCCTCCAAAGCTAGTTACGAAAATAAAATTGCCAAAGATTCCAAAGACAACCACAAGGCATTCTATAGTAATGTCAAGAATCTAAATGGCAATGCTCAGAGCTGCTGTGAATTACAACAGAATGGCATTATATATATTGATCCCAAGAATATTGCTGATATCCGGGCAGATCGATTTAGTGCCAAATTCACGCCCTCTCACCCCCTAAAAGGCCCATCTCAATACCAAAAGATTGCCAAATCCCGGTAATCATGGCCACACAGGTAGAAACTGCACTCTCCAAAGCTAAGAATACAGCATCCATGGGACCAGATGACATCCCGGGCTGTGTACTACATGAACTACAAAATGAACTGGCACCTCACCTAAGTGTCATGTTTAATCATAACCTCACCTCAGGCTTCATGCCCACTGAGTGGCGCACAGCTACAGTTATCCCACTCCACAAGGGGGAATCTACCTTGGATCCCAGGAACTACCGTCCCATCAGTCTGACAAGCCTGATCTGCAAGGGCATGGAATACATTATCATGGAACTTATAAACAAAGACATTGGTAACCTTCAAACACTAGACCCCACCCAGTCTGGGTTCATGAAGGGATGATCTTGTCTCCTGCACCTGACTGACTTCTTTGAATCAGTCTCCAGAGCTGTGGACGAGGGTAAGATGGTCCACACAGCCTATCTGGCCCCCGCCAAGGTCTTTGACACCATCCCCCATTCTGGAATCATAGATAAACTTACTAAGCTGGGCATAAATCCCTATATCACTCAATGGGTTGCCAACTGGCTTACTGACACAACCCACACTGTAAAAGTAGCCGACTCCAAATCCAGCTCCAGACAAGTGACAAGTGGAGTACCTCAGAGTTCAGTCCTGGGACCGCTCTTGTTTGACATTACTTCTCTGAAGCACAGGCCAACACTGAGGGACTCTGGCTAACAAAGTTTGCAGATGACTGCAAACTGGGAGCCATTATTGAATCCCCAAATGATGTGGATATTCTACAAAATGGCCTTACAGAAACAGATGCTTGGTGCCAGAACCATGAGCTCAAGCTTAATGCCAAGAAATGTATAGTTATCCCCTTTGGGAAAAACCATGTACCCATGAATTACCACATAGGTGGCAGTACACTAAACACAAAAGTGTGATGAGGGACTTAGGGACACAGGTGGACAATGGTCTCACCTTCGATAACCACATCGCCACAACAGTCACGAAATCCTTCTATGTGGCTCACCTCATCACTAAGGGCTTTTCATCCAGAAAAAAGGAGGTCATTGTCCCACTGTACTCATCCCTCATTAGACTCATTATAGAGTACAACGACCCGTTTGGTATGTACCTCACAAGACATCTTCAACAGCTGGAAAGGCCGCAGAAATACCTCACTAAAGGAATCACAGGCCTAAAGCAAATGCCCTATGCTGCCTGTCTAAAAAAACTCCAGCTATACTCCATGGCATATCGTCTACTCAGAGGCGATCTCTGCTTAACATACAAGGCCATGTCAAACCCTGAGTGGTTGGACATGCTCCACTTAAAGAAATCCCAATCTCTCAGAGCTACATGCTCCAGGAATCTAAACCTTGTCATCACAATGAGCAAAACATGCTGGAGGGATAGGTTCCTGACCCAGAGACTCCCCATACTCTGGAATAGACTGCCAATACATGTCAACCAGAGCACCAACTTGGCCCTCTTCAAAAGGAACCTTCACAATTGGATGGGAGATAGGAAATTCATCCCGGGGATCACGTCAGTTGCCCTGCTAGACAGGGGTCCAGGGAAGTAACTATTGTGGGAAGAAATATCCAGGGAATTGTTATGGCTAGGCTTGTATAGGCCCTAGGGATGATAGCCTAGTACCAGCCTATGAAACTATGAACCTATGACCCTGGATCAGGAAGGATAACATAGTTGGAAGGTGACTTAGTTATCATTATTAGTGATATTTTGGTCTGGACTGGCTTGGAGACTGTGAGTTAGCCTGACCCTGGATCAGGAGGGATAACATAGTTGGAGGGTGACTTAGTTATCATTATTAGTGATATTTTGGTCTGGACTGGTACTGCAGAAGAGCAGGAAGGAAAACAGATTCAGTTACAGTGCAGAGAGGAGGCAATATTGCCTCAAATTAAATTAAAACAACTGGAAGACCAAATTGTAACAGTTAATATTTAATTATTGCATCAGCAAATCCCACTGAATGTTCTTATGTTCATGTTTTGACTTAAAAAAGTCTGAAGCTTGATGACAAAACTGCAAGCACTGTTGTGTGTGTTCAGGAAAGCATGATACTCTTGGGCATGACAAAGTACCTTTATAATTAATTTGTCAGGTATTTGTGAGCTACTAAAAATATACTAAACTATGATACAGAGTCAGAGAGCAGGAAAAGATCTTTGAATGACTTAAGTCCTTGGCCACCCAAGTGCCTACATTAATACTTTTTTTAATGTAAGTAAGCCTGTCACATGGTTAGGTGATACTAGTAGCCACAACACAGGATCTGCAGTTTTGTAAGAATGATAGTGCTGTGATTTGCAAGAATGAAGCCCTGTAGAATATCAGGCCAGGGTACTTCCCGAATAAGAAAAAAACATATGTACAGGCTCAGAGATAATTACTTGTGATTCATTAGGACCGTGAGAAGTTTCATCAGTGCTTATGAGAAGCACTTTAAATTGAGAGTGATCACAAGACTTTATTATGTATTATGTCTGTCATGCTTACAATGGTTATATAAAGTGCTTTTGACTGTTAACTTCATTATTCTGATGAAACCTCCATTGGCAGAGACGAAAGCACTTAATTCTTAGTTTCACAATAAAGGAGTGTGAACCTGGAGGTGCCTGGATCATTTTTTCTACATTTTTTTCTACATTTTACTGACTTTATTAAGTTTGTCTAAGTCATTGCATAAATCTCCTACTACATTACAAAAAATGCTGTCACATTTGCAAATATATAATCTGGAAGATACCATGGCTTCCATGTACATTGCATTCTCAATTATTTATTCATTTATTTATTTATTGATTTGCATTTGTTTACTGGGATGGTCCACTGGGCCAAATAGAGTCCATTTTCACTGGAGGCCCTAGGAGAAATCTCCACATTAAAGACAGTACATATAATTATAAATAACAGCATGCAGTACATATAATTGACAGCATACATTATATGTGTGATATACTTCATCCAGTAGTTACAGTACAATTACAAAAGTTTAGATACAATGAAACAATGAAGTAAGACATGTTTTGCTATTAGGTCGGGAATGGTCATATATCGGGCAAGGTGAGAGGATACACTGCCAAGCTATAGGCGTATACAGTACAATAATTGCTAGTTGTGTTATGACAAGATACAAAAAGTAAGAACCCACAAGTTTAGCTTGCTTCTAGTTACAGTGTCTGAATAATTAAACATTTAAAATAAATTACTGATAGATACAGTAACATATTTGGGTTGTAATATAATAATGAGTTATGATAAAGAAGTACCTGTGGATTTGGCTTAGATTCCAAATAAACAGTTGGAATAATTAAGTGATAATAAGTCTTAAGGGTAAGTATGAGAGAGCATCTATAGCAGAGATTACTGGCAGAGTAGTTAAATTATACATAGAGATATATATAGGGTAAATACAGAGGAGTAATTAGGGGAGGTGTGAGTACTAGTAGGAGGTGGAGTTAGGTTATAGGAGGTGTAGATTTTGCACATGTGCACTGCCATACAGAGGAAATGTGTTTTGCAAGGATCTCTTAAAGAGAGTTGCACTGCTGGTAGACCTAAGTGACAGGGGGAGGGTGTTTCATAGTTTTGCAACAGTAAAGGATTACAGCATCTGACCCGCTGAATGGTTTGGTTTTTCTATGTTAAGGAGTAGTTGATTGTTGGATCAGAGAGGTCTGCTTGGATGATACAGAGTGACTAAGGAAGAAATAGCAGGGCAGTTTGATGGCTAAAAGATAAATTTGTGTGCAGTGGTTAACTGAATATATGTAAGATAATTTGGGAGTTCATTTGTGTAATGATGTGCAATGGTGAGATGAATACATTGCATTGGTTACAAACTTAGCAATTTTATTATAGCACGAGTCGAGTTTGGATTTTAGAGAGGACTGGATGTTGATGAGGAGAGGGGCACCATAAAGAACAGAAGGTAATAGAAAGGAAGAGGCAAGGGATAGTTCTGCAGAGTGGTTTAGAAAATGTTTTTGTCAGTAGAGGGAGGCCAGTTTTTGATGTGTTTTTTTGATATTGGTCTGAATGTACAAGTCAAATTTCAGGTTTTCATTTATGATGACACCTAGGAGTTTAGTATTTGGTAGAATATCAATGATAGTGCCATTCTGAGCCTGAATGGTGAATTCCTCTTTATGTAGGCATGTGTTTTTTTTTTGTTTTTGAGCAGAGTACAAGTATAGTTTTCTTGGGATTCAGGGCGTGGTGATTATTGCACATCTATATTTCGGATGAAGTGAGGGTGCTTTGGGTGAGTTGGTGTAGTTCAGATGAAGAGTTTGCAGCACAGATGAGGGTAGAGTCATCTGCATATTGGATGACTGTACGTTGTGTAAGGGTGGTGTGGAAGTTGTTGATAAAAATGCTAAACAGAAGAGGGCCTAGTATGGATCCTTGAGGAACACCTGTGGCTGTGTTAAGTTAAGGGGAGAAAAAATACTGCCACTTAGTTGACTGTTGCTTGTCTGTGAGGTAGTTAGAGAACCAATCTAGGGTATGTGAGGTGAGGTACCTATGTTAGAGAGCTTAGTAAGAAGAAGAGAGTGAGAAACCATACCAAAAGCTTTAGAGATATCAAGAAAGAGAGATGAGATGATTTTTCCAGCATCACGGCTCAGGTAACTGCCTAAATCCATGCTGGGTGGGAGAAAGGATGTGGTTGTGAAGCAGATGGTGAAGAAGTTGTGTGTGAATGCATTTTTCCAGGATCTTAGGGATGAGTGAAAGGATAGTAGTAGCTCGGAAGTTGGTAATGTCAGTGTTGGAGCCACCTTTATGAAGAGAAAGAATATAAGCTTTTTTCCAGATAGCGGGCATGTAGGACTCCTGAAAACATCTATTGAGAAATATGCTGATGGGATAAGCTGCAGTTTGCTGAAATTTGTAGGAATTCAGGTGGTATATTGTTAAGGGCATTGGTGCACGGTTTGAGTTTTAGAAGCATTTTTTTAATAGTGGAGGTAGGTATGGGTGACAGAGAAAAGCCAGGAAATGGGGGAGTTCAAGTAATTAGGGTGGATTGGTTAGAGGAAGCGGAGTTGATTAGAGAAAAAGTAGTGGTTAGATTGGCTATGGTATCAATGAATTTGGAGTTAAAGAGCTAAGCTATTTCAGTGGACATTTTATCTGGATCTGCGCAAGGATTATTACTAGAGCCTGGGTTAAGTAAAGAAGTGATAGAGCTCCAGAATTATTTTGGGTTTTGCTTATACTGGTTTTGTAGACTTAGGTAGTGTTCTTTTTTATTTTTTAAGACTAGGCACTTTACCTAATTGCAGAATTGTTTATATTGTGCAAGGTCACATGGGTTTTTGCTTTTATGACATCATTTCCAGGCTCTGTCACTGGAAGTCATAAGTTGCTTAGTGGGTCTCATAAGCCAGCTGTCATGATTTATTTTTAATTCTCGTTTGTCTAAGAGAAGTAAGATTGTTTATAATGTTGAGGAATGTTGAAGAACTCAACCGCCTCATCGAGGGGAAGGAATTTTAATACATTCCAGTTGATGCTTTGTAATGTTTGGTTAAAGGTGGTAGGGAAAGAATTGGGATAGGTCTCTGGTTTGCTTATACTGATGTCTACTAAGTGTTGTGGCATTTTCATGTAGTATGAAGGCAGGTAAGTGATCACTTATACTATTAGAGAGTATTCCAGTGGATGCAATTTTATTTGGATCAGAGACCAAAATCCAGTCTAAGATTGAGCCGTTATTATTTTTGTTAGGTCTGGTTATATTGGTAATTAGTTGGGTAAAATTATAGAGGTTGATATTGCAGGTAGAATTGTGGAGGGATATATCTAGCCAATTGATACTAACATCTCCCAGTATGATTGCCTCATTTCTTTTATATTATTTGATGCCCAGGCAAAGATTTCCTCTAGAATAGGGATGTTATTGCCTGGGGGGATGTATATTACCATTACACAAAGGTTTTTGTAATTACTCATTTTCAGGAAAGAAACTAATAGTTCAGCTGTGGACAAATGTGGGATAGACTTTATATATGGGACAATAGTGAAGGTAATTGGGTATATCAGAGAGACACCTCCACCTTTTTTACAGGGTCTGTCAGCTCTAAGACAGGCAAAACCTGGGGGTAGGAATTCTGTGTCCTTGATGTAGGGTTTTAGCCATGTTTCGGATGCAGCAATATCAGGTTTGTTGTGGGCTATCCAGGCACGGAACTCTTGCATTTTATTTCTGATGCTTTGAAGGTTAATGTTACTAAAGTTTATTGATTTATAGGAGTTAAGGTGGTTAAGAGGGAAAGTGATGGGACCTGGGTTGGGATGTATGTCTTTGCATAGAGACAGGTTAAATTCTGGGTGTGTGAGAGTAGTGGATTCCTGTTTCCATTTTGCTTTTAGTAGATAATTTAGAGAAAAGACATTTTTGTTGTTGTGATGGAGGGGAAGGATTTTACTTTTGTAATAATATTAAGTTTGTAGTGTATAGGCTAGCAGATACTTCTTAGAAGCTGGAAAGAGACTGTGTCTGTGCAGATATAGTGGCTGTAGGATAGAAGGAAATATAGCTTTGTTGTAGAGATGATAGGAATAGTAGGAGGTAGAAGGATAGTGACAGGGTAACGGGTATGGTGTTGGTGATGACTGACATTGCAAAATAGGGTGAGGGATGTTTGTGTAAATACATTGTGGCTGCTTTTGTAAATAAGAGGTGTTGGTAGGACAGAGACTCTGGGCTTAAAGGTGAGGTTAATGAGGATTCTAATTGGATAATTACTATGTGTGAAATGAGTCTGATGTGTGGTCTGAAATATAGTTAGGAAGGAAGTGATGTGTTGGGGTGTGATTGGATGAGTTGAGTTGAAGGGAGGACCAAGAGCTAGAATAAAAGTAATTGATACAGGGGTGATGGGAATGGGGGTAGGGTAGGGGAGTGGAGTGAGCCCAAGCATAGCTAGAGCAAACAGAGCGGGCTGAAACCAGGTATGCAAATTGCATTCTGAAACACTATCTGTAATGTAGGAGACTTAAGTGAGTACAGCAATACAGTTCTATGCAATACTTTAAGCTGGGGGGGCTCTGTTAAAGTAAGAAGATTAACATAGTTGAGCAGTAGAGAAAAATCATGTAATAAAAAGGATTGCTAGAGGTGCTTAAAATAGAGGCTAAACCTATGTCTAACTATAGAGGGGCATACTATGATAGTTTAATATAGGGCAGACTAGAGAAAAGTAAGCAAGAAAGTATGGAGGGGACCGGTATACCAGAACGTCCCGGCGGTGTGCCATGCTTCACAAAAGTAGCAGGCAACAGCTAGTGCTTATTCTAAGCACAGTAGATATACATATAGGTGTTTTGAACAGCATGTATCCCAAGAGAGTAACCGGGCAAGTTTGTGCAACAGCAGAGTGGTTTCACTGGGTTGGGAGATTTGCAGGAGAGAGAATGTAATCAGCTGAGGGACATTAGGAGTTCTGAACAGTGCATACCCCAAGAGAGTAGCCGGGCAAGTTTGTGCAACAGCAGAGTGGTTTCACTGGGTTGGGAGATTCGCAGGAGAGAGAATGTAATCAGCTGCGGGACCTTAGTGTAGCAGGTGCACACACATCACCAGTAAAACGCGTAGGTATTCCAGGTTGGAGTAGGGTTGCAAAGTTGATCATACATTCTGGAACAAAATGTGGACCTTTCTGGTGATGAATTGGAAATTATTTTGAATATTCCAGAACTACCCATGAATGAAAAGAAGCTCACAGTATTTAAGGAGTCTACAGGGGAACATCCAGGGATCAAGTTGTTAAAAGAAGTTTCAATGAAAGGTTGGTTTCAGGGGAAAATTGACATTAACACAGATATTTTACCTGATACAGTCAAAGGACAGAAACAACAAATCCCTGATCAATAAACCATAGATACAACATATCTCTGGTCTATTGTTCATATCAGACAAGTTAAGTATGCCTAATCAGCTGAAGTAAAACATGCTGAACAGAACTTATAAATCTAACTTAGGAATATTCAAGAGCAAACAAAGAAGCTGCAGCATTTTCTTTTGGTCAGGCATTGTCAACTCAGAATAAACAAATGCTGCTGAAACTGAAACTGTCTAATTCCTATCAAAATAATACCTCTAAATAGCCAGTGAAATTTCCTGGAAAGACTGGAGGGTGAGACTGGTATAGATATTTTACTGCACCAAGGTGCCTCCTACATAGTATGGATTGATAGATTGCTATTTGAAATTTACTAAAAGAGATAAACTGGCTAACATTACAAGTCAAGGTATAATTGCTGCATTATATTTTAAATTTGCAAGATATTTCTATTTCTGCTTTTGCAGTGTCAGGCAATGGTTATCAATATACAAGTGCAACATTTAAGAGTTTTTCAAAGAGCTGGGAAATTTCAGCATGTTATATCAACCACAGGGTATGCACAGTGTAATTATCAAGCTGAAGGAGTTATTAAGACCGTTAGGCATTTAATGAAGGGTAGCACATAGAAACTATAGTGACTGCCACACTGCTTTGTTGGAATGTAGAAATACTCTAGTCCAAGGTACAGGTCTACCACTGATATAACTACCCATGTGTCAAAGGCTGAAATGGAAGCTACTTACTTGTACAATCTTAACTTCAGAGAACAAGACTCCATTTCAAAAAAGGCTGAATCAGAATTTGTCCAGTCAGTAAAATTGTTGTGATAAACCAAACCAGAACTCTCAAAGCTGCAGAAAAGAGAAAAAGTCAGAACAAGGTTTGTCCTGGCAGACAGCAGCTGTAGTCAACATAATTTATTTAGCTGTAAGAAGACAACACTTGTTGAAGACCAATACGTAGTTTCTTCAAGATATGAATCAAGAAGAAAGTGCTACTGACTCCTGTGTCTAACAAGACTGTTAAAGAACAATAACCTATATATATATATATATATATATATATATATATATATATATATATTTCAAATTTATCTTCCTCTGACATGACTATATTCCCTATAATGTTAAATATTCTAACTCTGGAAGACAAATTAGAAGGACAGTTCATTATAGCAACAGTTAGAAAACAGTGTAGTGTTTCTCTGAAATGCAGTCTTTATGCTACTTAAATATAATTTTGGGGGGAAAAAAAATTCAAAATCCATTCTAAGATAAAACATATAGTCTGTAACATCTTTTATGTGCAAAATGTGGAATATGTATTTAAATATGTGTAAACTTTTGCATGTGTCTTTAGAATTCTAACAATAGTTAATGGGATAATTGATTATATTAGACTATGAAAAATGAATTGCTTATTAGTGTTATATAAAAAGTTGTAGCCTAAAAGCAGGAAATCAGAAAGATAGTTCTTCTGAGAAAATCATTGTGGGTTACAACAGGGGCTGGAGTTGATGATTTGTGATTGCTGGAGTTGCATGTGACCTGAAGGAAGATCAGGTGAAAACCTGCTGCAGTGCTGCAAAGAAGGCCTAGATAAGGCCAACAGCATTGAATTGTAACCTGCAGCCTGGTTGCTGGAAGGGGGTGTGGGACTGACACTGTATGGAAAAAAACTAGTAGTTCCAAGACAGAACTGAAATCTGTCGTACTGTGTAAATAATATAAATACCCCTAAATTTAACTGTGCAAAGTCAAAGTTGGCTGCTTGTTTTCATTTTACACAATAAAATCTGCATTTTGTATGTGTTTCTGCCTCCAATGTGGTTAAAGAATTGGCAAGTCACATGCTATAGTGTACAATGCACATGTACCCTACCTCAATAGTCAAATGCGTAAATATGATTTTTATCTGAGAAAGTGGTGTAACATATAATGCTGTTTTTTTATACCAGGATCCCAATGTCTATTCAGCATTTTTATTCACTGTATGTTGGAGCTGCTAAGACCACAGAACAGGCATCATATCATTGCATAATCATGCATTTATTTGGAGTGAAAATCCAAATGTTACAGAGACAACATACTTATCTAGCCTCCCTTTAAGATAATTTAACATTTTATTTATTTATTTAGTTAGTTAGTTATCTAACATTTGTTAACCAGGTGAGTGAACTGGTATAACGTCACTTTTCAGACATGACCCTGGACAAGACTTTATCTCCTTTTTATCAAACTATTCCTCCTCTTTATCTCCCCACTTGTCCCATGACCTCTTCAGTGCTTCCATAGATTTCCCCTCCACCAGCTATTCTCGGAACCTATTCTATGATTCCATAAGACTCCCCATGAATGAGTTCCTTTCAAGGTCTCAAGAGTAGTTGGCCACTCTAATGTGCTATGTCCTCTTTCTCTCCCTCAATTGTCCCCACTCAGGATGATCCATTCATATCTCCCTGATATGATCTTGTGCACCTATAAACAGACCTTCTTATTTCTGGTAGTCCTGAGTAGAAATAATTGCATCTCCTTTGGTTTCAGGTCACATCTTTCCACCTCCATCTCCTATACCAGTTTCATAGCTTTTGTGTGGATACTTGACAGCAACCTGCTATATTTTTCCTGTTATTGTCTTCAGCACTGCACACACTTCCCAGGGTTTGCCCTGACCATGTCTCAGAAGATCAGGATAATTGTATTTTTGCTCTGGACTTTGCCCCCCCCCCCCACCCAAGGATACACCTTAGCATTTTTTATTGATGCTACTTCCTTCTCATTTTGTCATCTAAATGAGGTGTGAGCAAAAGCTCCAGATCATTTCCCTGCTGTTTTGCTACCAGTTCATTTTCTGCCAGGTGATACTTCATGCTAGGATTGTTGTGGTACGGTTTTAGTGGTTGTATTTGTTTTTAATGAATATCAGCTTTTCCTAAGCCTTTTTTAGAATCTTCTGCCTCCCCCACTAATGCACCAATTTATGTTGTCGGAAAATAGAGTGATCCTCCTGTCTTTGCCCTCAGATATGTCTAAATTAATCAGTGAAGTGTACTGGACCAAGACTGACCATGTGGTACTTGACTATTGATCTTCCTTAATCCTGACATCTAGCCTCTTCAGTTTTCCTGGCAGCCAGCCCTTGGTGACGTCTGAGAAGACACTGCCTACTGGTCTCTCCTCTGATAATCCAGTCATAAAAATGGATCATGTATGACCAATAGCACCTTCTGCAAATAAACACATGTAGACTGCTTCCCTGTAGATTGCTGTCTACCAGGAAAGCAACCACTTCTCCATCAGGATTCTTTCCATGACTTTCAATAACACTGTTGTTAGGCCAAAAGGCCTCTTGCTCCACAGATTTTTCTTGCTACTTTCCACTTGTAGAAGGGTACCACACTTGTTGTCTTGCAGCTATCAGGCACTTTCATATTGGCCAATGATGTATTAAGATGTTTGTTAGGAGAATTTCCACCTCACTGGCCAGACTGACAATGAACCTAGGCGGCAGCCAATCTGGTCACTGTACTTTATTCTCTCTGAGGACAGCCAGTTCCATCTCAAGAAATGTCCTTCCTTATCCTAGTGTATTTTCACTAGGCCCTTTTCCCTTACCAGCATTGTATCCTCCTCTTATTTTCCTTCATCAATCTGGAACTATCCCACACATACGTCCCCTCAAATTATGTGTGGTATGATCCCAGTTATTCTCACTAGGGGTAATATATATTTATAGACCATAGTTTTACTCATTCAGATTAATGGTGTGTCAACCTCATGTGGAGATCTGCTGCTATACTGGGTACTGGACAACATGCTTTGCTAACTGAAGAAGGGGACAAACAAATAGTTTATGGGCCAGTCTTTCTGAACTTTTTCCCATCAAGAGCAGTTTAAGATTTTTCTATTTTATACCGAGCTCTGTTGGGCATGTACAAATAAGCTACCTGCTGGCAGCCGTACAATTCATAGGCAGTCCCCCCCCCTGACTTCCTTGATGGCATTTCCAGCAAGCATCCCTGTCTCCTGCAATAAGACACATAGGCTGTCAACCCTGGTCTCCATCAGGTACAGTCATGTCAACAAGTGTGCCCTTGAGCATGCTTGGCCACCTCCCATCATGAGACAGGTGAATGGGGTCTATACCTTCACTCATTTATCCTCCTTCCCTGGCTTCTGCAGTGACAGACCACTAATCAAACCTCAGTTATGTTGGTCATAATCGGGGCTCCACCCCTCTATGCCAAGAACCTGGTATACAATGCTTCATTTGATAAGACACACCAGTCACATTTGTTTGGCATAGCAATTAACGTGACAAATAACTGAAACTGAGTTGAGTAAAATCCTAACTACACGAAAGCAGGTGCAGCTTCAGCAAAGTACAAATTAATGAAATTAGCTTTACCAGAGCTAAAAGGATTACTATCAAATAAAAGTAATTTCATATTGAAATAATGTAAATGATTGATTATTGAAATAAATTATTGAAAATGTAATGAATGGGATGGTTATCTGTACATTTAGCTGTATTTGTAAATGTCTCATATTATAAATGATAGTTGTTTTTTGTTTGTTGGAGCTTTTCTCCCCGGGCCTCAACTGAAAATGGACATATATCCAGTTGGACTAGCCTGGTCAACAAATGTAAAATAAAAAAATAAAAATAAAAATAAAATATTGTTTAATAAAGGTATGCTTTTTGTGTAGCAACTCCTCTAGGTCAGCCATTCCTTACTTATTACTTACTTTTGTAATACCTTCTTTATCTCATTCAGGATGGTAAGGTATAATCTAAAATGTTTAACAAAAATGTTAGAGAAAGGCAAAAGTAAAATAGTCTTGTCTCATCCACATACTATCTGTGCAGCCACATAATATTAGGAGTGGCCAGTGCCACTGTGCTGCAGCACTGTAGGCCCACCAATTTTAATTAAATATTTTTGCCTACATTTATTTTGATTATTATTATTATTATTATTATTATTATTATTATTATTATTATTATTATTATTATTATTGTTATTATTATTTGCTGCTGGCTGCCAGATTTCTATTCTTAGATATATCTCACACTACAGGCAGGAAGTTCTACTGGGCATAACGTGAGTTGTGGCTTCAGTAAAGCACTACAGTCAATTCAAATTAGTCCTTAACATTCAGTGATCTCTGCAGCCCACCTTATTTGAAGTCACCAACCACCCCTGGAATTCTATCACTAAAAATCTAACAGCAGAATTGTATGAATACACTTCTGTCTCTAGATTTTGTGTTTAGAATTACATCAAAAGATTTCTATATGCAGAATGCTGTGTTTAGACGACTACATTTAGAGTTCGGTGTTAAGAATTCTGTCTGTAGAATTGAATGTCTAGATTTCTATTTTTACAATTCTGTGTTTCAGATTCAATTTATAGAATTATCTGTTTAGAGGACTGTATATACATGAATCAATGCTTAGAATTCTGTATGAAAAATTATTTTTATCTGTGTAATGACATGTTTAGATATCTGGAATTTTATCCAGAGAATTTTATCTGCAGAATTCTCTGTTTAAAATTCTGTATTCAACATGTTGACTTAAAATTCTATTTGTGAAATTGTATGATTAGAATACTCTCTCTAGAATTCAGTATTTTGAACAATGTTAGTTACAGTTCCTGCAGAAATGTTTGCAATTCTATCCCTGGGATTCAGAAACATACTTAGCACAATCATGATATCTGAAAAAAAAAATCTCACAACTGAGGCTAGGAGATGAAGAAATGAAGAAGAAGAGGATAGTTGAAGGAAACGAACAGAGAGTATAGGCGTGCCTCAGCATGTGCTCATGCTGTATGTCACAACAATACATGTGAAGGACTGGACATCAAACCAGAAGTGCTATGACACACAAGGATGAAGAACAGCAGGATGAGGGATAGAGTGGGTATGGCCTTATGTATTACACTGCCTGTACAATACCCATGGAGAGGTTAATCAGCATCCTGGCCACTCTCCCCACTGAGACCAGCCTGATGTGGTGACGGCAGAGACCAGCAGCAATGAAATTCTGATAGCTGCAAAAATAAAATTTTCCAGGTGGTCAGTACAGGCTTCTAGTCACTGGTCTATCAGCTCCTGCACCAACTCCACCATCTTCCTGTGGGTGACATGGCTGACCACTGTCAGTGCCACTGTGGGAAGTAATAGCACTCCTGTCCAATGAGATAACACCAGAGGTGGCATAGAGCCTCCTGCCTAATTCCCACTCCACCTAATAGGTATGCGGGCCTGGATACAGGTGGAGCTGATGTAAGAGAAGGCTAGCACTGGCAGGGACTCCAGAACCTAGGACATACTACTGGAATGGCCATGGCAGATGCTGTCAGAAATGCCAACATAAATTGAGAGAAATAAAAAAGCTGAAAAGTTAGCAAAAAGATCATATGTAAAACAAATACACAACTAGGAAAACTTGTAAAAAATAAAAAAAGAGAGGCAGAATCAGCAAGTCCAACAAACAAACTGTTTAATGGTTAGCGCTTTCGTCTGCCACTAATAAGCAAACTTCATCAGACAAGGAAAATAGGAAATATATTTTAACTAGTAAAAAATACATGACATCACTTCCCATCTCTGTTAAAAAGACATAACACTTTTAAATATATGTATAAAAAATGTGTGTGTGTGTGTGTGTGTGTGTGTGTGTGTGTGTGTGTGTGTGTGTATATATATATATATATATATATATATATATATATATATATATATATATATATATATATAAGAAAAAAGTTTGTTTCACACATTCTCTCAAAAAACATCAAGGTGGGGTGTAATGGTGGATTGAAAATGTTACAAACCTTAAATTCATCACTGTTTAAATGCTAACTGTAATGTGAAAAAATAGTTGTCTAAAGTTGGGTGAGAGACCATGGGTAACTTTTAAAGAGGCTGTAACTTGAAAGCCTTACTTGAAAGACCTAATAAAAAATATGTTAACAGTCCTGGGATGTATAAATGTAGCAGATGCCATTTTTGCAAGCACATTAAAGTTGGTAAAAGAATAACTGTTAACAAATATCAATTGAACATAACAAGTAGGTTCAACTGCGAAACAAAATGACTGATATATTTAGCTTTGTGAGATAAATGCAAATGTTTTTATGTTGGTAAGACAGAAAGGCAGCTAAAACAACACATTTATGAGCACATATACAATATAGGAAAACAAAATCCTACTAATGCCTTAGCCAGACATGTCAGTAGCAACCCAGGGCACACTTTTTCATTTGAGGTTAGAGAACAACTTCTCACAGACATTCAGGGTGGCCCTTGGTCATTGCTGTTGGAAGAAAAGGCACTTAACTGGCAGCTGGTTTTGAATGCTTTCAGCCACCCAGGATTAAATGACAACCATAATGTGAAATATCTTTTAAAACTTAAATCTTTAGAAAGATGATTTTTAACTACAGGTTAAATAGTTACATATGCATATAAATATTTAAACTTTTTTTCTTTTATATATATATATATATATCTATATATTTTTTTTTTTTTTTTTTTTTTTTTTTTTTATATACATATATTTAAAAGTGTTATGTCTTTTTAACAGAGATGGGAAGTGATGTCATGGATTTTGTACTATTTAAAATATGTTATTTCCTATTTTCCTTGTCTGATGAAGTTTGCTTATTAGTGGCTGACGAAAGTACTAACCATTAAACAGTTTGTTTGTTGGACTTGCTGATTCTGCCTCGCTTTTTTGTTTTTTAGAAAAAAGATCATCAAAGAACATCAAACGGAGGGAGGAGGGAGAAAGAAACACAAATATGAGACATGAATATGGAAGATATTACCCAAACAATCAAATGGCTACATAATACACAAGTAATAATATTTATATGGTTTGGTAAGAACCGACCATAAAGTGATCACTTTCGAAGTCACCATCTCCCCTGATGCCCCCCCTTGTTGGGGTCAAACAAAAAACTTTTCCAAAGCTGACTACAATCTCATGAGAGCAGGTATAAGCAGCTTCACAACCACTGTCCCTTCAGTTGGAACTAGCACTAATGTCCAAGCCTACACTAAAAAACTATGAGCACCTGGATAGCTGCATGGACTCAGCAATACCTATCAGGACCAAATCATCTACCGCAAGGAAGAGTAAACCTGTCCAGTGGACAGCAGCAATAATCAAACTCTTTAATAAAAGGAAAAAAATTGCTGTCCAGGACAAAGAAGGAGCAGTTGCCAAGTTGGAAGCAAACTCTTCTTTGTCTGAACAAGCAAATAAGGTCACTGGTGAAATCCTCTAAGGCTAACTTCGAGGCCAACTTGGCCACATTCACTAAGAACAATCACAAGGCCTTCTTCACATACATCCTCAGTCTCAAAGGTAACACCCAAATCTGCTCTGAACTGGTGGTCAAGAATACCACATACACAAATGCTCTAGATATAGCCAACCTGCTATCAAACAGATTCAGTGAAAACTTCACCCCCCTGTCCCCCATCAGTAAACCAGGACATCCCCAGCACCTGCCCCCCACCCTCATCACCAAGGAACAGGTCTTTAATATCCTCTCAAAGTCAAAAATTACACCCTCCATGGGACCTGACAACATTCTTGTCTGCATCCTACATGAACTCAGGCATGAGATATCAGCACCATCAGGTACCCTATTCAGCCAAAGCCTGAGCACTGGCTTCATCCCAGCTGAATGGACAGCCACTATCATCCCTCTACACAAAGGTGAACCGTCCACTGACCCAGGCAATTATAGGCCCATAAGCCTAACTAGCCTGATCTACAAGCCCATGGAATGCATTATCATGGACCTTATAAACAAGGACATTGGCAACCTCCAAATGCTTGACCCCACACAGTTTGGTTTTGTCAAACGGAGATCATGCCTGCTAAACTTGGTCGACTTCTTCGAAACAGTTACCAAAGCCATGGATGAGGGAAAGATGGTGCACACCGCCTACCTTGACCTAGCCAAAGCCTTCAACACTATTCCCCACTCAGGCATAATAGGTAAACTCTCCCAGCTAGGCATCAACCCGTATGTTACCAGATGGGTAGCTAAATGGCTCACTGATAGAGCCCACTCAGTCAAAATAGGGGAAGCCCTGCTAGTAGTAAACCCATTCCCCAAGGATCAGTTTTGAGGCCTCTCCTGTTTGGAATATACTTTCTGAGGTGCAAGCCAAAACCAGTGGTCTGTGGCTGACCAAGTTTGCAGATGACTGCAAGCTGGGCACTGTATTAAATTCCCCTAGTGATGTGAACATCCTCCAAGAGGGCCTTACCCAAACTAATGACTGGTGCCAGAAGCATGGCCTCAAACTGAATGCCAAGAAATGTATCATTATCCCCTTTGGGGAAAATGGCATTGCCACTAATTATCACATTAATAACAATGTACTAAGCACACAATCATTCACGAGGGACTTGAGCATCCCGGTTGATAGCAACCTGACTTTTGACCACCACATTGCCTCCGTTGTACGGAAAGCTTTCTACATGGTCCACCTCATAAGTAAGTGTATTTCATCCAAGAACAACCCTGTGCTCCTTCCTTATGAGACCCATTATCAAGAACAATGCCCCCTTTGGCATGTACTTTGCCAAGCATATGCAGCAGCTGGAGAGACCACAGAGGTTTCTGACCAGGAAAATCCAGGGTCTCAAACACCTATCCTATACAGATAGGCTAAAAGCCCTGTCCCTCTAGTTAGTCTTGTACAGTCTGCTCAGAGGTGATCTGTGTCTGGCATATAAGGCCAACTCAGACTCAGCCTTGATGGAGTTGCTGCAACCAGTGATCATGGCCTCAACCTGGTCTGTGACATTAATAGAACTTGTTAGTGGGATAGATTTGTGTCCCAAAGACTGCCCCATCTGTGGAACAGACTCCATCTCCATGTCAAGCAGAGTACCTCACTAGCCCTCATTAAGAGGAACCTGGACAACTGGATGGGAAACAGAAAATACTCCCCTGGGATCCCACCTGTGTCCCTGCTGGACAGGGGAAATAGGTGCTGACTTTATGGGAACATGGGCAAAATTCTTGGCTATGCTTAGAAGGGCCTCTGGGCCAATAGCCTAGTATCATCCTATGAAACTATGAACCTATATGTTGGCATGTTGCCAACTTGTGCCTGCAGTTACTATATGATTGGCCCTATGCTATGATGTTTTGCAGGACATCAGTGAAACAACTATCAATACCCAATGTGTTTGCACAGATGTGTTATGGGACATGTAGGCATGAGCACTGCTGAGCATATAAAGACCGTTATACAAGGGTGATGCTTCATACTTGTCTCGTAGTACACATACCATCAGTAAAATATTCTATATCTAGAACCTATGAAAATAATATGGCTTTGCAAAAGCACACTTACATTCCTGACTTGTATACGTCTGTGTTACGTACTCATAATCCCAACCATGTGCACTACATAACAGTCAAACCTTAAGCTAGGCAGTAACAAATATGCAGGGCCGGACTCAGGTACTGTGCAGATATGTAGCAGCTACATACTGAATGCACTGAGCATAACTGTATGAAGAAAGACTACACACCCCTTCACCTGAAAAGCCGCATCAATTCGCC
The DNA here is from genome assembly GCF_019279795.1 of Protopterus annectens. NCBI lineage: Eukaryota > Metazoa > Chordata > Ceratodontiformes > Protopteridae > Protopterus > Protopterus annectens. Next base: position 526,728,829 of record NC_056738.1, on the reverse strand, counting down.
TGTGATACAGAAGGCTGTTCTTCATAACAGTCTTCCAAGCTAGGAAAAAAGCAACATGAAAATAGGTTACATACCCAAGAGGATCATACTGGAAAAGTATGAAAACAAATCATTGAGTATTCATGTCCTATAAATATTTAATGCATCTTGAGTAGCCTTGTTCTGACCTCATCTTCCCACCCATTAAGTAGTTCAGGATGGCACCTCCTGAGGTGAGTTTAGTGGTGCCTGCAGAACAGGCTATGTCAGCACACTGCCCTACAAGACTGTGCCAGGCATCTACTTTATACTGGGGACTCTCATAAGAAAACAACATTTCTGCTGGTCCCTACGTAGCAAAAACAAGATTTGAATTTACTTGCTGCATCACCAGGAAGCCCTGATAACTTAAATTCCCTTGGAAGCCACGGCCATTCACCAGGTAACATTCCAAAGAACTACAGTAGCCATCCTGCTATCACATCCATTGACTTCCTTAGCACATGACATGCACCATAGGGTAGCTTGTTACCATGATCTGTTGCTGTGTCACCGTTACGGAAAGCATAAATTGTTAATGTGCAATGATGATGATGTTAGGATAAGAGCACTGACATGGAAAGTGTATAGGAGGCACAATTTGCCTAACTATGATAACGACTTTGCTCTTTAGCACCACAGTCAGATACAAAAGTAAACTACTTTTCCCCACATCACTACAGGTGCTCATGCAAGTGCACAAAATTTAGATAGCCTCATAGCATGGCTTGACCTACAGCCATGAAAAGTAAAAACTGCCATTTATGAACATTCATTTGTCTTTGCCTTATTACCATAAGTGCCAGATTAGATGCTTTAAATTTATACGATATATATACCCCAAGTCCCCAACAGCTGCCATTGGCCTAATCACGCTGTGGAAGATTGCAGGTCAGCAGCTTTCAAAGCTTGTTTGAACTGAGGAATATGTAACTTTACTTGAAGCTTCTTGTTTAGAAGGTAAGTGTGTGCCTCAAACCTAGACATTACCTGCTACATTCTTATAAATGTTTGCTTACAAACTGTACTGGTACTGGGGTAATGAGAAATGTGTAAAAGGGGTCCGCTCTTAAGTAGGCTACCTTTACATGAAAGTCTGAAGCTCCTAAGCAGTGGTGCAATACAGTGCAAAGCATTTATGATTATGAGTCTGTGCACTTTTGAACTTCACTAATTTTTGTATTACAAGCATAGAGATCTGTCATGTATCCTGGTCTGTTGTCGGATACCATAGACAGGTCGTTAGCCCCTCTTACAAGGAAGCCATGTATGGCTACTACTACTCCCACACTTGAAAGATTAATTATGATGGACTGAAAGTTTATGTAACACTGGAGGGTGGGTTTTCGGGTGAAGGTTATGAGAAAAATTGTTTCATGCACATATTACTGTTTGATACACTTGCATGACTGAATGTAGCAGGTCAGTAATGCCGTAGGGATTTATTATTTTTCATGGATATGTGTTTTGCTGTTTTAATGCTTGATGCTGTACACAATTTTTAATCAGCATGCATTTCACAGTAGCACACCTGTAAGTCCAGCATACATATCTCTGTGTAGATGCATTACATACTCTGCATCACAAACGCACACCTTTTCCTCTTACTTAAGAAGTTACTTGCTGTCTTGCTGATGTACTTATGGCTTCAGCATGGTCTTCTTAGTGTATGATTGCTGTGTTTCTGTCCATAAGTGTACTAAAAATACATACATACCTAAACCTGCATGCTGTTAAACCTATGGCCTAGGGAAATTCAACCAGTGGCATTTGTCACATGGATGGAAATCAACAGTATATTATTGTAGGAGGCCAGTGCATGTGGATGCCAAGTGTTGACCTCAGGTCAGAGCTGTTCACTGTCCACCTTTTTTTGAAAAGGGGAAGTTGTCACAGTATAGGTAGGACATAAAACCTGTTATTTGTTATGCAATATGTGTGTGCTATTCTAACTAAAAGGCACCCCACAGATTGTATCAGGGTGGACATATGTCAGGTGGTGATACAAATGTACTGACTTACTTTTTCTGATTGTGGCAAAGAAAATGCAACGTAGAGAAAGAGGTCTTGCTGAAGGCTGTCCATCTTCACAGCCAATGGATGATCGATCACAATATCGTTAATCAGGTCCTTTCATGACTATGCCTGGCAAGAGGTTGTGAATGCCATTAATGTCATTGGCAGCCAAGGCAGGAATTATGAGCAAGTTAGACGCTGGTCTACCAACATAATCACACATCTGGCACATGAGCTGAGGGCAACGGGAGGTGATCTGTTGACCAAACCACCTTTAATAAGAACAAAGGAGTCCCTCCCCTCTTTGCATGGGTGTTCCAACACATTGAGACATCACAGTGGAGTTCTGGATATGGGAGCTGAGCTAGACTACCCTACCAGAATCCAGTGGAGATGCCCCTGGTGGGTGTGTCATGACAAGAAGCAGCTCTACATTTTGGGTAAGGATTCGTTTAGTACAGATTAAAACCATTATGACATCTTTTCACAGGGACATCAGGGCTACATATCAGATAGCATCAGCACAACATATGTTACCTAGTATGCTGTCCTACCAGTATATTCCATAGTATTCATTCATTCATTCTCTGGTATTCAGGTATAGCTGATGGACCTAACCGATTGTGAGTAATTTCCTTTGGTGTCTTCACAGGTGACACTTTATCAGGCTCATTCACAATGGATGTACTGCTGCCTGATTTCAGAGACATGTCAGGCTCAGATGATGATGGCAGCCAAAGTCTTGGCATGACCAGAGGTCACAAAGTCAGTATAGGACACAAAGTGACACACACACACACACACACACACACACACACACACACACACACACACACACACACACACACACACACACACACACACACACACACACACACACACACACACACACACACACACACACACACACACACACACACGCACGCCCACAGATTACACTCAATACTGTGGTTTTCCTCTCCCCTGTATATGATGGTATCTGTGCCCTGACATCTGCATTCTGTTGTTGGGGTAGCCTATGCGTGATGCACAGAGTAGCCAGTTTATGCGCTGAGCAGCACTGTCTGAATGAAGGTTGCCATGCATCACCTTTTCTTTTTTGCATATTACTTTATTCTAGCCCATAGATTGGAATCAGCTGCCTCTTAGCCTTCATCCATCATAGTCCTCCCTGCAGATGGTTCCTTCACAGGCGCCTCATCAGGCTCCTCATCCATTGCCAAGTCTGGGACCTCCTCCTTCTGAATGTGTCTGCCCTGCTGCAATTGTTTGTGCATAATGATGTTAAATAACATAGCACATAGTGAGAATATTTTACTACATGTGGGAGGATCATACTGCAGGGCACCCCCAGATACATCCAGTCAATAGAATTGGGTCTTGTAGGCCATACATATGTTTAACAATGAACAGGGCTGGTTACAGAGCAGAGATGTAGCTATTCTCTGCAATGCTTGAGGGATTTCTGATACGTGTCATTAATCCTGATTCCAGGAATATCCAGTATCCCCAATAAGATGTCAGACTCACCCAATACAAACCACTGATATGTCTTACATGTGCCAGATGTGTGAGTCATGGGTACTGTCTGGCTGGCCTGCAGACATAATATATATTATACCCTGTGCATTACCGATCACTTAGCAGCTGATGGAAACCCTTGAGATTAATATATCTTCTTCCCCACTCCTCAATTGGGGCTCTTATTGCAGTGTTGGTGCTGTCTGTGCCCCCCCATACCTCAGTGGAATGGTTATGTAATAAAACGCCTGCATAGTGTAGCCTGTCTCCTTCATGGTACATGGAAACTACAGAAGCTCCCCTACATGCTACAGCATGGCATCAAGGAGATAGTGGAGTATTCCTGAGGCATATACCTAAGTTACACTCATTGTATGCCCCATTGGTCACTGAAAGATCCCTGTAGCTAGTATTGCCAAAGTCACTCATTCCTTGGTATCCACAGAGATAGGCACTCAACTCATTCCACAGAGCTGCATGTGAGGGTCACACAGCTCAACCAGCTCCTGCATGGTGACACTATTCACATGGTAGTGGTGCACAATTTCAGTATTGTGGAGGATAAGAAATATTAAGCATGGATAAATGACAGGAACTACTAACAGCAACAGTATAAAACACCATGAATATGAGCAGCAAGTACAACCTGTTGCATATACAGGTTTACTAGTGCTGCATCTACCACATAAGAATTTCCTTTGTTTGCCTCTTGTAACTCCAGGATTTTACCACAGTCATTAAGTCTAGAGCTACATTCTCTGGTCACAGTATGTATATATATATATATATATATATATATATATATATGAGTCTACTTGAAAACACTGACACGCCAAAACGACAACGAGATAACCGACACCACAAAACCGACAGTTCAAAAGCACGAAACTTCACATGACCGACAAACCACAATCCCGACAATCAACAAAACAAAACAAATACCTTTTCTGAAAAAGCACACACACAACACAAGCACACCAAAAACCTTACAAATCTACACTAAACCTTACATACACAACTATCTATGCACTAACCCTAACCCAAACCCTAACCCTAAGGTCCGTCACTATCTCACACTCACTTAACCCGCCCCTAACCCTAAAGTCTGTCACTATCACACACTTACCTTACCCGCACCCTAACCCTAACTCACTTAACCCGCCCCTAACCCTAAAATCTGTCACTATAGCATGCTTACCTTAACATGTCGGTGTTCTCAGTGTCAGGCTTTTCAACTGTCGGGCATCTCCACTGTCGATCTTCCGGTCCCGGTGTTCATGTCGTTGGTGTTTTGGCATGTTGGTGTTTTCAGGTAGACCTATATATATAAAAAAAAATATATATATATATATATATATATATATATATATATATAAAATGTGTGTGTGCATCTCTCTGAATAGCCTTGTTATATTGTTGACCCTCATTTCCATGGTCCTCATTTTAATGTTGTTGTTCATTACCATCTCATTATACTACCATTAGCATATCATGTAGGCTTTGGAATTTCTCAGCCCTCCCCACCAGTGGTGGCTGTTGACTTCAAATCAAGGGGGGGGCTGCAGGAGACAGTTAAATGGGTGAGGCCAATGGGTAGGGGCATATCCAACTAAAAAGGGGCGGAGCTATGCTCAAAACCTCAAAAACTAGGACTTTAATTAAATAAGCTGCCCTGGGTGGCAAAACATCATTATGAGAGTACAATCAAGACAAAATGAAGTGCAGAAGAAAAAAATATTTCAATGCATTGGCTACATGACAGCTTACTTAATATCTAGATGGAAACAAAAAGGTTGTAAGGCATAAAAAAAAATTACTTTTTAAATACATTATTGGAATGCCAGTCAAAATCGAGTATAAAAAAACAAGCAACACTCAACTCAAACCATTTCGCCTTGCACTGCAGTTCTAATTATAATTTATATTCAGCTTTATAAAAGTACCAAGTAACATGCTGAAAGTAGCAATCTCTGTGATACCCCCACTTGCAAAAATGTTTCTTATCCAAAAAAGACCTGCTGCCTGACAACTATCTACTTGTTTTATGGGGAAAACATGATCAAAGTAAAAAATGAACAGCAAACAAGAAACAAGCACAAGATAAATTGCTTAAAGGATTACTGCACAGGTTATGGACCACACATGTTATATTGGCATTCTGTTTAGTGTACTGGTAAAGCCTACAAAGATGACTGCAAGTCTCCAACAAACGTAGCGAGCTTCTGAAAATACTGTAATCCTGTCCTTTATTACAAATACTGCCATATGCATTTCAATACCTAAGGCTTATACGTTATCTAGTTATGTAAATAATCTCTGCATGGCAACAACAAAAGGCTTTCAATGTTGGTAATTCTTTAACAGATGCTTATTAAAGCTTACTTGCATCTTACAATCTCAGACAAGCTTACCTGATGCTCATTAAAGCATTGCTACTTAAAGACAGAGCAACAGGCACTGCAACAACATGCATTTTCTGAATAATAAGAAGCATAAATCAACAGCATAAAAATGACAGAAAACCAGAACATTCTGCAGTATCAAGGACAGATGAAACAGAGGGCAAGGGCAACAACAGACAATATTCATAAAATACAGCACAGAGCCATGTACACAGTGTTTACTATTGAATGTTGGATCTCTCTCCCTAATCTCTGGCTGCAATAAGTGGAGCAGGTTGGGGAAGCACCTCTGCAGATCACTGTATGTATGCTGGCAATCCTCATCAGAGCAGATAATGCCAGTGGGATCATTCACTGTCCTGGCAAGCTAGTACCAGGCAACAATCTTATACACAGAAGTCATCATATTGCCCAGGTGGCATTCCCTATAATCCCTGCGCAACAAACAAAGATTGTAATTCTTTGGTTGCACTAGGATCCTTGCTGATATCAGTGCTTGAAGACACCATGTCTTCTCAACAGGTCAGAAGGAGGAGTAAAACAGGAGCCCCATGCAATCGGCCACAAATTATGCTTACTATGCGATGTATATCACTGAGCAGCAAGGGTGTGCAGTGGAAGTATCACTAGTACTGACAGGTATTATGGTGAGCTTCACAGTGTCCATGTACAAAAGCGGTAGTGCTGACTGTGGCTAATAATGCATCATTTTATGGCAACCATTCAGACACAACTACAGTAAAACACCTTGTTAGCATAATAACTGTACAACAAGGTCTGACTGAGCATGCTGAAAAGTGGGGTCACCATACTATGAGAGATCACATTATGACAAGCAATATAGGAATAGGAATACACTCAGGCTGTGCAATACACTCCTTTGACTGGATATATAAGCAACTGACAGCAGACAAAACAATTGGCAATTGACCTCAGGACTGTAGTGTGCACACATGGGTACATGGAACTAATATGAATAGATAGTGAACAGGGAGTTGTGGAGCATAACATAGCACAAGGGCATGACAGATTCCAATACTGCTGTGGGGGTGCTCACTCTGAGACGGAACAGTGCATGAGGACAGGACCAGGTCACAATGGCAGCTATGAGGGGGCTACAGTACAGAATATGCACACAGAGCACAAGACGTACTACAGGATAACATAGGCCTCCTGTACATAAGTCCCATCATGTACTGTTAGCAAAGTAATGCAAGAAGGTTGGCAGTGGCAACATGCCCATTGGTGCAGTCAGTATGGCACAAGGGTCAGCAAATTAGCAGACAGGCATGAGGGCACAAAATGGAGGGAAGAGGGCATAGAGGTCTGCCAAGAACAATCATACATACACAGACACACTGATCTACATGTGCACTCTCAGGTATACATATCTTGTCATGGCACTGAGAGAATGATAAAGTCTTGCAAGGTTCATTACACTGGAGATGAAAGTACTACTGCAGGCCCTACATACACAGGCATGCATATCCATGTTAACAGTAAAACAGTCAAGGTTTTCTGGGATCCGGTAAGGGAGGGTATGGTGCAGAACAATATGAATGATTCCGAATTAACATGCAGCCTTTTCGTTGACATAACTAGTGCCTTCATGACAGTAAATTACAGTCTACTTCTTTACACACGTTAAATTTAACTTTGGCTCAGCTGTGATAATGTGGTTTTAAAAATTACCTACAAAATAGAGCATTCCAGATCCACTTAGGAAACTAGCTTTGTAACCAAAATGCCATTATCACAGGAGTCCGTCAAGGCTCTTTACTCAGATCAGTTTTGTTCTCTGTATTCATTAATGACATATCTTCTCAGCTGTGACAACTTAATATAGTCCTATACACTGAGGATCTTTTACTTTTGGAGTCAAGTAAAGATATTGCCACACTATAGCAAAAACTACAACCCAGTTTCACAATACTAAGCAAATGGAAAAATAGCAATATGTTGCTAATTGATCCTCAGAAATCAAATATTATGATCTTCAGGGCCCCAAAAATATCCTAAAACCCCACATATTAAAATGACTAACACATCAGGCAACTTACTACATCTAATAACAGAGCAAAACATCTAGGGATAACTTTAAACCCTACTCTGTTACTATCAAACCATATAAAATCCTTCACTGAAAAAAAAATATGCTAGAGGCTCTCTCACCTTTCTAACACACCTCATAACAATGTATCAAGTTGCATACTTATCCCAGAAATTGAATATTCGTTTATTTGACCAGGCTAAAACACTGATTTCCATGGACCTTTTCAGACTCAGTCCAGGAATGATGTCTGGCTGCTTAAGTGACTTGTTCAGAATCCCACAGTTAAGCAATGGAGTCTGAGGGGAATCAAACCTTGCACCACTGGACCACAAGAAACAGCGTGTTAACAGCTTCTTAATCCTGTATGCCAACTACCAGACAATATACATTGGCCCTCTCTAATATCTTTCCACTGTAGTTCAACTACACACAAAATGCAAACCACTATAAACAAAATCTGTAGATTTGTACTGTTGGCAGAACTATAGTCTGATCACTGCCAACTCCAAGAGTGCTTTAATTTGCTACCTGTTAATCAAAGAGCAACCTTGCTGCTGGGCTCACAAATACACAAACTAATAAAAATTGGACAATGCTCCCTCTGATAGCAAAAATATAAATCAAACAACTAAACTAGGCTTTCAGAGACAGTCAGGAAGAGACTGTAACCTTCATTAGACCACATTACAAGACATCCACAGGAGAATGTGCATTTTCAAAATTGGCAATAGAACACAGTACACAATTTTCAGAACTAAACTAAAAGAACAAATATTCCAAGACTACAAATGCCCTTGCTTTCAGGACAATGGCTAATCTTTGCACCTCATGCTTATGTAAAACCTATTCCATGTAAATCTATAACTTATTAACCACTGAATTATTGTAGAATTTGAACCCTGTGTACATACTGTAAATGCTCTGCAAATGTTTATCTTTACTTTGTTAAAATTCCTTTGCCTATGTACTGTCACTATTCTTGTTTTCCATGTATTATCATAACACTTTATATGGTACAGATTGGCCTGGGTCATGTAGGAAAATTGGTCTGCCAACCGAGTCCATACTGGCACATTGAAGTTACAGAACTTCAAACACATAACAGTAACATTGATAACTGGGTAAGTGGACTGTTTGGGAGAGGTCTGTATTGATACATCAAAGTTACAGCCTGGACACTTATTATGGGAACAGTTGTTTTGGTATATTGTCAAGCTAGAAGGGCATGATTACCCGTGTTTGAAATATTTGTATGTATCTATGTTTAAGGACCTGGAGCAAATATGCCTTCTGAGGGTAGTGATGATCCAGCTGGCATCCACTGTTATATCTATGAGGATATTTGAAAATGTCCACTGGGGCCATGCAAGGGCATGGGGATGTGTAATACATGATCACAGGTCAGGCTTACATAGATGGCAAACAGTGTTCCAGAGACTGCATCACTTTTATCCCTGGCCATGGCTGCCTCCAAAGTTAATCATGAGTACTCTCATAGTCATGGCCAACACTGCACCTCAAAGATGCCCCACCAGGCTAGATGCTTAGGGTCCCACACTTCCATGCCACCCCTTTCCCTTGTTGGCCTACTGAGTGTGCAATGTCTAGCCATGGCCATCTTCAGGATTGTGGATGCCATCCATCTGTTGTCTCTCCACTGGGAAGGCTTCAGTGGAGTTCCAATACAAGATTCTGAAGTGCTATACCATCCTTTATGCAGGACACAACCAGCTTCAGCATGTCAGTGTGAATAAAACACCTGGCCACCATTCACAATATGGAAGCTCCATCCTAACACTGGTGGATGCGATCCATCTCTCCAACCTGCTATCTGTGTGTAAGATCACCATGTCCACCTGCTGTAACTCCTACATCGATGGTAGTGTTACTGCCATCTGTCAGTGTGTCCAAACACCACCTGCAGAAATGATGATGAGCAAGTCCTTCCCATTTCTCTGGTATGTTACATAAGGTAATGTCTGATCCACAGTTTGGATAGTCAATGCATTGTAATGTATAGCCTGAGTTTGTTAATGCATCTCTCCATTTTTTTCTATGTTGTTGCTGTTACAGTCCATACTTGTTGACGAGATACCACTTTGCCTGTTTTTCAGTATATTGCACCTGTTCTGTCTCACATGGAGTACTGTTAGAGCTGGTTCCTCTAAAAAGTTCTTATGCAGCTCCTTCTCCACTGCTGTCACAGGTTTCCCAGGCAGTAATCTAAAGCATTTAAGTTACATAAGCTTGCATGCTGTCATATTGTGTAGTATGCTTCTGACCAGTAAAATCTCACTGCAGGTCTCAGATGCATACTGTGGTATGCCATCAGATATACCCAAGCAATGGAAGCAAGTATTCACGAGTTCAAACAGTTGTCAGTGGCAGTCCATGTCTGCAACAGTACAGTGCTGCATGGTATGACTGCCATGACTGACATTGGTCTAGAGGTTTTGAATCAGGGGTCATCAGCCACAGTTCTAAGCCATATCCTACATCATTTGTAACATCCAGCAATGCATATTATTATGATGGCTGTTGCCTACCTCAATGAGATCAACATATCTCAGACTCTGTGTCTGACAGTGTATGCTGCTACTAACTAGATGACCCCATACAAAGTCTATCTATCCCAGAAACACAAGTCAGACCTACTTATTATCAATATAAACACACATAGCATATCCAACAAACTACAGGACTTTCACGCATTCATATCCCACTTCTCCCCAGACATACTAACCGTTACAGAGACCTGGCTAAAACCTGCCACACAAAACAAATAAATTCTTCCCCCAGGCTATAACATCCTAAGGCAAGTTAGAGGTACCAAAAAGGGAGGTGGAGTTGCAATCTTGCTTAAAAATACACTCAACCTCCAACCACTAAAACCCCCACTCCCCAAATTCCAGAATGCAGAGACATTAGGCTCCGTTATGTCCCTTAAAATCAAAAAGAATCAACATCCTCTGTAGTTACATTCCTCCAGGAAATAACTCACCTATAATAGAAGAGATACTACAATGGGCCACAATCAACCTACCCCAAGAAACCATCCTGCTATCAACATCCTCTGTAGTTACATTCCTCCAGGAAATAACTCACCTATAATAGAAGAGATACTACAATAGGCCGCAACCAACCTACCCCAAGAAACCATCCTGCTATCAACATCCTCTGTAGTTATATTCCTACAGGAAATAACTCACCTACAATAGAAGGGATACTACCATGGGCCACAATCAACCTACCCCAAGAAACCATCCTGATATCAACATCCTCTGTAGTTATATTACTCAAGGAAATAACTCACCTATAATAGAAGGGATACTACAATGGGCCGCAATCAACCTACCCCAAGAAACCATCTTGATATCAACATCCTCTGTAGTTATATTCCTCCAGGAAATAACTCACCTATAATAGAAGAGATACTACAATGGGCCACAATCAACCTACCCCAAGAAACCATCCTGCTATCAACATCCTCTGTAGTTATATTCCTCCAGGAACTAACTCACCTGTAATAGAAGAGATACTACAATGGGCCACAATCAACCTACCCCAAGAAACCATCCTGCTATCAACATCCTCTGTAGTTATATTCCCCAGGAAATAACTCACCTATAATAGAAGGGATACTACAATGGGCCACAATCAACCTACCCCAAGAAACCATCCTGCTATCAACATCCTCTGTAGTTATATTCCTCCAGGAACTAACTCACCTGTAATAGAAGAGATACTACAATGGGCCACAATCAACCTACCCCAAGAAACCATCCTGATATCAACATCCTCTGTAGTTATATTCCTCCAGGAAATAACTCACCTATAATAGAAGGGATTCTACAATGGGCCTCAATCAACCTACCCCAAGAAACCATCCTGATATCAACATCCTCTGTAGTTATATTCCTCCAGGAAATAACTCACCTATAATAGAAGGGATACTACAATGGGCCACAATCAACCTACCCCAAAAAACCATCCTGATATCAACATCCTCTGTAGTTATATTCCTCCAGGAAATAACTCACCTATAATAGAAGGGATACTACAATGGGCATCAATCAACCTACCCCAAGAAACCATCCTGCTATCAACATCCTCTGTAGTTATATTCCTCCAGGAAATAACTCACCTATAATAGAAGGGATACTACAATGGGCCGCAATCAACCTACCCCAAGAAACCATCCTGCTATCAACATCCTCTGTAGTTATATTCCTCCAGGAAATAACTCACCTATAATAAATGGGATTCTACAATGGGCCACAATCAACCTACCCCAAGAAACCATCCTGCTATCAACATCCTCTGTAGTTATATTCCTCCAGGAAATAACTCACCTATAATAGAAGGGATACTACAATGGGCCACAATCAGCCTACCCCAAGAAACCATCCTGATATCAACATCCTCTGTAGTTATATTCCTTCAGGAAATAACTCACCTATAATAGAAGGGATTCTACAATGGGCCACAATCAACCTACCCCAAGAAACCATCCTGATATCAACATCCTCTGTAGTTATATTCCACCAGGAAATAACTCACCTATAATAGAAGGGATACTACAATGGGCCACAATCAACCTTCCCCAAGAAACCATCCTGCTGTCAACATCCTCTGTAGTTATATTCCTCCAGTATATAACTCACCTATAATAGAAGGGATACTACAATGGGCCACAATCAACCTACCCCAAGAAACCATCATGATATCAAAATCCTCTGTAGTTATATTCCTACAGGAAATAACTCACCTATAATAGGAGAGATACTACAATGGGACGCAATCAACCTTCCCAAGAAACCATCCTGCTATCAACATCCTCTGTAGTTATATTCATCCAGGAAATAACTCACCTATAATAGGAGAGATACTACAATGGGCCGCAATCAACCTACCAAAGAAACCATCCTGATATCAACATCCTCTGTAGTTATATTCCTCCAGGAAATAACTCCCCTATAATAGAAGGGATACTACAATGAGCCACAATCAACCTACCCCAAGAAACCATCCTGCTATCAACATCCTCTGTAGTTATATTCCTCCAGGAAATAACTCACCTATAATAGAAGGGATTCTACAATGGGCCACAATCAACCTACCCCAAGAAACCATCCTGCTATGAACATCCTCTGTAGTTATATTCCTCCAGGAAATAACTCACCTATAATAGAAGAGATACTACAATGGGCCACAATCAACCTACCCCAAGAAACCATCCTGATATCAACATCCTCTGTAGTTATATTCCTCCAGGAAATAACTCACCTATAATAGAAGGGATTCTACAATGGGCCACAATCAACCTACCCCAAGAAACCATCCTGCTATCAACATCCTCTGTAGTTATATTCCTCCAGGAAATAACTCACCTATAATAGAAGGGATTCTACAATGGGCCACAATCAACCTACCCCAAGAAACCATCCTGCTATCAACATCCTCTGTAGTTATATTCCTCCAGGAAATAACTCACCTATAATAGAAGAGATACTACAATGGGCCACAATCAACCTACCCCAAGAAACCATCCTGCTATCAACATCCTCTGTAGTTATATTCATCCAGGAAATAACTCACCTATAATAGAAGGGATACTACAATGGGCCACAATCAACCTACCCCAAGAAACCATCCTGCTATGAACATCCTCTGTAGTTATATTCCTCCAGGAAATAACTCACCTATAATAGAAGGATACTACAATGGGCCACAATCAACCTACCCCAAGAAACCATCCTGCTATGAACATCCTCTGTAGTTATATTCCTCCAGGAAATAACTCACCTGTAATAGAAGGGATACTACAATGGGCCACAATCAACCTACCCCAAGAAACCATCCTGATATCAACATCCTCTGTAGTTATATTCCTCCAGGAAATAACTCACCTATAATAGAAGAGATACTACAATGGGCAGAAATCAACCTACCCCGAGAAACCATCCTGCTATCAACATCCTCTGTAGTTATATTCCTCCAGGAAATAACTCACCTGTAATAGAAGAGATACTACAATGGGCCACACTCAACCTACCCCAAGAAACCATCCTGCTATCAACATCCTCTGTAGTTATATTCCTCTAGGAAATAACTCCCCTACAATAGAGGAGATACTACAATGGGCCACAATCAACCTACCCCAAGAACCCATCCTGCTATCAACATCCTCTGTAGTTATATTCCTCCAGGAAATAACTCACCTATAATAGAAGGGATACTACAATGGGCCACAATCAACTTACCCAAGAAACCATCCTGCTATGAACATCCTCTGTAGTTATATTCCTCCAGGAAATAACTCACCTATAATAGAAGAGATACTACAATGGGCCACAATCAACCTACCCAAGAAACCATCCTGCTATCAACATCCTCTGTAGTTATATTCCTCCAGGAAATAACTCACCTGTAATAGAAGAGATACTACAATGGGCCGCAATCAACCTACCCCAAGAAACCATCCTGATATCAACATCCTCTGCAGTTATATTCCTCCAGGAAATAACTCACCTATAATAGAAGGGATTCTACAATGGGCCACAATCAACCTACCCCAAGAAACCATCCTGATATCAACATCCTCTGCAGTTATATTCCTCCAGGAAATAACTCACCTATAATAGAAGGGATTCTACAATGGGCCGCAATCAACCTACCCCAAGAAACCATCCTGCTATGAACATCCTCTGTAGTTATATTCCTCCAGGAAATAACTCACCTATAATAGAAGGGATAGTACAATGGGCCACAATCAACCTACCCAAACACCATCCTGATATCAACATCCTCTGTAGTTATATTCCTCCAGGAAATAACTCCCCTATAATAGAAGAGATACTACAATGGGCCCCAATCAACCTACCCCAAGAAACCATCCTGCTATCAACATCCTCTGTAGTTATATTCCTCCAGGAAATAATTCACCTATAATAGAAGAGATTCTACAATGGGCCGCAATCAACCTACCCCAAGAAACCATCCTGCTATGAACATCCTCTGTAGTTATATTCCTCCAGGAAATAACTCACCTGTAATAGAAGAGATACTACAATGGGCCACAATCAACCTACCCCAAGAAACCATCCTGCTATGAACATCCTCTGTAGTTATATTCCTCCAGGAACTAACTCACCTATAATACAAGGGATTCTACAATGGGCCACAATCAACCTACCCCAGGAAACCAACCTGCTATCAACATCCTCTGTAGTTATATTCCCCAGGAAATAACTCACCTATAATAGAAGGGATACTGCAATGGGCCACAATCAACCTACCCCAAAAAACCATCCTGCTATGAACATCCTCTGTAGTTATATTCCTCCAGGAAATAACTCACCTATAATAGAAGGGATAGTACAATGGGCCACAATCAACCTACCCCAAACACCATCCTGATACCAACATCCTCTGTAGTTATATTCCTCCAGGAAATAACTCCCCTATAATAGAACAGATACTACAATGGGCCCCAATCAACCTACCCCAAGAAACCATCCTGCTATCAACATCCTCTGTAGTTATATTCCTCCAGGAACTAACTCACCTATAATAGAAGGGATTCTACAATGGGCCACAATCAACCTACCCCAGGAAACCATCCTGCTATCAACATCCTCTGTAGTTATATTCCCCAGGAAATAACTCACCTATAATAGAAGAGATACTACAATGGGCCACAATCAACCTACCCCAAAAAAACATCCTGCTATGAACATCCTCTGTAGTTATATTCCTCCAGGAACTAACTCACCTATAATAGAAGGGATTCTACAATGGGCCACAATCAACCTACCCCAGGAAACCATCCTGCTCTCAACATCCTCTGTAGTTATATTCCCCAGGAAATAACTCACCTATAATAGAAGGGATACTGCAATGGGCCACAATCAACCTACCCCAAAAAAACATCATGCTATGAACATCCTCTGTAGTTATATTCCTCCAGGAAATAACTCACCTATAATAGAAGGGATAGTACAATGGGCCACAATCAACCTACCCCAAACACCATCCTGATACCAACATCCTCTGTAGTTATATTCCTCCAGGAAATAACTCCCCTATAATAGAAGAGATACTACAATGGGCCCCAATCAACCTACCCCAAGAAACCATCCTGCTATCAACATCCTCTGTAGTTATATTCCTCCAGGAAATAGCTAACCTATAATAGAAGAGATTCTACAATGGGCCGCAATCAACCTACCCCAAGAAATCATCCTGCTATGAACATCCTCTGTAGTTATATTCCTCCAGGAAATAACTCACCTATAATAGAAGAGATACTACAATGGGCCACAATCAATCTACCCCAAGAAACCATCCTGCTATGAACATCCTCTTTAGTTATATTCCTCCAGGAACTAACTCACCTATAATAGAAGGGATTCTACAATGGGCCACAATCAACCTACCCCAGGAAACCATCCTGCTATCAACATCCTCTGTAGTTATATTCCCCAGGAAATAACTCACCTATAATAGAAGAGATACTACAATGGGCCACAATCAACCTACCCCAAAAAAACATCCTGCTATGAACATCCTCTGTAGTTATATTCCTCCAGGAACTAACTCACCTATAATAGAAGGGATTCTACAATGGGCCACAGTCAACCTACCCCAAGAAACCATCCTGCTATCAACATCCTCTGTAGTTATATTCCTCCAGGAAATAACTCACCTGTAATAGAAGGGATTCTACAATGGGCCACAGTCAACCTACCCCAAGAAACCATCCTGCTGTGAACATCCTCTGTAGTTATATTCCTCCAGGAAATAACTCACCTATAATAGAAGGGATTCTACAATGGGCCACAGTCAACCTTCCCCAAGAAACCATCCTGCTAGGTGACCTAAACTTAGACTGGCTAGCCTGCAACTCCAACAACCCCTCAAACCATATTAACTTATTTGGATTCTCACAACTAATCCAAGAACCCAGCAGAGTAGACATAAAATCCAATAGAACCTCCATTCTAGATTGGACACTAGTTAATATCGCCACAGAAAATGATCATGTGGGCTGCTTACCTGATACATTGAGTGACCACTGCCCCACATTCCTCCTTCGTAAACAGGCAAAAATACCCAAACCCATGCTATTCAAGGAGACTAGGAATGAGCACAAAGTCAGTCCACAAACTCTTAACAGTATGCTCCAGCAACAGGACTGGAATCCACTAAAAACTCTACCTTTAGACCAGGCAGTTGATTTGTTTTAATACTACTTTTATGAATGTACAAAATATACTAGCTCCCATCAGGAAACTCAGGACTAAAGTTAACTATGCCCCATGGCTAAATAGGACAACAAAAGCCTTAATAAAAGCCAGGGACAATGCCTGGAAAAACTGGAAAAAGAATAACACTATCCAAGACAGACAGAAATATCATGAACTATGAAATAAAACCAAACCCCAAACAAAAGTAGATAAAAAGAACTACTTAGACATCCAAAATAAGCACTCTAGAAACCCTCAAAAGCTCTGCAGGCAATCAATACCCTTATAAAACCTGGCAAAACCACCACCCCATCTCCCAACAATTCTGATAATGATAGCATAGCTTCGGAATTCAACCATCACTTCACAGAATTTATCCTTACACTGTCTGTCCAACTATCCAACAAGAACACTAAAACCACCCCAACTGTAGAACAAACTAACATACCCACCTTCACACTCTCACCTGTACCAACCTCTTCAGTTAAAAAGCTACTCTCTAAACTAAAACCTACCACACTCGCAGTAGACGGTTTACCCACAAATGTTCTAAAATTAGCTGCAGAATCACTAGCCTACCCTGTCTCAATTCTTATAAACTGCTCTATATAAGAAACCTACATACCCCATCTATGGAAAGTGTCACATATAATTCCCCTTCACAAAGGCGGAAACTCCTATGAACTATCAAACTACCGGCCAATTGCTATCTTGTCCCCCTTTTCCAAGCTTCTGGAGAAATGTATTCACACCCAGGTAATGCACTTCTTACCCTCACATAACCTCATCTCCCTCACACAGCATGGTTTCCACCAAAACCATAACACAATCACTGCCCTACTCTCCTTTACCAATCAGATTAACCATCTAAGAAACAACAACAAATTTGTCTCAGCCATATTCCAAGATCTATCAAAAGCATTTGATATGGTCTCCCATAACCTACTCTTAGACATTCTGTCAACCTTATCCTTCACCCCCTCTACTACTTCATGATTTAGAAGCTATCTATCTGACAGAAAACAATCAGTTAAATGGCAAAGTACACTATCACCTCTATTACCAACTACTATAGGCATCCCACAAGGATCAATACTGGGTCCTCTACTATTCACCATTTTCACTAACAAACTACATACTTCTACCCTGCATGGATCACTTATACAGTATGCAGATGACTCCACCCTAATCTGCTCAGCCCCATCCATAACCACTCTTCAAAAGCTTACCCAAGAATCCTTCTGCTCTGTGGAACAATGGATTACTGATGTCCAACTCATTCTAAACCCCAACAAGACCAAATTACTCCTTTTTACCCCCAATAAATCCAAATCCACACCTCCTACCTTTGCTATCACCTCCAACAATGGGACCACAATCTCCCCCTCCCCTCACACTAAGCTGCTCGGGGTTGAAATAGATAACAATCTAAACTTTAATGTCCATATCTCACAAACCATCACAAAGGTACATAAGAAACTAGGAACCCTATACAAACACAAACAGTTCCTTTCGGACCAAGCTAGAATCTCCTTAGCCCAAACCATCTCTTTTCTACCCTAATGCATGCATCACCAATCCTAATTCATATCAAGAAAACAGACCTAAACAAACTAGAGTCATGTTACAATAAAATTGCAAAATTCACTAACTCCACTTTTAGAAGTCATCACTGTCTTGCCCTGAAGCAACTACAGTGGTTAGAACTCCCTCAGCTAATTAGCTATCACCAATTAGTCCTCACCTTCAAAATAATAAGGAACCCTCAGAAACCCCAGCCCTAAACCAACTTCTAAACCAATATTCTGCAAATCACCCTCTACACTCATCCAACAAAACCCTGCTCTGCATAACCAAAGCCAATAACACTGCAGGGAAACGTCTGTTCTCCCACACCACTGCTAGAGAATGGAATAACCTCCCCCAAAGTATCTCCTCTGCACCATCCATCTCACATTTCAAGACATCACTAAAGTCACACCTCTTGCAATCATGGTTCTGTCTCTGTATCGCATAAAATCTTTTCTGCTCTCCTCCTAACTTGCCACACCTCATCTCCTCACTGCTTACCTCAGCTATTCTGTACTACTCAAATGCTCCCTATCAGGAACTACTATCCTACAAACTATTTCTCTCGCTATGACATATCTCCCGAATAGCATTATTTTCCAGATTCCATTCCTTCATTTTTATGCTTTGTACTACCAATAGGCAATTCAAAGTTTTGCTATCTATATACCAAGCTTGCTCAAATCAAACTAAGGTACAAAAAATCTCCTTGATTGTATATATGCCACTGTATAGAGATTTTCTGTCATTTGTGGATTATGTGTTGTCATATAAAGACTTGGAGCTCTGATTGTATATATGCCTCTGTACAGAATTTATTTTGTCATTTGTTGTATTTGTACTGTTATGTTATGGAGCTTTTCTCACCGGGCCTTCGCTGTAAATGGACTTTGTTCCAGTCTGACTTTCCCGTTAAATGTAAAATAAATAAAATAAATAAAAATAAAATAAAAATCATTCTGGGTGATGGTAGGATGCTGCTCAGGGCTAGGGTCGTACCTGCCTGGGCTACATAATCCGAGAGCTCCTCCATGTCTCTTTTCATGTAGTCCAGGGAGGTAGGTCTCAGGTCATTCACACCCACATGTACAATGACAGAGTCATATTTGTACCTGTTGTTGAGGGACCTGAGTGTGGGCGTTATATGGCGCATCCTGGCACCTAACAGGCAGCTGATTGTTACTTTCTCCTTATTTAACCTAATTAGTGTAATCCGCGGTGGTGCAGTGGTAGCGTTGTTGCCTCACAGCAAAAGGTTCTCCTGTTCGATTCTTGGCTGGAGTGTGGGGAGTGCCTTCTGTGTGGAGTCTGCATGTCCTCCCCGCGATTGGATGGGCATTCGAAAGACAGCCGTAAATGGGTGTGCCTTCATTGAAGGTTGGATGTTGAGCTGGCACAACGGCGTTCATGAAAATCTACTGCCAATCATTAGCGGACCGGAGTTCCGCTGTGGTGACCCCTAACCGGGATACGCCAAAAGACAAACAACAACAACAAGTGGGACATCAGTGTGCCTCATTATCGAGTCACCTATGACTAGTGTGCTGGGCATGCTGTTTTGCCTTAGGGGCTTTGGTTGAGTGGCACACTGTTTAGAAGAGTTATGTGTCTCGTGATTAGTGTTGTGTTGTGGTTGTCGAGTGCGTTTCTGCCTTTGAGGTCTCTGCTGTTTTGGTAGATTTTTATTGAGAGTCTCCACGAAGGTGGGTGTGTGGTTTGTGTTTTTATGTGAAGGAGGTGCTGGTGTGTGTTTTGGAGGGCTATGTGTTCCATGTAGTCTGGTGCAAGTGTTGACCTTCTCCTCTTGATCAGCTATTCCAGTCTTGGCTGGAGACTGTGTGGCTTCCAATTTGGATATATAAGTGCATCTCTCGCAAGTCTGAGTGTTGGGAGGTAAGAGGAGAGGGTTGTCAGTGTACATGAGGCAGTTGCTACATGGCCTCAGGATGCCCAAGTTCACCAGGTTAATATGAGAAAGCACAGGGAACTGACCTTTAGACACACCTGGAGGGGTGGACATTAATAATAAGTACTGGAGCTGTTTCCTTCTAGAACGTGTAGTGCTGGTAGCACTTTTGTGTGCTACAATATTTGCTACAAGAAGTCTGGCATGGTAAAGTGCTAGACTAATAAGCTAGTAAAAGTGCCGGAGAGGAGAGAACGAGCAGATCTAGGGGAAAAATTGAAGAGCAGACTTTGGCACCTCTCAGAACCTTACAAACAGTCCTGGATACAGCAAATCTGTATCTGGACTAGACTAGTTACAGGAAAGGCGGGAAACAAGTGCAACACGGGCTTTAAAAACAGAAAGTTGAAAGAGATGGAAAAATTCCCAAACGGCCAATAAACTACAAATTCTGGGCCAGAAACCACTCCTCTTGTGGTAGATAGGCTACCTAGTGCTTACAACTCTCACTGATAAGCTAAAAGGCTACCCTCCAACACAGAAAGGCTTGGGGGGCTCAGAAGCTTACATACAGTCCTGGATTACAGCAAATCTATATCTGGAATAGACTAGTTACAGGAAAGGCAGGAAAAGTGCAAATGCAGGCTTTTAGACCAAAAAGTTGAAGGAGATGGAAAAAACTACCCAAACGGCCAATAAACTACAATTTCTGGGCCAGAAGCCACTCATCTTGTGGTAGATAGGCTACCTAGTGCTTATCACTCCCACTGACACGCTAGAAGGCTTCCCTCCAACACAGAGAGCCTTGGGGGGTTCAGAAGCTTACAAACAGCCCTGAATACAGCAAATCTGTAAATAGACTAGACTAGTTACAGGAAAGGCAGGAAACAAGCTTAGAATTATTATTATTTTTTTTTTGTTACAGAAAAGCAGCTAAAACAGCATTAAAAACAATTCAAGTGCAGTGCAAGTTAGCACACTTGAGTGAGTAGCACTAGCAAAGCAATTTATTCAAACTGTATTCTGAACTGAATTCAGTTATTGTTTAATTCAAACCTGAACAGTTAAAAAGTGCCAAAAATATACTTATTAGCTGAGAAGCACACTCAGTCAGAACACAAAGTAAAGTGGAAAGGGAGAAAGGAGAAACAGAAGATAATTCAAGGTTAAGGGCCTAAGTGGGTTGGCCTACTCAAATGTTCTCTCTGTATTAGGTAGAATGAGCTAATGACTCTAGACTGGGATAGAGCTGAACAGATGGGACTGGTAGGAGTGTCTGAAATCAAAATATGATCTCACTGTACTCGGTTGAGTGAGCAAATGAGATGGAACCAGGAGGAGTGTTCAAACACAAATTTACAGGAGGGACAGGCAATTCCAAAGCCACCAAGATTTAATACCACAACAAGAACAGGGAGGGAAGGCAGGAAACTAACTGCAGAGAGACAGAGAGATCACAATAGTCAGTGAAACAAATAAATACACAGAAAAATAAAATGCAGTACTATCTTTAACACAGTATTCAATAAAACAAATAAATAAACAGAAAAAATAAAATACAGTACTATCTTATAACACTGCAAGTTTGTACTTATCTCAGCTTGTAATAAAGTTGATGTAGGTATATAACAGCTAACCAAACAGCTCAAATATTCAGCTATTCAGCAGAAATAAATTCAGAGATAAGTGACTAAGACTTATAAGCACAGAGAAACCCCCTAGGCTAAGAGTTCAATACCAAATATCAATGAAGTGAGAATAATAACCCCGACTTACTGCAGAGAGACAGAGAGATCACAATATTCAGGGAAGCAAATAAATACACATAAAATAAAATGCAGTACTATCTTTAACACAATATTCAATGAAACAAAATAAACAGAAAAAATAAAATGCAGTACTATCTTATAACACTGCAAGTTTGTACTTATCTTAGCTTGTAATAAAGTTGATGTAGGTATATAACAGCTAACCAAACAGCTCAAATATTCAGCTATTCAGCAGAAATAAATTCACAGATAAGTGACTAAGACTTATAAGCACAGAGGAAAATGATGGAGGACAGACACGAATTTCAGAAAAAGGTAATGAAACCAAAACCAAAGACTTAGTGGTAAACTTATCACAATATTGCTTGACTGATAATGAAAGGTCTTTGCTTAATCATGGCCTTTCATTTATACCCTCGAAGTCAGCAGATATCACTGACATTATTTTAGATATAAAAATGTTTATTCGGAAAGTTAGTTTAAATTTAATGTTTGGTAATACAAAGACAGGCAATAGAAATGTGTTTTCTAAACCTTCTATCTTTGTACCATAGGGATATCCTCTATTAGAGACGTTTAAAAAAGCCTGTGAGCATGATTTTTTTGAATTGTACAAATCAAATAGTAAATCTGAATTTTACAATTTAACTTATGATGAGTTTCAATCGATAAGAAAGTTACAAGACAATAGAGCGATAGTTATTAGGCAGGCTGATAAGGGTGGTGCCATTGTAGTGTTGGACACTGAAATGTATGCAACTAATATGAAGAATATGTTGGGTGAAGTTGAAACTTATCAAATATTGAATGGAGCTATGTTAAATAAATTGATCAACAAAGTGCAATCTTAGCTATATGATATGCTTTTATGTCACACAATTGATGGTGATTTGTATAAGTATTTACTAGTTGAGAATCCCCTTATTCCCACCTTAAGAGGACTTCCTAAGGTGCATAAAACCTTTATTAATCCACCCATGAGACCTATAGTCTCGGGTGGTGGTTGACTCACGGAACCGGCTTCTATATTTATTGAGAAGCAACTTCGACCAGTTGTAAATGAGACTATTTCTATATTGAGAGATACACAAGATTTTCTGGAAAGTTATGGTGACTATATTTTGAATAATGAAGAGGCATATGCTGACTTATTGGTCACATTAGATGTAGTTTTTCTCTTTACCTCAATTCCAAATAATACAGGAATGGAATTTCTGAGACTATTTTTGATTGAGAAAGGGATATCCAGGAGTTCCATCATTAAGATTCTAGCTTTACTTGACTTAGTATTAAGTAACAATGTGTTTCTATATGAGAATGTTTATTATCTACATAAAAAAAGGTGTTGTGATGGGCACCCCATGCGCGAACTCTTATGCCAACCTGGTGTTGGCATATTGGGAAAGTACGTATGTTTTGTCAAATGTTATATTTAACAAACACATAAAATTCTACAAATGTTTTGTAGATGACGTGTTTTTGACATGGAAAGGCACAGAAATGGAGTTGAATGACTTCATTGAATATATTAATGGTACTACAGATTTCTTGAGATTTGAACAGAAACACTCTTATGAGAAGATGGAATTCTTGGATGTTCAGGTAACTAAGAAGAATGGGGAGATACATTCTGAAATATATAGGAAACCATGTTGGAAAAATGATATGTTACATAGAAATAGTATGCATCCTCAGCAATTATATCACAATATAGTGAAAGGCCAGACCTTGAGGATGTCACGCCTCACTACGTGATGATAGTTACAACAAGAAACAAGAGATGTTAGTGAATAATTTAATATCAAGAGGATATAGTAAACATGAAGTTGAAGTTGTCTGCGAAATGAATGACTCAATAAGGAAAGGAAAAGGGAGACCATATTTATACAAAAATGGTGGGAGCATAAATAAAAACAAAAATAAAAACAAAAATCAACGAAATAATGAGAATAGAGTAGTAATTCCTTATACGAATATGAATAAAGGAATTAGAGGAATAATAGAAAAGAATTGGGGGATACTTACTACACATGAGAAAATAGTTGAAATAGTAGGCCGAAAACCTCGTTTTTCATATAAAAATACGAAGTCACTTAAGAGGCTACTATGCTATGAAGATAGTAACAACAAGAGCACATTAGTGAAATCAAATAGACAGGGTACACTACCTTGTAGAAGTTGCAATCATTGTTTATATATGTCAGGAAATTATTATTTTGTACATCCAGATACAAACTATAAATACAAGTTTAATTTTTATGCTGACTGTAAGTCAAGGAATTTAATATACATAGCTGTCTGCCAGACATGCTTATGTCTCTATGTAGGAAAAATGAATAGGAGCCTTAGGGAACGGGTTAGAGAGCATGTTTATGTAATAAATAGAGAAGATGAACATAATGCCCTAGCCCGGCATGTTTTAGATAAAGGTATGACACATAAATTTAAATTTAGTGTTTTAGAATTGATTGGGGTAACAAATAGGTCGGGAGATATAAAGAACTACACTGAGGAACGTGAAAACAGATGGATAATAAGATTACAAAGTTACAGGGGACATGGTCTAAATGAAAGAGTAACTTTAAAACCATTTTTAGCAGCACGCCCCTATGCTCATTAGGATTTGAGTAGTTCTATATGCATATATGAGTTGTTGTGTTCTTCTATATATATTTTTGATATGTATTGCATAGTTATGTGTTTATACAGTTTTGCATATTGTTTTATACATTTTTACATATATATATATTTTAACATATGATCATATTCATGTTTTTTTAATATATGTCTTTTATATATGCGTGGAGAGTACGTATTTGATGTTGTGAATATGTGACTGTTGCTTTTAGAATGGAAACGGTTTTATGATGATGTGATTGATTAATTGAATAGAAGGTGCATTATGTTATTATTTAAGTGTGATTAGAGTTGCCAGTAGTTGTAAAAGTCTGATGAAGTGTTGTAAAATGTGAAAGCGCTTACTTTGGCTACTGCAGTTAATAAATTGTGTTCCTGGTGTATTTCGTGCTGTGGCGAGCCTCATTCTGTTTGTTTTCGAGTTATCACATTGAATCTGAGGAGGCTCCTAACTCAGAAGCTGTTTTGTTTGATTTTCTCATTAATAAATTCAGAGATAAGTGACTAAGACTTATAAGCACAGAGAAACCCTCTAGGCTAAGAGTTCAACACCGAATATCAATGAAGTAAGAATAACCTCCACTTACTGCAGAGAGACAGAGAGAGAGAGCACAATATTTAGTGAGGCAAATAAATATACAGAAAAATAAAATGCAGTACTATCTTTAACACAATATTCAATGAAACAAATAAACAGAAAAAATAAAATGCAGTACTATCTTATAACACTGTAAGTTTGTACTTATCTCAGCTTGTAATAAAGTTGATGTAGGTATATAACAGCTAACCAAACAGCTCAAATATTCAGCTATTCAGCAGAAATAAAAATTATGTCATTAGAATTCTCTATATAGAATGTTTTTCGAACTGTATTAGAATTCTGTATCTGTCTGCAGATGTCTGTTTAGAACTCTAACTCTAGAATAATGTGCTCAGATTTCTGTCCTGAATTTGCAGTAATTAGCACTGAAATGCGAACTGTCCTGTCCCATTGAACTAATTTACACTGCAGTGCTGAGTATCAATTCACAGTCATCCAGATTCCCTCATAGGCAAGATTTCATTCCTCAGGAGTTTGCATGATTATGAATTCCTTCACTGTACACTTGGAAAAAGTGCGCAACAGAGCACCTACTACCTGTGCTATAGTGCAGGCACTGTGATGAACACATACAGGTACTGTTCTATGAACACACACACACACACATGCGCGCTCACACGCACACACACACACACACACACACACACACACACACACACACACACACACACACACACACACACACATACACACACACACACACACACACACACACACACACACGCATAGACTCCCATTCACACAGAGTGCTACTTATTTCCATCATCTCCATTGGCTTCTCCATGCAGGAAGAAGTGGTTCCAATCCACTCTGCAGGAATTCCCATGATTGAAAGGCATAGGTGTGCCCACAAAAATGTGCACACTTACCTATGGGACCCTGTGCTGCAGTTGCATAGGTTGAGTATCTATCCCAGACTTTGCAAGCACTGTAACTGAGCAGCATGTTAGAAAGGACATTTATATAGATCTCTCCCACATATTACTGCATTTGCATGTGACACTTTGAAACTTGCTGCCTATGGTGCAGAGAAGTGATCCTTTGCAGGGAGAGGGTTTATCAATCAGAAGAGTCTTGTAGAGTATGCAATGTAGTTTGTGCTCATATTTCATACTTTACATGTCAGTGAATACTACCCCCACCCTGTGTTTAGAATCATGCTATAGAATTCTCACTGTAGAATTCTGTACCTAACATTATTTGCTGAAAATTTTATCCACAGAATTCTATCTGCAGAATTCTACTTGTAACATTTTGTATTTAAAATTCTGTGTTTAGAACTGTGTTTTAGTTACTCTATAAGTACAAATGTTTGGATTTTGATCTGTAGAATTCTTTGCTTAGAATACTATCTATAGAATTATGTGTTTAGAATTGCATGTTTAGGATTACATCTGTAGAATTCTATAGGCAGCATTTATTATTTAATATTCATTGTTTAGAGTTCTACATTTTGAACTCCTGTAGAAAGATGTCTTTAGAGTTTTAATTGTAAATCTCTGTGTCTAGAATTTTAGCTGTAGAATGTGTTTTATATTCCATCTGTAAAATGTTATACTTAGAGTTTTGTCTTTAGAATCCTGAGTGCAGAGCTCTCTGCTTGGAATGACATCTCCGTAACTTTGTAAATAGGATTTTTTGTTTAGAATTTGAGATGTATAATAGCACTTTAACATTCTATTTACAGAATCATATACAGTATGTACAACTTTTTTTTTTTGGAATTCTATCTGTTGAATTTTCTGCTTAGAATTTTGTGTTTGGATTATATTTGTAGAACTTTGTGAAATTCTGTGATTAAAAAGTAAGGTGTAGAATTCTTAAAGTTTATCCATAGAGTTATAGATGTAAAACTACACTTAAAAGACTGTTTGAAATTCTGTGTTTAGATATCTTTGTTATGCACTGTATCTATAAAATTCTGTTGATTTTTGCATTTAGAATTCTATTTTTATGAGCATGTCAGCATAATTTGAGTCTAGGATTGTATCTGCAGAATTGTGTGTCTACAATTCCAGCTATTGGGTTTAGTCTGTAGAGTTTAATTAATAGAATGCTATTTTAGACTTCTCTTTAGAATTCTTTTAGTACAATTCTAGCTATTATTTTATCTGTGAATTTCCATGTTTAACATTCTACCTATGAAATTCTATGTCTAGAATTCTTTGTCTTTTTTAGAATTCTGTGTTCACAATTATAACTGCAGAATTCTGGATTTATGATTGTCTACAGGACTCTATGTTTATTACTAAGTATAAAATTCTATGTGTAAAATGCTGCGTTTAGAATTCTATCCATAGTATTCTCTGTTTAGAATTCTTTCTATAATATATTCAATCCATAGATTTCTACCTGTAAAATCCAATGTAATTAATGGGGAATGCATTTGAAAAATGTTGCAGATTTTTATTTACATTTTTGTCTTCAAAGTTCTCTGTTTTGAATTCTACCTGTACTATTTTGTGTTTAGAATTTTGTCTGTAGAAATCTGCTATTTGTAGAATTCAGGCTATAAAATTTGGTATTTTGAATGATATATTTAGAGCTCTCTGATTAGAATTTGATCTGTATCATTCTATTTTCAGATTTCTACCCATGAAATTTTATGTTTAAAATTCTATGTATACAATTGTATTGGTAAACATGTTTTCCAATTATACCTATAACATTTTGTGTCTAGAATTCTGTCTGCTAAATGCCCTGTTCAGAGTTCCGTTGTCTGCATTACAATTTTATTCTGTAAGAAGTCGTCAGTTATCATTTTGTGGGTAGTGTTCAGTATTTCAAATTCTTCTTGCAGAATTCTGTATTTAGAATTATATACATAGTATTATTTGTTTAGAATTATGTCTGTAGAAATATGTCTGCCAAATACTGCTGTACAATTCAAGCTGAAAAATTCTAATTTTAATATTTATCTGTAGAAGTTTATGTGAAGACTCCTATTTAGAGATCCTCAGCATTCTCATTTTTTATTTCTATCTATAGGATTAAATTTACATAATTATTTCAGTGCAATTATCTGTTACATTATTTTTGTAGAATTATATTTTCCATCAGTAGGATTCTGTGTGTAGAATTCTATCTGTAAAGGTCTGTGTGTATAATTCTGTATTTAGAACTTTAGTTGTAAAAGAGTTAGTAACTATAGATGTAGAATTATACAAGAAGACCTCAGTATTTAAATATATCTATACAATTCTGCATTTAGGATTTAAAACTCTATGTTTATAATTCCATCTGTAGAATTATGTGTTTATAATTTTATCCACATAGATCAATGCATAGAATTCTACTCATACAGTTTTGTGCTTGGAATTATGTCTGTAAAATTCTGTATCTAGAATTATTTGTTTACCAACCTGTGTTTAGAATACATATAAGGCCAGATTCTAAAAGAGTTGATTCTGAAAGGCATGTTCTCAGTCCAAGCAACTTACTTCAGAGTAAAGCCTATCTATAAACAGGCTTACAAAGAAAGCCACATTCCAAAACACCTGCTCTCAGCATTAGTAGTCACTTATCTTGAGAGCAAGTATTTTGGAATCGGGCCCATAGAGTCATTTATATATAATTCTAGCTCTAATTCTATCTGTAAAATCTTCTAGGGGCAGGTGTTGCTACTAGGTTACAGGGTTATAGAGCTACAGTCCTCTAAGTTTTCAATAAAATAGGCTTCTACAAAAAGTACTTTATTATTATTTGCTGCTTGCTGCTTCTCAATCATATCTTATATTACAAGCAACCATCCTTCTGAGCATGAGTTAGGGTTACACCTCAGTAAATAAGTTTAAAAGAAAAATCTGCTGGGCTATGTGTTAAATCAGCACAGTGAAAATGTTATTTCATTCAAGCTGATGGGCTAATACAAATACAAATGCTTCTTTGCCATAAAGATTCAAGCTGTTAATACCTGCCGCCATCACCTCCTGGCAGATTTCATGAAACTAAAATGAAGCTATTACTTGATGGTTGGTAAGTAAGATGTAGCAGCCAGTCTAAGTGAACCACACTGTTTCCTTGACTGCAACAATTCTTGGAATGACTACAATGATCTTTCCCCACCAGCTGCTCAAATTCTGCATTACACTGATTACAGCATTGAACTTAGTAACCAGGATCATAGCTAAGTTCAAAGCACCTACAGGTAACCTTGGTGAGGTTATCCTACTAGTGGATGAAGCTTGAACTATCAGCCTTTGAATGCTTGAGCTTCAACTTGCTGGTCATTGGAGTTCCTCCCTAGGGGTCCAAATGGAGAGATGATAAAATCAGCAAGCAAAGGACAGTAGTATCGCTAGAACTGAATTCATTCTCAGGCCTTGGTTAGTACCTTCACAAGGTGAGCCTTGTTTTTACAAAATCTCAGCAAGACAACACTGCTATATAGACTGTATTTTATATAGCATATATCATGGACAGAGGTAGGTTAAAAATAAAAAAGATAGCTGGGTGCACTAGTCCCAGGATAAAAAAGTGCCTAATCCTGGTAGGCTCACTGGTGCCAGGACTGGAAAAAATGACAGTGTAGAGCCCTCAAGACAAAGAAATATTCCTACAATGGGTTTAGGCCAGGCTCGGGGGGGAAGATGCCCTCCCTGTTGTAGAAGGAAGTAGTAGTCCACAAAAACTGACAGGGCAAAAAAGAGCCATAAAGATGATAGAGTGTACTATTTAGGATAAGGAAGAAATCCATTGTTACTATTATGCAAGAAGCCCAGAATTTCCAGGCAGAAGATGCACAAAAAGATTAAGAGAAAAATTAAAGGAAAGAAAAATACTTGCACAAGAAAAACTGTCAAAAGTTTCAAATGCAAATTTGCGTTCATTAATGCAACATATTCATGAAAAGCATTACACAGACCAAGAAACATTGGGCCATTTGGAAAAAGAAGTGATTGAGGAAATGTGAAAATATAAAGAACAAAGTCTAGAGATTTTTGAAAGTTATGAAAAAGAAATATGGACATGGAAAGAAAGGGAGATTTGATATGGAGCACTATTTTAACAAAGCAAGAAAACAAATTAATTAATACAAAAAAGCAGCTCCAAAGATATTCAAAGAAAATTAAAGGCAAAGGCACCCAGATATGGAAAAATTCACAATAAAAAAATAAGATCACAAAGGAGGAATGTAGACCAGAAGATTAGTAAAGTACAGATTAAAAAAATAGAAGCTGAAGTTATGGAATACCTGCAAAGTAAAGGATTTAGTGTAGAAAGTCTAACACAGGTTATGTCAAGGCATGATGGAACAACAAGTCCCCCAAGTAAGGAGAAACAGGAGGAGCAGGGAGACATCTGAAGAAGAAATATGGACATGGGAAAGAAAAAGAGAGTTAATATGGTGTAATATTTATGCAAAGGAGAAAGCAATGCTAATTAATACAAAAAAGCAGCACCAAAGATATATGAAGAGAAATACAGGCAAAGGCATCCAGATATGGAAAATTTTATAATAAATAAAGGGAGAAAGTAGAAAAGGGGATTAGTAATGGAGAAGTTAAAGAAACTGAAGTTATGGATTATCTGCAAAGTAAAGGATTTAATGTGGAAAATCTAACTTTGATAACATCATAGTATGATAGAATAATGAATTCCCAATTTAAGGAGAAACCAGTGGAGCAGGAAGCATCTGATCAGTTGCCATATGAAGATACTTTGGAGCCTTCAGCAGGAAACCAGTACAAAAGTTCATTTGGAGTTGCACAGCAAGTGAAAGGACAGGAAACTCTGCTAACTTGGATGCAGTCAATGTTGTGGAGTGATAGGCCAGTGTGTTCACATATGAAAGAATAGCAGATGACACAGGGTGAAGTTGAAGAGAATATAGGATTGGAAGATTTTCTGGAACTTTCTGTAGAATGCCCACAGGAAACGGAGAACAGAGAATGTACCCTTACTTTAGAGGAAAATGATCTAAGAGAATTGCTTGATTTAATAGAGATGGATAGACATATTAAGATCAATAAAAGAAATAGACTACAGAAAGTCAGTGAGACCCCAAATGTTAGAAGTTTGATAAAATAAATGAACACAGTAGTCAAGACTATTCACTGAAACTCATGTGACATAACAGAAGTAAATCAGAGTATATTACTGTGCAGCTAAATTAATAACAGATAAAATCGTACCACAAAAACATAGGGCAGTAAGGGAAAGGAAGGGGTGAAATCAAATGCCATTGTGGAAGTATCAAATAGAAAAAACTATAAAGCAATCAAGAAAAGAAGTATCACTGTTAAAAGAGTACAGAGGAGGAAACAAATCAACAAAAATACGTAGAAAGATGTGATAAAAGCAATGTGCAGTATCAGGACAGACCAGGATCTACTGCACACTATTGCAAATATTAAACTGTAGATATCAGCATAGACAGAAAAACTTAAAAGATATACAGATACATATACAGGAAAGGTACAAAATAAGCAATTTATTGGTGACCCAAAAAAAGTTTTATAGAAAACTGGGAAACAAGCCAAAAGGAATAGAAACACCATCAAAAAAAGAAGAAATATACACATTTTTGAGAAATTATCCATGAAGATCCTGTAGAACATAACAAAGATGCTGAATGGATAGATGTAAAAGAAAGAATAAGAAGTTCAAATGTATAGGGTATGAAATGGGATGCAGTAACAGCCAGAGTAATTGAAATAAAATTAAGAAAAGTTCCTAACTGGAAAACTCCAGGCCCAGATATAGTATTTAACTTCTGGTGAAAAATATTGACATTTTTACATGACGATTTACAGTGAGTAAGAACTATTTATATGCACACCCCAAACAGATGCCAAGCTGGTTAACAACAGAAAAAAATGATACTCCTCCTTAAGAGTGAACCTGCAAAACATCCTAAAAATTATAGACCAATAACTTGCCTTACAACGATGTATAAACTATACACTGGAATTGATGCTGACAGAGTTTCTAGTCATTTAGAAGAAAATACAATCATGGTTAACAGAATAAAAGGGTAAAAAAAAGAAAGTCATATGGATCAAAGGATCATTTGTTGTTAAATAATGTCATAACAGAGAATTGTAAAAGGGGGAAGAATCTAAGTATAGCATAGATAGATTGCAAAAAAGCATTTGACAGCATCCCACGTTCATGGATATGAGTGTTTACAAATGGAAGAGATACACCCAACATTAATCAATTACATTACAGTGACCATGAAACAGTGGCAAACAACTTTGCATCTATGCCATGATAAAAGATAAATTATTATCCCAGGGATACAAATTCAAAGGCGGATATTCCATGCCCTTAACCCATAAAGCTGTCTACTTAATAGACAAGGTCATGGCTACAATTTGGCTCCCAGAAAACAACACAGTGTAAATACTTCTCATCTTCTGTTTTTGCATGATTTAAAACTGTATAGATCATCAGAGGAGGAACTGAAAGCACCACTGCAAGTGGTCAAAACTTCCTCAGATGATATAAGAATGTCATTTGGTCTTGATAAATATGCAAAAGCAAACTTTAGTGCAGGAAAACTGCAGCACCAAGAAAATATCAGTCTGGGAAAGGAAAGCTATATAAAACAACTCGAACAAGAGGAAGTGTATAAATATTTGAGAACTGATGAAGGAGCAACAATAAAACATGAACACAAGTGAATAAAAATTAGTAAGGAATATTTTAGAAGACTAAAATTAAAACTGAAAACAGCTCTGATATCTAGGAACAAAGTCCAAGCTATAAACCAACGTGCTTTTCCTGTTCTAACATATAGTTATGGGGTGACTGACTAGCCAAAAAAGGTATTGGATCAGTTGGACAGGAAAACAAGAAAAATGCTTCATGCTTGTCAAACGATTTACAAAAATCAGTGTATACCAAGATTATATATTCTCCATTCTGAAGGAGGTATGGGCCTCCTTGAAACTGATTACATGTAAAGATCTGCAATCATGGTACTGCATACATATCTGCCGACATCACAGGACCCAAACATAGAGAAAGTTTGAAAACTTGAGGAGAACAAGTCTAAGATGAGTTCCCTGCTTAGTTTAGCAGAATCATATTGGTGTCAAGCAGGAATGGAAATCAAATCAGAAGTAGATAAAAATTAGGCAGCAACTGAATGTGCCAAAAACAAAAAGAAAGACTATAAGGTGAAGGCTCAGATGAGAAGTTAAGAAATGCGGAAAATGCATAAATATAGTTACAAGTACAGAAAACTCCTGGAATTACCTCATGTCAATCAGAATTTAATGCAGGAATGGTTAAGGAGAGGTGAATTTAAACCAAAAGCTGAAAGGTTAATATTTGTGGTCTAGAATAGTGGACTGTATAGACGTTTATTTACAGACTCCATTGAATATGTCAGAGAAACAGACAAATGCACGTTTTGTAAAACAGAATTGGAAGCAGTCGCACATCTTGTTGCTAGGTGTGATACACTAATGGCAGAAGGCCTGTATACTGAAAGGCATAATAATGTGGCAAGACTGTTGTATTGGGGATTGTGCAAACATTATAATACTGAAGTAGCTGAGAAGTATTGGAAACATGAGCCACAAAGCATTATAGAAAATGGTGAAGTTTACATCACATGGGATCACCCATTATCAACAGTTCAAAAAAAAATAGATGTAAGAAAACTAGATATAGTAGTCCAGGAAAAGAAGACAAAAGTAGCATTGATCATTGAAATTGGTACATCCAGTGATTATAGTGACTTACCTACAAAGTGAGACACAAAGTAATAAAATACCAGGATTTGCAAGTAGAAACGAGGGCAGTGTGGAAGGAAGATACCCAGAGAGTTCTAATAGCAGTAGGAGCAATGGGTTGCATAAAAAACAATGTACACTCATGTTTAGATTTGTTACCTATACATGTAACTCCATATGAATTGCAGAAGGAGTCAATTCTATGCACACTGTGGGTGCTGCAAAGAGCACTTTGGCTAACAACAAAAATTGAAACAATACTAATTTCATGAACTTTAATCATACTTCATCTTAGAAATGGGATCCATTCTTTTCGCGCTATTAGATACCCAAAAGTCTTGGAGAGAATAAAGACAGAAATCATTGTCAGCATGTTGTGCCAGAAGTTATTCCCTTTTGGGGGGAATTTCCTCCTTTTCTGAGTATGTGCAACCTCAGAGTTGGTATGTATATGTTTGGGAGGGCCACCAAGACATCTTGGGCAAAAGCAGTTTGGGGATAACGGCCCTTGGTGCATTCACTTTCATCCACTCATTACAACAGCTTTTGGGGAGTGTGATAACTGGACAGTATGGTGGAGACATAGACCATTTGCTGTTTTCAAGATTAAAATTATTTCATGAAAAAGGTATAACATATTATTATAACTGGCTTTATAATCAGTCCACATATTAAAATGCAGCACACCATTTCATTTGTGAAACATTATCACTCTAGATTTCATTGTTTTCAATTATTAAAGTTTTATGACATGCATGTGTATGAACCTGCTTATTTTCCATCTTATGTATTATGCCTGGAATTATCATTTGGGATATGGTTGCTCATGTCCGCTGACATCTGAAATGTACAGAATAATTAATAAATCAGGAAACCACCCCCTTTAAGTAGATTCATGTGCTTACCATCCTTTCCATCACATTTCATGCAGTTTGGTGGACAGAGGCTCTGCACTAGTCATTGTCCTGCTAATTTCTTTTATTTATATTGTGTTATTTCCAGCACTAGACTGAATATTCTATCATGTAACATTTTTAGGGTTAATTAACATAAGTAAAGATAAAGTTTTATTGTTTGATACCCATTTCTTTAAAAAACAACAACAACATTTATAGTTAGTGGATTCATGCTTGAAGCTTTAATTATATATAATGCAAATGAGAAATATACATTTTTAAAAGTTATTGTTGATGAATTTGATATTTGTGCTTATTTTGTTTGTAATCAAATCACATTCTTCAGTCTAAGGTTATTTTGTTATGTTGTCATCTGTTTTTGTAAGCAAGTTCAATGGTTCATAGATTAGCTGCCCTTGTGGGCCATTTTAAGCCTAGCCAATTTCCAGCAAAGATGAGAATCATACCCTATATCCTGTGTCTGTGAGATAAACACCTTAACTATTATGCTAGCCCCCAACCCTTTGTCAACACACAACCCCATTTTTTCTGATAAATGTCCTTTTCAGTTACATTTTATGCTCCCTCCTAGCTGATGTGAACAATTTTGCCAGTGCTGATATATTATTTTTAGTGCAAGATGGTTTGTAACTGACACTTCCAGGCATTTTCCATAGTTGCTGATTAGCTCAGAAGCCTCCCTCTTAATTTTATGTTCCTTTGTGTTATGCAGTGACATTTTGGCTGTCTAGATATGATTGCAACACTATTGTTCACATATGTTCTCCCTTGCACGCATAATGACATCACTAACAGTTAAAATATCTCCAAGGTAATGCCTGGACTGTTGCCAACTGTTGCTTTCCTATAGGACATAAGCAATACTATGTGGTTGTTGCCATTTTGTAATAGCAGTGTATCAGTGTTGTATTTATCACAGTCACTGACTCATTAGTACATATTGATATGACCATTTCTTCCATCTGCATTTCGCTGTTAAACATACCCCATCCATATAAAAAGTCTGTCAATGTCAAATTTTAGATTTTAATAAAATAATGCCCTCTAAAGCATAATAGCTATACCATACTTTACCATTATGGTTGATTTGGGTTGTAGCAGGTATTGTATGTTCCAGAGAGCAGTAAGTTGAAGTGAAGTACCGTGGACATTATATTTATGCAACTTGTTCATAGTTAAAAGACATACACCCTGTCAGAATAGAAACATTCTACTGGGACAGTATCTATGTGAAAGGAAGTTAAGTTAATGTTATTTTTATCTTACAAATCTAATGAAGACAACCTATATTGTGAATTTAATGTTGTCACTTTATTATTAGAATTTCACAGCACACTGAATGCAAATGTCTATAGATTCTGTTCACAATAAACAAGAATGTTTTTCCACTTTTTCTCTCAATAGTATTTACCTAATTCACAAACATTAGAGCTAAAACATTATTTATTTGTACCTGAAAGGGATGTTATCTAGCATTTGAAACACAAATACTTAAAAAAAAAACAGGAAATCATTACTGGGAATTTTAATTATGCACTCATGAAATCAGCGCAAACAGCTGTTTTGTTACCTATGCACACAAAAGCATAACCTAATTGCTGTTTACTATCAAATATCCAAATTTGTCATCAGGTTGTACTTTCATGCCTCTATTACCATGTAGTATTGGCATAATTCCCCATTTACCATACTGGTGGACACTCATCGTCCACTGTTTTCTGCATTTTTATATGTTTTTTCTACTAGTTTTCATTGTATAAACATGTTTTGGGGCTGCAAACATGAAAACTGTTATGACAGTTTTTTACTTTTTTTTTTTTTTGCAAACCACTGACATTTTTTCTGAGCTATTAACTTAGTTTTTATATGCACACAAATACACATGGATGGATATTTACTAGATATTATTAGACAGACATATTTTTATATTTATGGTGTTCTAGTTTGATTATGTTTATGGTTAGATAGCTATGTGTTTTCTTGATTTTAGTTCTTGTCACAGACCTGATAAAGGCTTTTTTAAATTAGTTAGCCAAAAGCGATTTTAATTAAAGTCCTTTTATGTATATCTTTTTATGGGATACACTAGACAATCTCGACGTACTGTCAAAATTCAGTACATCGAGACCAAATAGTGGAAAGTGCAGTTAACCGAAACTACACTATGCCGAATCTGCAAATATCGAATCCGCCACTATCGTGGTGTCGCGTTCGTGACATGTGGTGTGGTTTGTGGATTTATCTGGTTTTTCAGGTAAGTGTTGTGTGTTTGAGGATATTGGTTAGGGATTTTAGTGCATGTGAGTGTGTACGGTGGTGTTTTTTGTGTGTTTGTGTGTTTAGTGCGACCTCGGAGTTAGAATATATAAGTAGGTTAGGTGTATTTGTGTGTGTTGTTATGTTTGTTTAGTTAGGTAGGTGTATGTGTGTGTGATTATGTCCTGGTTTGTGTGAGTGAATGGTCGCGATTGTAGTATTCGTGATTGTGGGTTTTCGACTATTCAGTCTCGAAATACTGAAATTCGACATTTCAGTATTTCGAGATTGTATAGTGAATCCCTTTTTATGTATATGTTATACTTTTCTTAATACCTGCTCTTGGAATGCGGATTGCACATATATAGGTAGTGTTTTCCTTAACTAGGATTTAGTTTGATCTAATCAGTAGTAGTGTGTGGGTGGGTACTTGCTGTTCTAAAATGCACTTTTACGGCCCTGTTTATATTGTTTGCCATGAATAGGCTGGTTTACAGTTAAACAATACATATCTTTTCCACACCTACTTCTAAGTATATAAAAGCTGATATGTTTAACATTGTTAAAATATTTCTGTTTTTTTTGTTACTGAGGATTGCTTGTCTGTGCTTGTCTGTGAGGAATAAAGGCTTGTTGCTTTGGAACTACCTGGGTTTCATGACTATTGGAAATTATTGTGACTGAGCTCATCAAAGAAGTTTTAAGACCACTAGTTTCTCTGTTTTTTATTTTTTCTACAACACTCATGGTGGTGAGGTTGGAACCAGACAGATTTCTGTGCTTGTTCATTTTTTTTACAGAACATAAAACTGTTTCATCAATACAACCTTGTAGGTACACATGGCCATTAGAATGTGTCAGGCTGCCAAGTGTAGGTGTGACGTGTGATTACATGACTTCTGCTCTGGATGCTGGACCACACCCTATGTCCAGAATATAAACTTATTGTGTTGTCATATATACTGACTAGCAGAGAGTATCCATATCTCTTGCAATTATGAGAATCAAAAGTTCTGGTGCAGACTTGTTATTGTAGACATATGTGGGGTTAAACTACAGTAATTGCTTTTGACATAAAAATGGCAGGGTCTCTGAAAAAGCATGACACTTTTTTCTAGGTTTTAAACAACAATCTTTCTCAGATTTTGGTGTGATCTCAGAATGAGAATAATCCAGGGTGGCACAGAGGGCTTTCTACTTTTTTAGTTTTCTTGTGTTGTCATTGTAGAAACTCACTTGTGTGCACTCCTTTAGATCCTAGATGTACTTCAGTAAATACTGTGTTGTAGACAGGACTGTGGAGTAGATGTTCATCGTGTTACACTGCTGCAGTCATCACACTTGGGTTATCCTGCCGTCAGGTGGTCCCGCAGTCGGCCAGAGTTCCAAAGTCTTGGTCCTGCGTCGGTTGCTATCACTTCTTCCCTGACGTTAGTGTGCCAGGGGTATATAAGATGCATCCGACACCATTTTCTCCAGTCTTTCTTGCCGCGCGGTGCCCAAAGCAGAAACAGTTCGCAAGTGCCAGTCGGCCGACTCCTGAGATTTTCAAATCAAATTTCAGACCGAAGTCTTCAATAAAGCTAAGTACCCCATTGGGGAACCTTTTCTTGCCTCAGACCGATGTCAGAAAAAGTTAATAATTGCATTTATTGTGGGAAGCAAATACCTCATAAGGATTTTCATTCTTATTGTATTCCTTGCCTAGGCCCAGACCACGACGTCACAGGTTGTCGGTTTTGTGCTAGGTTTAACAAACGAACTATTAAATGTCGGTTTGATTTCGCCCGACATTATTTTGGTAGAAAATGTAATTATACCATGCCGGAGTAACCAACGACCGGGATGCATAAAAATTGCAAAGATAAGGACAGGCAGCCGAGACCCAAACCAGACTCCAAGGCCTCTGCTAGGTCAGTCACCAGTTCTCCGGTTTTCAGTAAGGCGCCTACACAGCCCCTGACGACCGCTGATTTAGAACCCTAGGCTGTATCCGACTCCGAAGCGGAGATTGCTGGGCCTCCACAGCCTTTATCTTTAGGCCCTTCCGACTCCATGGCTGAAGGGGATTCCGGTGCAGTTGAAACGCCTTCAGTTGCAGAAGGTGTCTTCAGACCGACTACACTTACTATTAAATCCTATGCAAAGCTGAAAACTTCTTTAAAAGTAAAAAAGCCTGTACAGCAGTCTCCAGTTCAAGGCCCCATGCCTAAGAAACAGATGCTTAAGATGGCTGAAGACTTAATTACCCTAATCAGGGGTTCCCATCCCCCTCCTGACAAAAGGCCTAGACAGGAGGAGGACTACGCTTCGTCTGACCAGGTTTCCATTTCCTCAGATTCTTCTGAGGAACAGGAATACTCTTTCTCCCCTTATGAAGACTCTGATGCTGAAGAGTCTATTCCTTCAGCATCTCCCCCAGAAGACTACTCTTTTGGGGAAACATTACATACCATGAGGGAACATTTCCACTGGGAAGGCCAGGATTACTCTGATTCTAAGAAAAGGCTCCGAGAGTTCCTTTTACTACCCCAGCACAGACCACTTGCTATTCCACCCGTGTTAGACATTGTGGATGATGTTTACTCAGAATCTAGCCTTAACCCAGATTCATTACCTCCTGCACCAGCCAAACCAGACACATACTACAGAGTCCTTGACACACAAATTCCTATATAAAAGCCCTGTTGCTGACCCAGAAACCATTTCCCAGGGTCCCAAAGGGGTTAAGGCCTCTATTTCTAAAAATCCTGTACCCTCTGAAAGGGATTCTAGAGCACTAGACAGATGGGGAAAGAAAGTATATAACTCAGCTACTCTAGCTATGAGGGCCTTAAATTGCCAGTTTCACATGCTGAAATACCAACAATATTTGATGTCTCAATTAAAACAAAAAATGACCACACATACAGACCAGCCTGATTACAAGGAGATTCAAAATTTGTTGCATGCAGCTGAACAAGTGGGAAAGCATACTTTGCAATGTGGATTTGATTCATTGGAAGCTTCTTGTAGAGCAGCAGTGACAGAGTCTGTGATTCGTAGGCATGCTTGGTTAAAAGAACAAACTTTACCTGATCATGTTAAAGCAAAGTTATTGGATGCACCTTTACAGCAGGATGTTTTATTTGGTGTAAAAGCAGAAGAGGTTTTAAAGAAAATGGAGGATAAGGCAAAATCTATGCAGACGGTCAAGGATTTTTTACAGGTTCAACCCCCTCATTTCAGCAGAAATTGGCCAACCAAAAAGTTGTACTTTCCAGCTTCTGACAGACCACAGAGGGGCAAATACAGATGCCCAAGGGGCAGAGGTCAGCCACAAGGCTCTTACAAGCCTCGACAATGGGGTGCCACAACCCAGAAAGGAGGAGAAGACAGGTCTCAAACTATCAGAAGACAAACACAATGACTTACCCCTCAGACTGCCAAGAAAATCCCTCTTGACAGCCCCCTTGGGAGGAAAACTAGCACTTTTTGCAGGTAACTGGCACATCATCACAAAAGACAAATGGGTCCTAAATATTGTATCTCAAGGATACAGGTTCCACTTCCACACTTTACCAAGGATAAAAGGAATGCCAAACCTGCCACCAAATCAATGGGCAGAGGCTCAAAGAGAAATTACAACTCTCATGGACATGAGAGCCATTCAACAGGTTCCTACACAGGAGCAATTACAAGGATTTTAAACACATACCTGGAAGTACCCAAATTCAAGATGCTCACACTACAACAACTTCTTCCCATGCTGGGCAAGAAGGCTTGGCTAGTAACGTTGGACCTCAAGGAGGCATACCTGCATGTCCCTATCAGACAAAATTGCAGAAGATACCTCCGATTTATAGCAGGTTCAACTCATTACCAATTCTCTGCACTGCCCTTTGGCTTATCTACTGAGCCCAGGGTCTTCACAAAATGCATGGCACCAGTAATTGCATACTGCAGACAAAGAGAAATTCAAATATATCCATATCTGGACGACTGCCTTATTCAAGCAGAAAGCAAGGACATTCTTTTAAAGCATCTGGCGTTTGTCAAAAACCTATTAAGTTGCCTAGGGTACACAGTAAACGAAAAGAAGTCAAAACTAGTGCCCTCACAAGACATAATATTCCTGGGTGCCAGCTTAAATACAACGGCCCCGATGACTTATCTCACACCAGACAAGCAAGGACAACTGACTCAATACTTCAAAATGATGGCAGCAAAGACCCAACTCCCTGCAAGAAAAATTCTGCAGGCCTTGGGATTCATGGCATCTTGCATACTACTTATACCATATGCCAAACTGCATATGAGGAAGTTACAATGGTACCTGAAAAGCATATGGACTCAACACAGCCACAGCCTGGAAACAATAATACCACTCATTCCCTGCCTTCAACAGGAGTTTCTATGGTGGGTTCAGGCATGTCACCTCAACAAGGGTCAGCCTTTTACCTTACCCACAGCCAGGCAAACAATAACAACAGATGCTTCGGATTATGC
The DNA here is from genome assembly GCF_019279795.1 of Protopterus annectens. Classification (NCBI taxonomy): domain Eukaryota; kingdom Metazoa; phylum Chordata; order Ceratodontiformes; family Protopteridae; genus Protopterus; species Protopterus annectens. The sequence goes on along the minus strand of NC_056738.1, from coordinate 526,686,741 downwards.
CTGGGGAGCACACATGGCAGGACAGTGTATTCAGGCAAATGGTCTGCAGATCAAATGCATCTACACATCAATCAAAAAGAGATGCTAGCTGTACAAAATGCCCTAACAGCTTTCAAGGACCTCCTACATCCAGGACAACTACTAATAAAGATGGACAACACCACAGTGATGTGGTACATAAACAAGCAAGGGGGCACACATTCCTACCCCCTATGCAGGCAAGCAATGACCTTGTGGAACACAGCACTGACCTACCAAGTTCAACTACAAGCACAATTCCTGCCAGGAAAGAAGAACACATTGGCAGACGACCTAAGCAGAAATATCATAGATCCTCATGAGTGGAAACTAGATCCACAAGTATTCACAATGATAACTCAAAAATGGGGGAGCCCAGACATAGATCTGTTTGCCTCTCCCCAAAACTACCAACTACAGAAATTCTGCACAAGGACATACCACACACTAGCTTGGAAAGTGGACGCCCTCTCATTCAGTTGGAAAACATTAACAGTGTATGCCTTTCCCCCACTGCCTCTCCTGGCAAAGGTGCTGCTGAAAGCCAGATTAGAGAGGCCACAAATGATGCTCATTGCTCCAGACTGGCCACGCCAACACTGGTATCCAATACTAAGGAACATGGCTCAAGGCCCACCATGGATTTTACCTCAAATTCCTCACCTGCTGACTCAGCAAAACAATCAGATTCTGTACAGCACTTCTCTCTAAAGCTGTTATGGATGTCATTCTGGAGGCCAGGAGGCCCAGCACCAGGAAAACCTACTCAAACAAATGGAAAAGATTCTGTGCCTGGAACCAGGCTAAAGGCCAAAATCCTCTTGTCCCAAATATTCCTCAGATTCTGCAATATTTAACTAAGATGTTGCACAAAGGCCTTTCCTTTTCATCAATTAAGATCCACGCCTCAGCTATTTCAGCTCATTACAACATGGATCCTCCTATATTTTCACATCCATTACTAAGACAGTACCTCAGAGGGGCTAAGAACATAAGACCGCCCCGGAGAGCACCAACACCAACTTGGGATCTCAATTTTGTTTTGGAAAAACTTACACTACCACCCTTTGAACCAGCTTTTACAGCTGATTTACAATTTCTATCATGGAAAACTGCCCTGCTGCTAGCAATAACTTCAGCACAAAGAGTCTCAGAGCTCCAGGCCCTAATGGCAGTGGAGCCTTTCATCATTTTTCATCAAGACAGAGTCGCTTTACGAACTAACCCTTCCTTTATGCCAAAGGTAGTATCCAGTGTGGCTCTAAACCCAACCATTCATTTACCCACCTTTTATCCAAACCCCCAGAATAAAGGGGAAAGACTCCTACACTCTTTGGATATTCACAGGCAACTACGTTTCTACTTAGATAAAACTAAGGCTTTTAAAAAATCTGACCAACTCTTTGTATCCTATGCTGCAGGATCACAAGGAAAGGCTATCTCAAAACAGACCATTTCAAAATGGATAGGACATTGTATCCATTTCTGCTACACACACCATGGGAAACCTGTGCTTGGTAACATTAGGCCCCATTCCACCAGGGCTACAGCGCCATCAACAGCCTTCCTCAGAGGGGTACCAACCAAGGATATTTTGGAGGCTGCAACTTGGAGTTCAGTGCACACCTTCACCAAGCACTACCACTTACCTCTATACTCAAAAACCAGAGCTGGCTTTGCCACTGCAGTTCTGCAGGGCCTACTAGCTTCTCCGAACCCTGTTTAGTTCCACCGCCTAGCCTTAGCTTTGGGATTCAACCCAAGTGTGATGACTGCAGCAGTGTAACATGATGAACATAGTACAGTTTTGTACCTACCATAAATGTAGATGTTCGAGTGTTCACACTGCTGCAGTCCAGGTAACCCTCCCTCCATCCCCTCTGACCTAGCTGGACTTATCTATGCCTTTCTATCCTATACAACCTTTGTGGTGTATTTGCTTGTAACTGAAGGTATTCTTTTTATTTTTTTATATGTTTTATTAGCAATATGTATTGCCTACCTACTTGGGGGCACCTGACATCTGGGACAAGAAAAACTGAAGAAAATGGCGTCGGATGCATCTTATATACCCCTGGCGCACTGACGTCAGGGAAGAAGCGACAGCAACTGACGCCGGGCCAAGACCTTGGAACTCTGGCCGACTGCGGGACCGCCTGATGGCAGGATAACCCAAGTGTGATGACTGCAGCAGTGTTAACACTCGAACATCTACATTTATGGTAGGTACAAAACTGTACTTTCTGTGTTTAGAGGCATTACATTTTGTGGTAACATAGTACAACCTATTTAACCATCTAATTTGTCTGAAATGTACACTGTCAAACTACCTCTTGAATTTGCTATAAAAAGTAAAAGTACCACTACATGTGCAGCTGTATGGCAACTCATTTATTTTGAACTATACCACTGTTCAAAACTGTCCCAGCCCTAATAAATCCCCAAACAGTTCTAGTTAGTACCAACCATTCGCTAACTCCCTGCAACTCTGTGTTGCTATTTGTAGAAATATCAGTTTAGAATTCCATCTGAAGAATTGTCTTAAAAGTCTATATTAGAATTATATCTACAGAATTATTTATGCACAATACTGTTTATAATTTTATCTGTAGAATTATGTGTTTGTAAATGTTTCCTTAGAGTCTGTAGTATGAATTCTGACTATAAAAATATGTGTTCTGCATTATTTTCTGGCTATTTGTTTAAAATTCATTCTGTACAACTGGGTGTTTAAAATTCTGTGTTTAGAATTTTACCTGTATAATTTTGTGTTGATAAGTCTATTTATGGAGTTCTATCCTAAAGTTTTATCTGTAGAATTCAGCATTTAGAAATCTAACCGAATTATTGTATCTATGGAAGTCTGTACCTTGAATTCTGTGTTCAAAACTCTTGCTGGGACTCAGAAAGATTTACCTTTTGGAGAAATCCTTAACACAGACATTTTTCCCCTCACAGCAAGGCTTTCTGATTCTTAGACTGCACTACCACTGAGGTTTCACACTAGCTGGGGCCTCAGTATGGCGATCAGTCTCACTTGCAGAGCTTCCTGCTAATGCAACAATCCAAGGAGCAGCTAATGCACATTAGACATGTACTCTCCCCTGTAAATGCCAGCAACTCCAATTTATACTCCTAAGCAATTCCGAGAATTGCTTAGCTACATAAAGTATTACTTTTGAAGGAAATAGTGAATGCTGTCAAAAGAGGGTGGTCACCCATACATTCTTAGGCAAGGAGTTATGGTGCAGGTAAATTCAGCAAAGATGGAAGGATGAGCCCATGCATTAGTGTGTGTATGAGTGCGGATGTTAGCAGAGTATGACTGAAGGTATATATGTGTGCGTGTGAGTGAAGGGGGTGCTTTGCCAAAATGATGCATGGTTCACTATGGAGAAAAAAGAATTCTATAAGGTCTAACATTGCTAGTGTTAGCTAAAATGTGATTCAGAGCCAATAATGAGATCTTTCTAACTGTGGCCAAAGCTGTCTCTGAATCACATTTTCTCACCATCATGGTAATCAACCTTCCTGTGGTAAGCAATTATCATATGCAGTAAGCCTTCTTCTGAATTCCATGGACAGTGTTAATAACTGGATCTGTTGTGTTGTTTGGAAGTCTGTATGCAGAATTTTACACGTGTAGGGGTAGGCATAATGGTTAAGGTCTTTACTTCACAAGTCCAAGGTACAGGGTTTAATTCTGACCTGTAGTTATTGGCTAGGCATAGGTTCATAAGTTCATAAGTATATAAGCCTAGCCACTTTCGCCACCCAAGAAAATGATTTCCCTGTGCCCTGTCGAACAGAGCCACAGAAGTGATCCCTGGGGTGAATTTCCTATTTCCCATCCAATCATCAAGATTTTTCTTGAAGAGTGCTAATGAGGAGCTTTGTTTGATATAGATAGGTAGTTTATTCCAGAGTATGGGATGTCTCTGGGACAGGAATCTATCCCTCCAGCATGTTCTGTTTATTTTGGTGACAAGGTTTAGGTCCCTAGAACGTGTAGTTTGGAGGAATTGGGATTTCTTTAAGTGGAGCATGTCCAACACCTCTGGGTTTGACATAGCTTTGTATGTTAGGCAGAGAGCACCTCTGAGTAAGCGATATGCAACGGAGTAAAGCTGGAGTTTTTTGAGACTGTCTGCATAGGGCATCTGTTTGAGGCCAGTAATCCTCTTTGTGAAGTATTTCTGCGGCCTTTCCAGTTGTAGCTGTCTTGGGAGGTACATGGGGGCGTTGTACTCTATAATGCGTCTAATGAGTGATGAGTAGAGGGGAACAATGACTTCTTTTTTCCTGGATGAGAAACCTTTTGTGATGAGGTGTGCCATGTAGAAGGATTTCCTGACTACTGTGGTGATGTGATTATCAAAGGAGAGACTATTGTCCACCTGTGTCCCAAGGTCTCTCATCATACTTTCAGTGGTAAGTAGACTACCGCCTATGTGGTAGTTCATGGGTACAGAGTTTTTACCAAAGGGGATGACAATGCACTTTTTGTCATTGAGCCTGAGGCCATGGCTTTGACACCAGTCATCTGTCTCAGTGAGGCCCTTTTGTAGGATGTCCACATCATTAGGAGTTTTGATTATGGCTCCTAGTTTGCAGTCATCTGTGAAATTCGTTAGCCAAAGACCTTCTGTGTTAGCCTGCACTTCAGAGAAGTAGATACCAAACAGGAGAGGACCCAGGACTGAACCCTCTGGTACTCCACTTGTCACTGGTCTGAATTCGGATTTGAAGTCTGCTACTTTCACAGTGTGGATTCTGTCAGTGAGTCAGTTGGCAACCCATCTTGTGACATAGGGATTTATACCTAGTTTAGTGAGTTTATCTATAATTCCAGAGTGGGGGATGGTGTCGAAAGCCTTGGCGAGATCTAGATAGGCTCTGTGAACCACCTTACCCTCATCTACACCTTTGGTGACTGCTTCAAAGAAGTCTATTAGGTTTAGGAGACATGATCTGCCTTTTACAAACCCGAACTGGGTGGGGTCCAGAGTTTGGAGATTACCAATGTCTTTGTTTATAAGTTCCATGATGATACGTTCCATGGCCTTGGAGACTAGGCTCATCAGGCTAATGGGGCGGTAGTTCCTGGGGTCCGTGGTGGCTCCCCCTTTGTGGAATGGGACGACCGTCCCTGTGCACCATTCAGTGGGCACAAAGCCTGAGGTGAGGCTATGACTGAACATGGTACTGAGGTGGGGTACCAGTTCGTTCTGTAGTTCATGTAGAATGCAGCCTGGGACATTGTCAGGTCCCATGGATGCCATGTTCTTGGCTTTGGAGAGTGTGGTTTTTACCTTTGCAGCCGTGATTACAGGAACTCTGCATTCTTCCGGTATAGAGATGGGCCCTTTAGGGAGTGAGAGGAGGGTAAAGTTAGCACTGAACCTATCTGCTAGGATGTTGGCAATATCAGTTGGTTCTGTATATTTAGTGCTATTGTGCTGTAACTCAGAGCAGATCTGACTGTTGCCATTGAGATTCTTGATATAGCTATAAGAATGCTTTGTGGATGTCTTTAGAATCAGTGGTGATTTTATTTTCATAACTAGCTTTGCAGGATTTTATGAGGGATCTCAGCATCTTACTGAGGCTGACCAGGGAGTTCCTCCAATCATGGGATTTTATTCTTTTTTGCAACAGTTTCTTTCTTCTGTTGTAGAGTTTGTTTATTGCAGCGGACCACCAGATTGGCTTCCTTTTTTTTGGAGGATAGCATCTTGGTTCTGTTAGGGATAGCACAATCCATGCACTCGTGTAAGTGCTTATAAAGTGCATTTGTGTAGGATTCAACAGTCGTACCTCTATTGTCTGTCTACATGGGTGTTGTGAAGTTTGCCACTTCTGTCTTAAGAAGCATGAAGTTGGCTTTGGAGAAATTTTTTATGGTGGTTTCACTAATGGGGGGTGGGGCGACATGTGGATGTCTAGGGTGATTAGCTTGTGGTCGGATCTGACCAACGAGGAATTGACCTCTGGATTGGAACACCGGTCGCCCATGTTGGTAATGACCAGATCTAGGATACTGTTGACCCTGGTGGGGGTGTGGATAAGCTGATCAAATTCATTGGAATTTATGAATTCTAGAAAATGTTGAGCAAAAGAGTTGGCACATGAGTAGTTTTCCAAGTTAATGGCGGGGTAGTTGAAATCGCCCATTATTAGGGTGGTGGGTTTTACCCTAATATTTTCCAGTGTTTCAAGAAATGAGGAGTGGGAATCCTGGGGCATGGTGGGGGATCTGTAGCAAGCTACAATTTGGATTGCGGTCTTGCCCAGAATTACTTGCACTTGGATAATCTCAGATGCATTATGCTGAGCAACTAGCCTGGAGGTGTGGATATACTTAATGAATATGGACACTCCTCTGCCTTTAGTGTTTCAGTCCAGGTTAGGAGGCCGAAAAGTGTGTTATGAATTATAGCCTGGTAATGCAGGGGTGCTCTCTGGAGCCTTGAACCAGGTCTCTGTCAATGCACAGATGTCGATGTTCTCCATTTTAAGGAGTGCCTTGAGTGAGTGCATTTTGAGGTTTAGACTTCTAGCAATGAGTAGCATTACCCTCAGATTTTGCTTGCTTGTACCTGTTACAGTGGTGAATTTGTCATTTGAACCTTTCCTAAAAAAGGCACTATAGGGGTGGAAAGAGACTTAGCCAGTATCCGGAAACCCAAGGGTGACAGGTGCAGGCCATCTCTGGCAAAGCATCGTGGTCTGTCCATCATGTCATCCCAGGCAGACAGATACTGGAGTACCTTAGAATGACTCCAGAAGCTTAGCCAATTGTTGAAGTCAGTCATTTTGTCCTTGTACTGTAGTATCATTCTGGGTGATGGCAGGATGCTACTCAGGGCTAGGGTCATACCTACCTGGGCTACAAGATCAGAGAGCTCCTCCATGTCTCTTTTCATGTAGTCCAGGGAGGTATGTCTCAGGTCATTCACACCAACATGGGCAATGACAGAGTCATATTTGCACTTGTTGTGGAGTGAACTGAGTGTGTGCGTTATGTGGCAGATCCTGGCACCCGACAGACAGCTGACAGTAACTTTCTCCTTGTTTAGCCTGGTGAGTGGAACATCAGTGTGCCTGACTATAGAGTCACCTATGACTAGAGTGTTGGGTACATTGTTATGCCTTATGGGCTGTGGTTGAGTGTCACACTGAGTATGTGGGCTATGTTTCATTTGGGTTGTGTTGGGGGGTGGAGGTTGCTTATGTTTCTGCTTTGGAGGTCTCTGTTGCTTGAGCAGATTTTTATTGAGAGCCTCCACAAATGTAGGTGTGTGTTTTGTGTTTCTATGTGTGTGCTTTGGTGGTATAGGTTTTGAGGGACTATGTGATGAGTGTGGTGTGGTGCAAGTGTTCACCTTCTCCTCTTGACTGTCTAGTCCAGTCTTGGGTAAAGAGAGCTTTGCTTCAAGTTTGGCTATATAAGTGCATCTCTCACAGGTTGTAGTGTTGGGTGGTAGGAGGAGAGGGTTGTCTGTGTACATGAGGCAATTGCTGCATTGCCCCAAGATGCCCAGATTCATCAGGTAGACAGGAGAAAACACCAAGAGCTGACCCTTAGACATACCTGGATAGGTGCTTATTTATTAAGTACTAAAAACTGTTTTCCTCTAGACAAGTGAGGAAAGTTGAGTGCTGTAGTAATTTGTAGCTTATTTAGTACTTACAATGAGTTCTGAACAGGTGCTGAGCTCAAAGAAACAGATTTGAGTGCTAAAACTAAAGAACTGGCTAGTTCTAAGGGAAAATTTGAAGAACAGACTTTATGGTGCCGGGAATAGTTTAACCCTAGCTAAGCGGCGATGCATAAAGTGTATTTTTCTTTAATATAACAGTAGCAAATGAGCAAACTGATTTAAACAAATTAACCAATTAACCAATAAAAAGCTAAAAACTGAGCCCCGTTCCAGCAGTCGTCGATCAGACACGTTCTAACTGCACACTCCTGCCACTAGGGTGCAGGGGAACCTTCTCCTAAAAAGATGGCCTGGATTAGTGCTCAGGTTATACAAACAAAGCTAGATCCATCAGGTCTGAATCTAGTCTATGCTACAGAAAACAAGGCATACCAATTTCAGAAAGAAACAGTTCAAATAAGCAGGCACAATAAGCCTTTAACCAGAAACTCCCAGCTCAGAAGGGCAGAATCTACCCTCTCCTCCCACAAGAGTGCAGACCACAAACCTTCTTAATGTAAAACAACTGATCTGAAGCCCAAGTGCTTAAACCAAAGGCTTAGAATAACAGTTACAATTTAATCAGGCTACTAACAAGCAGTAATAAATGCAGCAGAATAAATGCAATTAACTACTTTTAAGAACAGGCAGCAAAAGCAAAATAACGTAATAAAGTAGAAAGAAGCACAAATACAGTAAAAGCAGATGAATAAAGTGCAATTTCTATATATATATATATATATATATATATATATATATATATATATAAAACAATAGAAAACGAACAAACTGATTTAAACAAATTACCCAATTAACCACTAAAAAATCTCAAAACTGAGCCCTGTTCCAGCATTCTTCAATCAGACAAGTTCTAACTGCACACTCTTGCCACTAGGGTGCAGGGGAACCTTCTCCAAAAAAGATGGCCTGGATTAGTGCTCAAGTTATACATACAAAGCTAGATTCAACATGCATGTCGCATGTAATAATCTGCAGACTGATAGCCTAGTATTTACCTGTGAACCTATGGTATTCTGTGCTTAGAGCTCTATCTGTAGAATTCTTTTGGCAAAATTCAGTGTTTAGAATTCTCTGTAGAATTATGTGTCAGCAGTTCTGTTTGTACTGTTCTGTGTTAAGAATTGTTTTTGATTCTATCCAAAGAATTGTGTGCGTACAGTTCTGTGCTTTGAACTCTATCTGTAATAGTCCATCTCTAGAATCTTGTCTGTGGAATTATGTGTTTCTAATTCCATCTATATTCTGTAGAATTCCTTGTTTAAAATTCTGTCCAATGAATTTAGTGTTTCTAATTCTCTCTGTATACTTTTCTGTGTAGTATCTGGTGATTAGAATTAGAATTCTGTCAAATTCTGACTTTAAAATTCTAATTGTAGAATTCTAGGTTTAGAAATTTCTCTGTAGAAGTTCATGCTTTGTTTTTTTCTGACACAAATAGTATCCTATGTCAAGCAAACTTGTGTAGTGAGCAATGATGCACAAAGAGTAGGTGATTCAGAGACAATGCAGGGCTACCATAGCTCCATAGGTTCATAGGAGGTAACTAGGCTAGCAGCCCTAGAGTCTTTATAAGCCTAGCCATGTTAATCCCAAGTATCCCCATTTGTTCTCTTTTGGCTAGTTAAGAACAAATTTATGAACAGAGCAGGTCTGAGATCAACACCAGCTACCCGTGTCCATAAAATACAAGGGTGTCACCCCAGAGGTGAATTTGTGGTCTCCCATCCACTTATCTAGTTTTTTTTTTTGAATAGGGTCATGAGGATCTCTGTTTTACTTGACTAGGGAATCTATTCCAGAGAAGCAGAAGTCTCTGGGAAACATATTTGTCTCTCCAGCATGATCTGTTAATGTCACAAGCTAGGTTGAGATCTCTAGAACGAGTGACTATTGAGCCATTTGACTTGCAGATATGCAGTATTTCCATTAGAGCAGGGTTAGAGATTGCCCTATAAGCCAGGCAGAATTCATCTCTCAGCAGCCTATAGGATACCAAGTAAAGTGAAAGAGCTTTTAGCCTGTCCACACAGGTCATGGTTTGGAGTCCCTGTATTTTCAAAGTGAGAAACCTCTGAGGTCTCTCCAACTGCTGCAAGTGTCTGGTAAGATACATGCAAAAGGGTGTATTATATTCTATTAGTGGTCTGATGAGAATTGAGTACAGTGGAGTTATAACGTCCATTGACCTGGATGCTTTGCCCTTGCTTATGAAGTGCGCCACATAGAAGACTTCCTTACCACTCTGGAAACTTGGTGGTCTAAGTTCAGATTGCTATCATCCTGTGTTCCCAAGTCTCACACCACTGGGTTGGAACTCAGGGGGATGCTGTCAATATTGTAATTTGTAGGGAATTCCATTTTGCCAAAGAGAATAATAATGCATTTTTTGCATTTAGTTTTAGATCATGGCTTTGACACAAATCATTTGTTTGTGTTAGCCCTTCTTGTAATATGTTGACATTGTTTGGGGACTCAGTGGTTGCTACCAGTTTGCAATCATCAACGAACTTGGTGAACCAAAGGCCGTCTACTTTGGCCTGGACTTCTGAGAAATAGATGCCAAACAGCAAGGGGGCCTGCACAGTCCCATGTGGTACTCCACTGGTGATGAGTCTACAGTTTTGACAGAGTCCGTTCTGTCAGTGAGTCAGTTGGCTACCTGTCTAATAACATGAAGGTTAATCCCAATCTGGGAGAGTTTCTCAATAATGCCAGAGTGGGGAATTGTGTCAAAAGCCTTGGCAAGGTAGAGCTAGGCTGTGTGCACTGTCTTACCTTGGTCCATGGCTTTAGTGACATTCTCAAAGAAGTCTACCAGGTTTAATAAGCATGATCTACCCTTAATGAAGCCATACATGGTTGGGTCCAGGGTTTGGAGGTCCGCTATGTCCTTGTTGATACAGTCCATGAAAATTCTTTCCATGGCCTTGCAGATGAGGATGGTCAGACTTATGGGTCTGTAGTTCCCAGGGTCAGCTGATGGCCTCCCTTTGTGCAGGGGAATTACTGTTGCTGTTCTCCATTCTGCAGGCACATAGCCAATTCTTGAGCTGTGATTAAAGAGCGCACCAAGTGGGTCTGCTAGTTCTTGTTTTAGACTGTTTAGTAAACAACCTGGAACATTACCTAGTCCCATTGAGGCTGGGTTTTTGACCTAATAGGTTCATAGATTAGTACTAGGCTAACTGCCCTTGTAGGTCATTTTAAGCCTAGCCAATTAACTCTTGTGAGAATCAAACCCTGCACCTTGCATGTGTAAGGCAAACTTCAAACCCTAACCAGTATGCCAAACACCCTCATGCTAGTATGAAAACAGTGCAGTTCACACCTTATGCCTGTGACTATAGTAATGAGAAGCACCATGTATGTAAATGATGAAATCAGATATGGCAGCATGATTTAGAAATGTATAAAATTTGCATAATGAGCCATGGCAATCATATTATCCAAAATTCAGCATTTCTCAGTGAACAGGTATATTATTCATGTTAGGATTCTGGAAGTAGCATCTGCTTTATCTGCTCAGCATGTGTTAGTGGCTACCTTGGGATCTAGTGTTCATGATGTTGTGCTACACTTCACATCACAGAATTGTCAAATGAGAGGATAGCATACCTGCAAATCCATGAATGGAAAATAGTCAACCACAAATGTGTGGCCAGAGGCATCATACAAGAGCTAGTAGACATGCACCATCCTCACAATGGACCAAGAGTGATGTGTGAACCGCTTAGCCTAATGGACTTGAAGGTTTGTTTTACATTAGCCATTCTTGTTATGGGGACCTTTTGGCATCTGAAAGGGGACATGTCAAGTGTTTTGCTGGTCTTGCCCTAACAAATCCCATGCCAGTTCTTTGACATGAGGCTGATGTTTGTAGAGGAGTATATTTGGTTTTTGTGGACTACAGAGGAGAGAACCATGACTATGTGAACATTCTATGATACAGTACATTTTTCTAAGGTCCTAATGGCCACTAACTACACTCACATTGCTACCAAGACTCTAGCTGCTCCACATGGCCTCATCTCTATCTGTCAGGGGGTGTACACGCAGTTATTATATGCAATGTACCTGTGCACCATACAGGTAGTTGCCATGATTCCTACATTTGGCACATATTGTCCAATATCATCATTTTTGTTCAGGTTAACTTTCCACAGAGTCATCTAGTTGGTAGGTTCAGTTCCATAAATGTAAGTAGAAGACCACTCTTAATGGTGTTTGCTGTAGTGTTTTGCAGATGATGCAGAACATGCCTTGTAGGCATAGATGATGGCATGTATCCACAGTCTACAGGTAATGGCAGAGATGGCATATAACAGCATTCTGTCTGAAGGCCTGTTTCCACAGCCCAGATACATCTAGTGATTCAATGCAGTATGCTCTTGAGTCCTGTATTAAGATATCTGTGGTCTGCACCACGATGTACAATATGATGCTCTGAAAACAGTAACAGCAAGGAAAGCCCATAGCAGTGGCTAATATATTTGTGGCAGCAGTAGAGGAGAAGCTAGATGAGGAGTCATTGGTAGAACCAGCTGCAGTGAGCCTTAATGCAAGCCAGAGATGTGTGCAATATATCATGGCACTTGCAAAGAGACGGTGTCTGGTCCACAGATATGGGCTTTGACAAGACAAACACCACACAAAACAGATGTAGGCATTTACAAACCCGTGCTGTGCATGACATTGTACTGACTGGCTATGCTGTGCATCAAACATTATCATACACATATTAGACAGGGGGTGAGCAAGTTCACATTCAAGCGATGTTTTACAGCAGTACCCCCCCCGGTCATTTCGCTCAGGAATGGGCATGGCCATAGTGATTAACATGCTTAATGGCTGTGATGTAGCATGCAAATGATGCATGATTGACATGTCATGCAGATTTGCCTGTGATATGCATGGGAAAAATGTAATATTTGTGAGCTATACTGTAAAGCTCAAAGTAATGCGATCTTGGACTTTGTATATTTGTATTTATATACACGGGGGGTGCAGGGGGGCTTGCTCCCCTGCAAAAAGCACAGGGAAAACAGTAATATTTGTGAGCTACACTATAAAGCAGTAGAACCCACATAATCACACACAGTTAACATGAAACCCGAATGTCTTGTACTTTTACTTTTACTCTGACGTATATTTCTTAACCTGCACTGAGTGACTACACCATGTCATCAATAACAGTTACTATGCCGACTATATGGTAATTGTCATGTGCTTAGTACACGATGATCATCTGATGTGAACATTATAGTGCTGCTGCTGCTGCTGACCCTATGCTGTGATTTTTACAGTTTAGTAGCACGATTTCTAGCTTTGTAAGGTAGACAGCTAACACTGCTGTCTTCCCGGAAAGCAATGACTGTATCCATGTTACAGACCTCTCCACTGTCTATTTTTTCGCTAAATGTTTTACATTTTTGCATCATATTTTTGGTCTGTTTCTCATAACGTAACAAAGCATAACAAAAAGAATTTAAGGCAATATATATTGACATGCATAATGACATTCTTTTCTGTTTCATATTTCATTTTGGGTAGGAAATGTCAATTACAAGTAAACAGTTGCAGATGTAATATGACCTGAAAAAGCCATAGTGACATGATACTCAGAAAAAAAATTTGGTTCAGAACAGTACAAAAAGTATGCTTGGCTGCACTTACTGTTGCTTTTCTTGTTTCATAGTATTGTACTAAAGAGTTTCAGCAACAGTACTGTGGCTGGCAGCTATATTTCATTTATCTTCTGTTCACCGAGCTACTTTATTAGGCTGCTATCTTCCCGGAAAGCAATGACTCTATCCATGTTAGATACCTCTCCACTGTCTGTTTTTTCACTGAATGTGTTATGTTTATGCATCATACTTTTATTACACTCTTAATAAAACTTTTTCCCCCTTGAATGTTTACCACATGCAATAATACCTAATGAATATTCACGCGGGCTACATAACCATTGTCATGTTTCTTCATGTATAGTGAAAAAAAACACTGCCATGGGCAAACTATTGGGTGGGCCTTGCTACTGTACATCTGGGGGTACTGTTGTTAAACAATGCCCACAAAATTCCAGATAACTGGGCTGGCATTATCTCCTTTCATGACAGCATTCCCACAGATTTCACCTCTACTCTTCACATTCCTCTTAACAGTCTTTCTAGACTCAAAAACATGCCCTTTAACATTCCTTTGGGGTTCTCCACATATTTTATACATTGCATGCATTACCTGGTGATCTGTATAACCCCTAAAATGTATTTGTAAGCACAAACTTCATTTCTTCCTCAAAATACTGCACCCTTGTGCACAACCTTTCTGCTCTCACTGATTGTGTGGTAGTGAATCTGTTAACGTTTGTCAGTGATCATTTTCCACATGCAAGAAATTATTTGAAGCTGTTACTTTTCTACATATTTTAGAGCAGATTTCATCCATATTATTAATATGTAATGTTCTATCCAAAAAACTAGTAGCATTCTTGTCCCACAACGATGTAAATTCGAAACCATACCTATTAGTTTGCATGTTTTCATAGGTTCATAGGAGGTTACGAGGCTAGAAGCCCTGGAGCCCTTACATGCCTAGCCATGTTAATTGCAAGTTTCCCCATCTGTCCTTATTAAGTGAGTGTATTTCACAGAGCTAGTCTATGGTCAACACCGACTCCCCCTATCCATGAGGGACATGTGAATTTATGGTAGAATTTCTGAATAATAGCACAGGTTTTTTGAAATTTTCTATGCATGCCTCTCCAAATACTACTGAATTTTTAGATATTGCTTTGCGATATGATGGTACAGGTTTACATATATCTGTCTATTGAAAAAATGTGCATAGGAATAAATACTTACATAGAAGAAGCATGCATGTACCTTATATTTTTAAAGGAATTAAGGGACAACTGACAGGAATAAGTAGATTGAATACTGATTTAGAGACTTGTGTTCAACAGATGGAAGAAGTAATGCAAGAATTTATTAGTAGGGAGTATGATGTTGATTTATTAACTAATATTAAACAGAATGTTATTGCAGCAATTGAGTCTGTAGCTAGACCCTATTTTGGGAATGACTAGACAGCAATGTTTCTGATAAATACACCTAAAGATGATAATATTATACAGTATATCACCACCTATAGTAGGTGCAGTGAGGGTAAAGAGAAAATTATATCTGATAATTGGGGCATTTTGGCTACTATGCCTGAATTGCATAAGTTTGTTACTGATAGACCTGTGTTTATTTATCAAAACTGCCCTAACTTAAAACAGGGGTTGTGTTACAAAGATCTTTGTGGGCAGATTCCAACTAAACAATTGGCTAAAATTGGTACAGTCCCATGTAATAACTGCTGTTTTATTGAGCAGGATTCATCAACTGTACATCCCTTAACAAACAAAGTATATACCTTTAAAAGTTTTGCAACTTGTAACACCAGTTGTGTGGTATATCTTGCTACTTGTAAGGCATGTACTAGCTTCTATTTTGGAAAATATATAAGAAGATTAAAAGATGGAATTATTGAGCACAATTCAGATATTAGACAGAAAATAGTAACTAACTCCCTGGCTAAACATCTTGAGGAAGCTGGTCCATCACATAATTTTGCTTTTAGAATTATTGACCCTATTAGTAAAAGCATTGGGAGAGGTGATGTAAATAATAAACTTGAGGTTAGGGAATATAGGTGGATTTTACAACTGCAGGCTGATGACCCACTAGGCATCAACCATACCGTTACATTAAAGCCTATCCTCAGATTAAAACAGGCATGTCTTAAGGGCTTTATACATTATACCTTTAAGAATGAATTCCTGGTCTGTTTTAATTGATTGAGTAAGTAAAGATTTTTATTGGCTGTGTGATATTTTAATGATGTATAAATGTGGAACAAATTTGATGTTTTTAGCATTGAGGAAGGGTTCTTTTACCCAAAAACTTTGCATTAAAAGTGTTTATTGGCACCTATATACATACACACACGCATACACACACACACACACACACACACACAGACTCATATATGTGTGTGTGTGTGTGTATATATATATATATATATATATATATATATATATATATATATATATATACACATACATATATATATGTCTTATTAAGTTTTGGTAAGTTCAGATGTATTTAATAGATTTACTACTGTTTTTAACACTGTTGGCAACAACCAAATGTATTTCTTGGTTATTTATATATAGGTTCATAGGTTCATAGGTTCATACTAGGCTATCTGCCCTAGGGCATTTATAAGCCTAGCCAGAATGTGTTTGGCTTTCGCCACCCATTTTAAATTTATTTTGCTATGCCCTTTTTCGAGGTTAGTATACTGTGCCTCTGTCTAACAGTGACACAGAAGTGATACCCGGGGTAAACCTACGATCTCCCATCCACTCATCAAGATTCCTCTTGAAGAGAGTCAATGAGGGACTCTGCCTAACCTGGACTGGGATTTTATTCCAGAGTGAAGGGAGCCTCTGGGTTATGAATCTGTCCCTCCAGCATGTCCTATTTATTTCAGTGCTGAGGTTCAAGTTTCTCGTGCGCGTAGCTCGATGGGATTTGGATTTTCTGAGGTGCAGCATGTCCATTAATTCCGGGTTGGACATGGCTTTATACGTCAGGCACAAATCGCCTCTGAACAGGCGGTATGCCACTGAGTAGAGCTGGAGTTTCTTTAACCGGGCAGCATATGGCATCTGTTTGAGCCCTTTGATCCTCTTGGTGAGGTACTTTTGGTGTCTTTCCAGTTGCTGCAAGTGTCTGGTAAGGTACATCCCAAAAGGGGCATTGTACTCAATTATGGGCCTGACGAGGGATGAGTAAAGAGGCACGATGACCTCCCCTGATCTAGCTGTGAATCCCTTCATGATTAGGTGGGCTATATAAAATGTTTTTCTAACCACTTTGGCCACGTGGTTGTCAAATGAGAGATTGCTATCAACTTGGGTCCCCAGGTCCCTAATTACTTCTTCTGTACTTAATGGATTACCACCTATGTGGTAATTTGTGGGCACTTTGTTTTTGCCAAAGGGATGACTATACACCTTTTGGTATTTAGCTTGAGGCCATGGCTCTGGCACCAGTTGTCTGTTTCTATGAGGCCCTTTTGGAGGATGCTTGTGTCGGCTGGAGAGTCGATTATGGCCCAGTTTGCAGTCATCTGCGAACTTGGTCAGCCACAGTCCTTCCATGTTGGCCTGTACCTCCGAGAAATATATACCGAACAAGAGAGGTCCCAGGACTGAGCCTTGTGGGACACCACTTGTAACTGGTTTGGAGTCTGACATGGCTCCAGCAATTCTAACCATGTGGGTTCTGTCCTTGAGCCAGTTTGCAATCCATCTAGTGACATAGGGGTTTATATTTAAGCTGGTGAGCTTATCTATAATGCCCGAGTGGGGTATTGTATCGAAGGCTTTTGCGAGGTCCAGGTAGGCTGTGTGGACCACCTTCCCTCGTCAATGGCCTTGGTGACTGTTTCAAAGAAATCAACCAGGTTTAAGAGGCAGGATCTGCCCTTAACAAAGCCGAACTGGGTAGGATCCAGTGTCTGTAGGTCCCCAATATCTTTATTTATGAGGTCCATGATGATCCTTTCCATAGCATTGCAGACCAAGCTAGTCAGGCTTATGGGGCGATAGTTTCCAGGATCCGTTGAGGCACCACCTTTATGGAGAGGGACCACTGTTGCTGTACACCACTCTTTGGGCACATATCCTGTAGTAAGGCTGAGATTGAACAGTAGTTTTATGTTTGGGTTTAGCTCTTCTTAGAGTTCATGTAGGACGCAGCCTGGGACACCGTCTGGTCCCATTGATGCTGTGCATATATTTATATATTTAGGTAAGTTTGTTTGTGTCTTTCGGCTTTTCCCAGTTAGGGATCGCCACAGCGGAACTCCGGTCCGCTAATGATTGGTAGTTGATTTTTACATGCCGAGTTACCAGCCCTGATGCACAACCTTCAACGAAGGTACGCCCATTCACGCATGTCTCCACGCAGAGACGCTCTAGCTGAGAATCGAACCGGACAGCGTCTTACTGTGAGGCGACAACGCTACCGCAGCACCACCACCGCAGGTGTGGTGGATTAATGATATTTATTGCACTTGCAGCACTTTATGACAACTGTATTGTAACATTTTTTAAAAAGACAATGAAGGGAGTGGTTTTGATGACCATGTGATGGGAAATGATTATTTAAGCATGTCAATCAGTGGAATATGTGTATTCTGATGATGTCAACGGCTTAAGGCCGACAAAAGTGCTAAATAAACTGTGGATACTGTGGACTATTTTGTTACTGGTTTCTGTCATCTTCTACTTTTAATATATACAATATATATATATATATATATATATATATATATATATATATATATATATATATATAGATAGATAGATATAGGCTTCTGTGCTTAGAATTATAGCTATAGACTTCTAGCTGCAGAATTATATCTGTACAAATCTTTTTATAGTATTCTGAATTTAATATTCTGTCAACAGAATTACACATCCAGAAGTCTGTACATACTTAGAATTCTTTCTGCTGAAGTCTGTGCTTAGATTTCTAGCTATAGAATTCTGTCTGTATCATAAGTATTTAGAACCCTGAGTTAATAATTATATTTGCAATGCTGTTTGATTATCTCTCTTTAGAAGTCTATGTTCAGAATTACGTATCACAGAATTCTGTGTCTAGAATACTTTCTGTAGAATTCTATGTGAATGCATAATTCTGTCTGTAGAATTCTACTTTCTAGTTGTCTGGTAATTCTGTGTTGTGGTATATCTGCAGAATTATGTCTGTAGACCTGTGTGCTTACAATTCCATACATAAAATGTTATGTTTAGTATTCAATATGTAAAAATATATTGTATAACCCTACCAGGTAAATTGTATGTGTAAAATTTTATCTACAGAATTTAATATTTAGAATTACATGCAGTGAATTCTACCTGTAGAATTCGGTGTTTAGAATTCTGTGACTAGTTCTCTGGGTTAATAACAATTAATAATTAACAGATTTTTTTGGAAGTCTGTATTCAAAATCCTATTACTAGAACTCTATCTGTATAGTTCTACCTGCAGAATTCTCTGTTTAGATTCATATCCATATATTAGTGCCTAGAATTATATGTGTAGATTACTGAGTTCAGAATTCTGTCTGTAGAAATTTATGTCTGGAAATCTGTCTATAACATTTGTGTTTTGATTTCTGTCTCTAAACTTCTATTTCTGCTTAGAATTTAGATTACATATTTAAGCATGATTTGTACAATTTGTCTTTGGAACTGTATATGTAGAACTCTATATGTAGAATTCTTTCTATAGAATTCTGTGTATTTAATTCTACTGTAGAATTTCCCATTTGTAATACTCGCTCTATGGAATTGTTTAGAATTTCATCTGAAGAATTATCTGTATAGAATTCTGTGTTTAGACATGTGTGTAGTGAATTGTGTGTAGAACTAGGATTCTATGTGTAAAACTCAATCTGCAGAATTCTGTTCTTAGAAATCGATTTCACGAGTTCTGTGATTATAATTCTGTCTGAATAATAGTGTTTAGACTTCTATCTGTGGAATTCTATGATGAGAATTTTATCTGGAAGATTCTGTTTGCAGAATGTTGTATTTAGGATTTTATCTGTAGACCTCTTCATATAGAATTTCACCTCTAGAATGTTTACAATTATGTCTTTATGGGGGAGGGGTTCGCATAATGTTTAAGGTCTTTTTGCCTTCAATGCAATAGTCTGCTATCTGGTACCATAATATTTTGGCTTTACTGGAAAAGCTCACTCAGACTCTGCCATAGACTGTTGTGAGGGAAACATTAGTTTCCTTTTCTTATATTGCTTTCTTATCATTTGTATTGCATCATTGCCATCTTCTATTTTGCATGTTATTGTGCATTTTCATTACACTGTTTTAATTGTATTCTGCTTTCAAGTGCATATCTAGATTAGGAAAGAGACCAGAGCTGTCTCTCTTGTAAGTCACACAGAAATTAGAACAGGTCAAATAAGGTTAATTACATGTGAAATGAGGGAGCAGCTAGAAAATAAACCTTGTATTCAAGGGGTAAAATACATTTTGAGGCTTTACTGAAAAGTTCACCCAGAATCTGCCATAAACTGCTGTGAGGGAAAGGCTAGTTTGCTTTTTTTATATTGCTTTCTTATAATTTATATTGCTTTGTTGCCTTCTTCTATTTTGTATATTGAAGTATACTTTCATTACAATGTGTTTTAATTGTATTCTATTTTCAACTGCATATTTAAACTAGGAAAGAGATCAGAGCTGTGTCTTGTGAGTCACACAGAATTAAATTTTCCCCTATCTTCTCACCCAGTCGCTGTTGTGTTTTTAAACTCAATTGTCTCTGTATTTGCATGCCTCTTATGTTAATTTGATGACATATTTCCTCTCTTCCTTCATTGTCTATTGTCATTAAGCACAAAATTATAATTTTGTGATGTCACTGACGTTCAGCTATTTAAATTTATTGACTATCCCACTGTATTCCATACAGCCAGAATACTAAGTGCCCATTCCCATCCAATCTATCTTGTTCTTTTAAAATTAGCGGCTCTCTCATTAGATTGCTAAAGCTTGAGTTACTCCTTCTTTTGTATTTAACTGAATAGTGCCCACTCAGAGTGTTAACCCATTAGTTTTCGATCTTAACATTAAAATCTGCATCATATCATCCAACTCCACCAATTATTGGAGAGCGTACAGTCTGCCTTTCAGTAGTCATCTTGGGATAAGTGCTCTTGTTTTCTTCCTGATGAGAGAAGAAACATAGGAATACTATTTCCTGGAGATTGAGTATTACTAGAAAGCTTGACAACTTCTTCATAGGTGCCAGCTTGGAACTTGTGCTTACATTTCACACCTGGTGAGAGAAGGAGCAGAGGGCATTGACTCCTGACTGTCTGTGATTGCACAGTGTGTGTCTGCATCAGACCTTCCTGATTGGTCTGGTTGCTGTTCAAGGCATCTACCAGGGAAAGGCTGCAACAAGTCTATGGAACACTGCATCATCTGAGACAAGGCTGTTGATCACCAAAGAGCCAGTAGCCTGCTTCTTATCTTCAGATTGGTGCTACTGTTTTGCTTCTGGTGAGAGAAGTAAAGGGGCATTGTATCCCAGCAGCATGAAGCTGTGGTGAGATCAGCACTAGTATTAGCCAGGTAGTAGCCCGTCAGGTGAATCCCCACTATTCATCATTTTTGACAAAACAAATTATTTCTTTTCAGTAAGTACTGCTTGATTAGCTGCTGTCTAATCTAACTTCAGAATATCTCCCTAAGTACTTCACCCATAAATCATCAGGATTTACTTTAGTAGTTTCGCCTCATGTGTTTCTCAACAGCCTGTACAAACACAGGCACCTTGAGTTGACATTTGTCCTGTAAATGCATCCTTTAAGTTTCACCAATACCTAGCTGCACACAGGGCAACTAGTTTACAGTGACGCAGTGTCCTCTGAGCTGCAAACCAGATACTCCAGACAATATTTTATATTCTCAGCACAACCATCTAATCAATAAAAAACTGGCCTGTTGCCATGGATATGAACTTTCCCACTACCTCTGTTACCAGCTTGGTGGATATGGGCATCCTGAGGAAATGCAGAAATTGACTCATATTTAGTGACAGCTAGCTAATTCTCAAACAAACTGTTAAGGTATGTGAGAGATGTATTTACACAACATCACTGGAGGCAAAGTTGTCACATAAAAGCACTCCTAATGTCAATCAGGTTGTCAATAGTACACACACTCCACCCATCACACACAGTACAAAGCAAACACATAGACCCATATAAGTGGAGGCATTTAAATGTAACATTTCTAAATCCCAAAGACCTCTTAGATGAAATACACATAACAAATGTATTCAGCAGCCCTGAATGCACCCTTTCAAAACAACACTCACATCAACACATACAGCCACATCTCATGGAGCCCTACTTCTAAGCCCATAATCCAACATTCTGGTCATTGGGGACTCCACTGTGAGACACACTGATGTCCCTCTCACCAGGCAGACTAAGGAGAAAGTCATGGCCAGTTGCTTATCAGGGCTAGGATCCATCACATTATGAACACACTCAAGTCATTGGGCCACAAGCACCAGTATGGCTCAGTTGTAGTCCATGTGGGTGTAAATGACCTGAGACATACCTCCCTAGACTATACAAAGACAGACATCATAGAGCTAACAAAATATGTATCCCAGGCTGGTATGAGCCTAACAATGAGCAGCATTTTAACTTCTCCAAAGTTTATGCTACAATACAAACAGAAGATGACTGACTTTAATAATTGGCTTAGTTTCCAGTATCATTTTAAGGGGATGTAATATTTGTCAGCAAGGAAGGAAATGGTCATAAAACATGCTGCTTTGACAGGAATGTTCTGCACCTCTTCCCTCTAGCCTTTCAAACATAAGCTAAATCATTGTCCTCCCAGCAGTGCCTTTTGTTTACACAAAGTGAAAGTACTTCCAACATAGCAAATCAAAAAAAAAAGAAAGAAAGAAAGAAAAAGAAAATCTAAAGGTGTTACTGCTCAGTGCCAGGAGTTTAAACAAGATACTCTACTCCCTAGAAGCTCTCCTCACCCTAGAGAATGCTGATGTCTATGCAGTCACTAAGACATGGTTTAAAGCCACCTAGAGTACACTGATAGTGCAATGTTATAATGCCTTGCACACAGGTAGAGCAGCTACTACACAGACAGGGACTAAAGGTGGAGGTGTTTCAATTTACATCAAAAATAAATATACCTCAAGGCTGTTTAAAGAGGGTGATGCACTGAGCTTCTCCACATACAAACCACCACAGGCAAAATATCATACCACTTTTTGCAAGCTCTAGGTCCTCCTCTATAACCCAGGAAACCCATAGCACATATCTATGCATACTGGAAACACTCACCATCCAACCCAACTTTAATTACCCTGCTATTAACTCGGAATCATAATGGTACCAAATGTGCAGAGATTCCTGGATTTTGTATATAAAAACTCCCTGGACCAGATTGTCAATACTCCAACCAGGGGCACAAATATACTGGATCTGGTCTTCACTAATATGGGAGAGTGCTGCATACCCCGTAGTGTAATGTCCTCTCTAGTAAGATCATAGCAAAAATGGTCTCCTTTGAAGTAAAAAATAAAACTTGGTACCCCAGCTATCCCTGGAATGTTCAGGAACTACTCAAAGTATAGCTTCCTCCTATTAAGTGATAACCGAGTAAAATTTCAAGACCCCAAAAACCCTGTGAACCATGATGCCTATGGTAATTGTTCACAGAAACCCTATACAGGCATGTTAATATAACTGCAAAGAGGCAGCTGTACCCATCAGGAATACGTTGTACAGAACTAACTGAAAAAATAGGCTTCCCTGGTGGACTCATAACATCAATAGACTGTATAGGAAGAAAATCATGGCAAAAATTAGGAAGAGTAGCATTCAGCAGGATAAAAGCACTCTCGTCAAATTAAGCAAACAACTCAAAGGACAAATAAAGTCTAACAAAACCAATTTTTACGTAAATTAGGCATCCCAGGCCAAGGACAATTGCAAGGCATTCTTTATCTGTCTGCAATCTCAAAGACAATACACAATTGTGTGCAGAGCTCATTGTTAATGGAGCTACCTATACTGAGCCAAAGGATATAGCAAACCTACTAGCAGACACATTTATTTCAAACATTACCTCCATCTCCACTACCACTGAACTTCCTCTCAGGAAATACCATCAAATATTATTCCCCCTACTAACACTAGGGATAGGTCGTCAGTGCACTCTCTAAGGCCAAGAACACTATATCGATGGACCTATATAATACCACAGGATGGCATCTAAATAGCATGAAACATGACCTATCATGACCTCTAGAATCACTATCTAACTGTACTACAGACACATAAGTTTCACTAGTCTCATATGCAAGGCCATGGAAAGAATTATCATGTAATGGATCAATAATGACATAGGAGACCTCCAGACACTGGAGCCAGCTCAATTTCGTCTTGTCAAGGGCAGAATATGCCTACTCAACTGGTGGACTTCTTTAAAAAGGTCACAAAAGCAATGGATAAGGGCAAAACAGTTCACACTGCCTACCTTGACCTGGCAAGGCATTTGACGCAATACCCCACTCAGGCATTGTTGATAAACTCAAGAGGTTAAGTATAAACCCTTATGTCACCCAGTGGATAGCCAGCTTACTCTCAAACTGGACCCAGGAAGTTAGAATTGGGTAGTCCACCCCTATAATGAGGCCAGTCACAAGCTGTCAGCAATCATTTCTTGGGCTGCTCCTTTTTTGCATTTAATTCTCTGAAGTCGAGCCCAATGTCAAAGCCCTTTGACTGGCCAAAGTTGTAGATGATTGCAAATTAGGAGCAGTCATAGAATCCCCCACTGACGCTAATGTTCTCCAGGAAGGGCTAATACAGACAACTTGTGTCAGAGCCATGGACTAAAACTAAATGTCAAGAAATGCATAATAGTACCCTTCGGGAAGTCATCCACCCTTCATTGCTATCATATCGACAACACACCCCTAACAGTCGACCTAGTAGTCAGGGACTTGGGGTCACACATAGACAGTGCTCTAGCCTTTATCCATCATGTGTCTGCAGTAGTGAGGAAATCATTCTATGGTTACAACACATAAACAAGGGTTTGACATCTAGGTCCTAGGAGGTCATTGTTCCACTATATTCAGCATTTATCAGACCTGTCATTGAGTACAACACCCCCTTGGATATGTACCTAACCAAGCACATACAACAACTGGAACATCCACAGAGGTTCCTCACTATAAAAATACAGGGCATAAGTAACATGTCCTATGCATACTGCCTTAAAGCCCTATCCCTATTTTCAGTCTTCTACAGGCTGTTGAGGGGGGAGATCTATCCCTGGCATACAGGGTATTGTCGGACCCCCCCCACCCTGATGGACCTCCTGCATATCCACAAAACAAACAACACCAGAATTACCTGTTCTAAAGACTTAAACCTTGCCTATGATATTAATAGGACTTGCTGGAGAGACAAGTATGTATCCCAGAGACTACCCCTTCGTTGGAATAGATTCTTCATCCATGTTAAGCTGAGTTCCTCCCTAACCCAATTCAAGTGCAACTTGGACAATTGGATGGGGAACAGGAAATTCATCTGTGGTTTGGCACCAGTGTCTCTAATGGATACAGGCAGCCTGTAAATGGTTCATCTCCCAGGCCCTTGCTTGCAAATGTTTCACTTCAGAAGCCCCTGCTTACATTTCTCAAGAGTACCAAAGCTTGTCAGAGATTTAGGATGCATGGCTAGGCTTAAAAAAGCCTTAGTGGTCATTAGCCTAATACACAACTATGAACCTATATAGTTCTACCTGTAGACTCCAGTGCTTAGGAGTTTATCTGTAAAATCCTGTGTACAGAAGTCTATCTGTAGAATTACATGTTTAGAACATTTTCTCTATAATTAAGTGCCTAGAATTCTATCTGTAGAATTCTACATTTGTACTATTTTTGAGTAATTGTGATTACACTTCTAACCAAAGAATATGTCCGCATACTTTTATCTATATAATTCTATCTGGAGTGTTTTCTGTGTTTAGAATTCTGTCTGTATAATTGTTTTGATTTGGCAGCTTGGTGCAGAGGTGTATGAATATGTGCTTCCTTATCCAGGCTCTACAGCAGTCCTGGGTTTGATTTCCACAACCTGGTTTGTTTACTGTGAGACTCTGAGCAACTCACTTAAATAGACATTGCTCCTTGTTGTGTTACCAGTGGACCTGTCAGTTTAACAATTTGTTCTAAGAATTCTGTGCTTTGCTTTATACCTGATTTCTGTGTTTAGAAATCTCTCTATAGATTCTCATGTCTAGAATTCTAGCTTTCAGTTTCTGTGTTTCAATTCTATCTGCAGAATTCTGTATTTAGGAATATGAGTATATAATCGTGTCACAATTACTCCGTGCTTGCAATTCTATATGTAATATTCTGTGTTTAGAATTATATGTGTAGAAACATACTTGGAATTATGGTTGCAACTCTATCTGCAGAATTCTGCATTTATAATATTATTTCTGGAATTCTGGGCTTAGAGCTCTGTCTGTAGAATTATTCACTTAAATTTCTGTTGGTAGAATTATATAAGGACTTGTTGTGGGGTATAATTTAGGAGAATTGTATTAAGAGCTAGGCAGGCTGAAGGACTGCCTTATATTTTTTGGGATATGATTAGTTGGGTGTATGTAAGACTGTGAGGTAGTTCTAACAAATCTAGTTCTTTTGGTGTGGTGCACAAGTGGCTTTGATTAGGTTGGTTTGTAGCATAGCATGCAGTCCGGTTAAAACATTAATCAAGTTTAGCTTTTAGAGAGGTTTTAAAGGTTTGTAGGAATGGGTGATCCATATAGAAGTGATGGTAGTAGGTATGTGTTAGATATGGTTACTTTACTATTAGTTGTGAGGAAGTTTTTCTTTTTTTTTTTGTTCTATAGAACATTCTTAACTTTTTATTTCTGTTTTAAATTGCACTTAGAATATGTAGGCCACATTTTAGGCTGTCATCTATGGTTGGGCCAAACAACTTAGTATGAGATTTTGTTTCAATATAGTATGGTTTATTGAGGTTATTTTAAAGTTACATTTGTCAAGGCTATGTAAGTTGGGGAAAAACAAGAGTAGTTTAGTTTTTTTAGAGTTGAGCACTAACTGAGCATGTTGTCGCCAGCTTTCCAAGGAGTTAAAGTCTTCTTGTGTTTGTGACGCTCATGCACTGGCCCAGCAATCAAGGAGCCTCAATCCTCACCACTTACACCAGTGAAGGGAGTCCATATAGGGAAAGGATAATAAATACACACACAGTAAAGTACAATTTCACTGAAGAGCACACAGAGATCACAGTCAGTCTGGGGCTGGTTTCTCCCTTTCTCTCCAGGTCCTCAATAAGACTGGCACAGCTATAGGGTCCAGATCTCAGCGTAGTGGGCAAGCTAAAAACCTCCAGCACCCTCTCTGTCCAACCAGTGCTTTGTGTCCCTGCCCATGTAGCTGACACACACTCACTTTGAGATAAGAGTTTATACAACCACAAAGACACTCCAGCTGTGCCCCTTTTACCAGAGTCTATATCACATAGTTGAAGTCTTATAACTTCGAACACATAATGTTGGAACCATTATGTTTGAAGTCACAAAACTTCAACTATGCATAAATATACCAACTCCAAGATCACACCCCATTGAAGAAAATGGAAGCCTCCGCTTATGGAGATTTCCATTGAAACGCTCAAACTTTTACAACTTCGAACTTATGGTCTTAACCATATGAGGTTCGAACTTGTAAAAGTTTGACTACGTGATAGGAACCCTTTTACCAAGACTATACATTAGAAATCACTGCCACCACCCAGCTAATATTTATCACCTACTCAATGGCCCTTATGAAATGGTGTACAATTATACTGTGCAATATTATTATCCAAATGGTAAGTGCGACCGAACAGTTAAGACTTATTTGGAGTGACTTGGTACAGTATCACTATATACATGCAATGTACTCTTAGAGCTTAAATTATTTCTACACAAAAAAGGCACAGTTGAAAGGTTTAAAAATATTTAATAGTAATTAAGAAAAACACAAGACAATACTTCTTACTACACAGTGCTAGTCAAGAGTTCAGAGATCACAGAGAAATACTTAAAATAATCAGTAGAAAAGTTATGACACCACAGAAAAATAAACTAGTCTAATCTTCCTATTTCCTAGCTATATCTAATAGAAAACACAGTTCTAAAGTCCTACTTACATATAGACACAGGCAGAGTGGTGAGTTGGATGTTCTCAAGACAAATGCTCAAAAGCTCTGATTCTTTCTGTCCTTAAATTGGTAACACAGTACCACTGATTCATTTCAGATTACATCATTTCTTTCTGGTTCCAAGGCTAACAGACTCTCAGCAGTTAATAGCCCTTGATCTTGCAGCTGGTCAGGAAGCCAGAACAATAAAAAAAATAATTATACATGCAAATTTTAGCCATTAACTCTGGCCTCAAAACAATAGGCAGCATGCCTTTATCTAGACATCTCGGCTCCAAGTTTTGACATCAAAGAATTGACTTATCAGCTTTGTTACAGCAGAGTGCACTGTTGTTACATTTTTGCAGTTCCACATTTAAAACCATTTTTCCCATTTAAGAAAACAAGCCTGTAGCTTATATTAATATTTACAAATGACAGAATTATCTACAAAATTCTATCTGGCTAGACTGGCAGCCTTCACCTGTCTTCACAGTGTTATTTGTTGAAGATGGGTTGTGCTATAAGAGAAGAAAATGAGACTAGAGACATCTGTGCATTGTATGAGAAAGGTTTGTTGGGAAGTAGTATACAGATTGCTAGTTAATATATTAAACAGCAGAAGACAAATAACAGCACCTGTGGTAACTGGCAAAAAGGATAGGGTGCATAACCATTTAACGGATTGTTGTCTGGCAGACAAGTAGCTTCTGAATCAGATAGTGTGTGGCAGGCCATAAGGAGACAGTTTGTGTAGAAGTTTGCTTTGTGATACAACATCAAAGGCCTTAGACAAGTCCAGGAATAGTGAGGATATAAATTTACTATTTTCCCTAGCTTTGTTGATGATGTCTAGGAAGGATATTTGCACAGTGGAAGTAGTAGTAGTATGTCCTGGGCAGAAGCCATGTTGTGTAAATGTCAAGAGTTGCTGGGTCAAGGAAGTATTTAAATAAGTTGCTTGTGGATATTTTTCCAATATTTTTGAGAGGTGGAATAGGATGACAATGGGACTAAAGATGGATATTTATGTTGCCCCCCCTCCCACTTTATGTAGTGTGATTACATGTGTTTCTCCAGAGGGAAGGAACATAGGATTCTTGTCTTGATCTAATTACAAGGACTGATACTTGGTATTTTATAGCACTGGCTGCTATCTTGAGAAATTCATGTGAGAGGTTATTAGCAGATGTTGAACATGATTTGAGATTTTGAAGTATTTTTTTATATATGAAGTAGGGACTTTTTAAAGCCAACTTTCTGTTTGCTCATAGCTAATTACCAGGCTATTTTTTTAATAGGCCATTCTAAGCCTAGCCAATTTCCTTTTCCAAGCTGAGAATTAAACACTGCACCTTGTGCCTGTAAGTCAATACCTTAACCATTATACCAGGCCCCAGTCTATAGTATTAGGAGAGGTTTGAGAGAGCTATGTCAAATAATCAAATGGCCAGATCACCGAAACCATATGATCGACAATTCAGTCTGCTGAAAAAAAAAATGCAAACACCCACATACAACATAAAAAATGCTTTTGCAGGGGGGCAAGCTCCCTGCAATCCACACACCCCCTGTTAATTATATATACCAACTCCAAGACTGCACTACAGTGGGGAAAAGGACAAATTCCTGATCCCCACTTTAAGGAGATCTTAGAACAGTTTGCTAGACTGAATTGTCGATCATATGGGTTTGACCGACCATATGGGTTTCGACAATCTGTCCATTCAATCATTTGACAGGGACACAGGTTTGAGCTGGAGTAGGGTTATTATGGATGTTAAGGCTGTTTTTGGTAAGGGCAGATATGCTGTCTATGAAGTAGGTATTAAGCTGGCCAGCATTTTAATTTGGGGAAAGGTAAAGTGAAGGACTTGGATTGTTTTTTATCTCTGGATGGATTAAGTCTTTGATGGAGGACTAAATTGTTTAGTGTTGTCTATGGCAGTTCTGCAGATTATTGAAATGTTGGTTTTGTCAATGTTTACCTTTTTTAAAAAGGTTTGGGGGTTTTCTAAATTCCTGCAGGAGTTTTGGTGTGTTATTCATTTGCCATTTTCCAGGCCTTATTCCTGCTCCATATAATATTTCTAGAATTATTAGACGGTGATGTATGTATGGTAGTATTCTGTGTAATGAATTCCATCTGCAGAATCCTGCATTATGTACTCTGTATTTAAAACTTTGCATTAAAAATTCTGTCTGCAAAGTTTTTTTTTTATTCTACCTATACCATTCTGCAGAATTAGTTTAAAATGTTGTCAATGGAATTGTGTGTTTAGAATTCTACTCATTTAATGCTGAGTTCAAAATTTTATCTGTAGAATTTCATACATATAACATTGTGTTTAGATCACTGTGTGTTGAATTTTCTGTCAATAGTGCTATTTGAAGGATTTTCCCTAAAAAAAATATTTGTTTGGGACTGTGTTAAGAATCTATAGAACTGGAATTCTATATATAGAATCCTATTTGGATAATTCTGTTTCTAGAACTTGATGTATTGAACTCTTTAGAATATTTGTAGAATTATAGCTGCAGAATTCTGCTTAGTATTCTAACGGCAGAACTGATGTTTAGAGTTCAATCTGTATAATTCTACTTCTGGAATTGTGTTTATGCAATTCCCATCTTTAGAGTTCTGTCTATAGATTTCATTGCTTAGAATTATATCTATAGAACTATGTGTTTAGAATTCTAACTGCAAAATGTTATCTGTAGAATTATGTTCTCTCCAAAATTGTGTTTACAATTCTACTCATTGAATTATGTGCATAGATTTATGTCATTAGCATATGCTCCTCAGCACTGTGCTTACAATTCTAACCAAAGACTTCTATCTGCAGATTTTAAATGCAGCATTCTGTGTTTAGAATGCCATCCATCAGCAAATCTTCTCTTACAGTTCTAGCTGCAGAATTATATGTTTTGAATTCTTTACAGTTGGTGCCTAGACAGCTACCTTTAAACATTAGTATTTATAGCTCTGTGTGTCTACAGTTCTATTTTTATAATTCCATGTTTCAAGTCCTAGCAGTAAAACTCTGTATCTAGAACTTTGTACACATAACTGTGTTTAATGGTGTAGTTTCGCAGCTGACATGTAGTGTGGCATACTTTTGGTGAAATATATGATCCCAGGTTGCAACAAGGAGAGCAGTTCTTTGATTTACCAGATTCCTTATCAGCTCATTGTGGATTGGAGCAATTTATATAGTCTTTTGTACCACCGCAAGATTTCGACTTTAACTTGTGTCTACAGTAGGACGTTTTATGCCACCTGGTTCCAGCAGATTCTTACAGTAAGACATTTGATTCTACTTTTATAGTGTTTGTAAAGAAACTTTTGAAATTTAAATCTTTACAAGTTGATAATGTATACCTCAGACATTGCCTTTCTATTAAGGTTGTACCAAAAGGCCTTGAGGTTGAGCAAATTTCCCAATAATAAAACTGATAAATTCTGTGATACCAAGAAGGAGGCAACAGCATTCCAAATTATTAGAACAAGTTTAACACTTTCATTCCGTACATCACATAGAACTTCCTCAGAACTAAATATTTTATTAATGACACTTCTTTTATACATAATTAAAATCTCATGATGCACTGTTAGACCCAACCTGCCATTACCAATTAAAACTGATTGCAAGGTAAAACCATACACAAGGATAAAAATAGAAATAACAATGAACTATGTAGCGTCATAGTATTTCAACTTTAAAACAGAATTAATAGCCATTGAATCATTCAAACCAGGAAAAAACGCATTAACTAAAACTTGCCATTAGTTAATGTAACGTGTTTTCCAGGTTTGAATGATTGAATGGCTATTAATTCTGTTTTAAAGTTGAAATACTATTTATTTATTTACATCTGATAACCGGGTAGTGTCCGACTGGGCCAGAAGCCTGTTTTCAGCAGAGACCCAGGGAAAACACTCCAAGGAAGATTACATAATTATACATTTGTACATATGACAATTACAATAGGAGTTCAAACGCAAGTTGCTTGACATTGTATCTAAAACCATATAACAGTGGTAGTACAATAAGCTTACACTATTCATACAGACACTACATAGTTCATTGTTATTTCATTTTTATCCTTGTGTATGGTTTTACCTTGCAATCAGTTTTAATTGGTAGGTTGAGTCTAACAGTGTATCATTTCATTTTAATTATGTATAAAAGAAATGTCATTAATAACAGATTTAGTTCTGAGGAAGTTCTATGTGATGTATGGAACAAAAGCATTAAACTTGTTCTAATAAATTTTGAGTTTGGAATACTGTTGCCTCCTTCTTGGTACCACAACATTTATCAGTTTGTGTTTGTTGTGTTTCTGTGGTGTATTTATTTATTTATTTATTTATTTATTTAAATTTGTTGACCGGGAGTGTCTGACTGGACATAGGACCATTTTCAGTGGAGGCCCGGGGAGAAAAGCTCCACAGTAAAATAAACAGACAGTAGTTACATTGGATTACATAGCGATTAACAATTTAACATAGCAATTACTTACAACATATTTACAGATGAAGAACATAGTACATCAGTAGACAACTAGAATCTTTATCTGTGAAGTACATAACAGACATTAACAAATGTTACAATGAGAAGTTCCTGCTGTACAATAAGTACTAGGCTTATGAGCATCTGAGCTTGCTATAATCAAGGTAGTTAGTGGAGTGGAAAGAAAGGTAGTGGTTGGATGGGGTGGATGATATTAGAGTATTTAATTTTAAATTTCCCAATAATGTTTCAATGGGCTCTGAAGTCTGTTATGAATTAACTAAAATCTTTGATGAATGTGGACTTAGGGTCATAAGGTTTTTAACTGAGAACAATGACAAACAAATGCAGAAACTGATGGGAGAATTGGATGGTCTTAATAATTGTTTACATAATGATTTACTGTTGGAACCCAATAGTGCACATTTTCATGAGAATTTTAAAAGAATTGATAAATCTAATAGTGTTAATTTGGAGAGGAAATAGAAAACAAGTATATAGAAATGTATTTATTTATTTGACATTTGTTAACCGGGTTAGTCTGATTGGGTAGAGACCCTTTTTCAGCGGCGACCCGAGGAGAAAAGCTCCAAAAACAGTTACATACAATTCAAATGCATACAGGAGACAATTATAAAAGCACAAAGTATACAAAACATTTTTTTTTTCAAAGCATGAATCAAAAATACTATAATTGTTTTTCAAAGCATGTCGCAGGCCTTTTTTTATTTTGAGACAGGAATAGTATGAAAGAGGATGAGTCAGAAAAGTGGCTTAGTGAGAAATGAATAGAGATGCAGGAAGAGAAGTAATATGCAGATAATATGAGATAAGAAGATAGCTAAAGAGAGGAAGAGGCAGAGGAATAGTCTAACGTGAGTATGCAAAATCATAGTAGGTAGGAATTAAGTGAAAGACTATAGTAGATAGGAATTAAGTGAACTTCTGTAGTAAATAGAAACTAAGGGGAATAGAAGTAGAGTTTAGTCTGGTAGTGGAGAATATTGCATTGGGAGGGGGAGTAACAGGCAGAGATAATAGCAGATAGGAAGAGAAAATTAAGGTAGATTTGTAAGATAGGAAGATAGGATTATGCTGGGTCCTTGCAGATGCATAGCTATTCCTTTTGTTAGGTAACGTTTGGTGCAGTTTTAAAGGAGTTGGAGTTAGTGATAGATCTGATCTGAGGTAGAAGTTCATTCCAGGCTTTTGCCATGGAGTAGCTATAGAGTAGTTTTCCAACATTTTTGTTGGGCATATAAACTTGTAGTAAGTTTTGTTGAGAGCTACAAAGAGCATGGTTGGGAGTGTATGGCTGGATGTGATTGGAGAGAGAGGGGCAAAAGATGGATCGTGTAAGACTGAATGAGCTATGAGGAGCTGGGGTAATAGAATTTTGTGGTGAAATTCCAACTACTGCAGGTTTTCTAAGGCTACACAGTGATGGGTGCGGTAGGGTAGGTTTGATGCAAATCTTGCAATTTTGTTATAAGTAAGTGCCAATTTGGACAGAAGATTAGATTGGAGGTTTGTGAGTATAGGGGCTCCATAGAGTAATATGGGGACAAGGAAGGCTTGGGAAAGGGAAAGTCTGGAGGAATGGGTGAGGAATTTTTTATGCCTATATAGGAGTCCAAGTTTTTGGTGAGTCTTCTTAATGCATTGTTGAATATGAAGATTAAACTTTAGGTGGTCATCAATAGCAATGCCATGGAGTTTTGTATGAGGCTTAATAGAGATGGGTATGTTATTCAAGAATGAGACAGAAAAGGTAGTTGTATGGTGATAGAGAGTAGACGGGAAAAATAGGAGAAGTTTAGTTTTCTTAGGGTTCAGTACCAGTTGGTTAGTAGTAAGCCACCTTTTGACAGAATGGAGGGAATCTAATCACTGAAGATATGGAGGTTAGTAATGTCACTAGAAAAGGAGATGATAGTGGAATCCTCAGCATATTGAATAATAATAGAGAGTGGGCAAGAAGAGTGAATGTCATTAATAAAGATTTTGAAAAGTAGGTGTCCAAGGATGGAGCCTTGGGGGACCCCCGTTTGAACAGGGAAAAAGGGAGGTAAGCTAGATTACCATTTAACTGCCTGCAACTGGTTTGACAGGTAGCTGGAGAACCAGCATACGGTAGAGTTAGAAAGGTTTAGTGAAGCTAGTTCGGATAGGACTATTCTGTGGAAAACAGTGTCAAAGGCTTTGGAAAGATCGAGAAACAAGCAGGAGACTAATTCATTATTATCATGGGATTTTGCAATGGTATTTATGAAGGATTTAAGACCAGTAGCAGTACTATGTTTAGGATGGAAGCCATGCTGGGAGGAGGTGAGAAGGTTTTCATGAAGTAGGTGATCAAGAAGCTGTTTGTGGGTGCATTTTTCCAACATTTTAGACAGAGGGGATAGGATAGCAATTGGTCTGAAATTTGAGGGATCAGTTGCATTGCCCCCTTTATGAAGGGGTATGACACAGAATTTTTCCAGATATTTGGCACAGTGCTTTCCTGAATGGATCTATTGATTAGTATGGAAATGGGGAAGCGACAGAGTTGGAGGCTATTTTTTAGGAATTGTGTTGGTAAATTATCAACTGATGGGGAACAAGATTTAGGTTTAGAGAGAAGGGACTTGATGTACATAGTGGAGACAGGTTTTAGAGAGAAGATGGTAGAGTGGAGGAAAATAGAAGGTGCAGGGTCACAGATAATGCCACCTTTGTTTGAGGTGCACTTGGAGTCAATAAAGAAGGAATTGAGGAAAGAAGCAGTGTCTGAAGGAAAGCTGTTAGTGCATGGGTTGGGAGAAGATGGACATCCAGGATGTAATAGCTCATTTACAGATTGCCAGAATTTTGGGGGATTTGAGTGAGGGTTATTGAGTGGTTGTTGGAAAATGTTTTGTTTATCAAGGGTAACTTTTTTTTGGTTAAGTTACGGAGCTGTCTGTAGGTTTGAAGATTGGTGGGGGATTTGGATTTTTTTCCATGCATTATCTCTGTTATTCATGAGTGGCTTGATTTAACCAGACAGCAAAATGGGTTTTGATCCTTAGTTCCCCAATAAGTGCAAGGGAGTTGAGTGTTTCAAGGAAGATGTTGTTAAATGATAAGACTGCTTCCTTAAGGGGAAGATGGAAGAGGAAGGACCAGTTGATGGAAGAGAGCAGATGGTTGAAAGTATCAGGGTTAAAACTGGAGAGTTTTTAACAGTCTCTAGAAAGCTGGGTTTATGAAGTTGGGGAAATATCCAGTAATGAATGAATGAATGAAAGTAATGAATGATGGTGATTACTAAGGGAGTCTGGCAGGGTACAAGGGTTATGATAAAGATTGGGGCTGGATGTGAGGATCCAGTCAAGAGTGGAACCTAAGTTGGTGAGTTTGTTAATCCGAGTTGTATTAGAGATTAGCTGGGAGAAGCCAGAGACATGAATGGAGGAGTTTGGGGAATCAGTATCAAGGGCATTCCAATCAATGTTTACGCCAACCATAATAATGGTTTCATGGAAGATGTTTTGAGAGATCCAAGAGAGGAGATGTTTTAGGATAGGGGTATTGTTTCCTGGGGGAATGTAGATGGATACAATAGCTAACTTTTTATGGGTGTTTATTACACAGTCAGCTATGATAATTTCGACTGGGTGAAAGTCTGAAGCAGTAATTGAGAGAGGGTATAGAGTAATTTATGAAAACAATAATAAGCTAGCTTATCCATTATCTAAGCAACCCGATGAACTCACTGTTGTTAATCCACCTGTAGAACAGAATTATGAAAATGTTTATGAAGATGGTGTTTTTTAGCAACTTCCCATCCTCTTGGAGTTTGGAGATCAGAAAGGCTAGCACAATGGAAAAATTATCACCATCAGCAGAATTTGAACATTACAGAACACACAACATGGAAAAGAGGGAAGGGGATGAAAGGCAAGGAGATGGAATTAGATTTAGTCCCTCTGTCCTCTCCCTGAAACTTGTCATTCTTTTGAAGGTTCTATGTTTCGTGAATATCCAGTATAGAGCTCACATACTACTGGGACCAGCAATGAATATGGTACTACAATAGTATCTATTTACAAGGAGTTTCAAATTTTTAATTATAGTTTTTTTACCTCTTGACCACAGGTATTTTGATTTGTTTTCTAAAGGATTCATCTTTGTATCAAGAACAAATATAGACATAAGTGAGCCCATTATCAGTTTTAAGCTTTATGTTAGAAAATTAAATTTAACCTTATTTTATGCTCCCAGGAACTACTAAGTTTAATTCACATCAACATTTGGTTAGAAGAAGTACATTTAATCCTTCTCTCCACCATATGTTGCCAGTATTGTAGAAACTTTGTATACAAAACATAACACAATCATTTTTATGATCCCAGGGGTTTCCGTTCTATAATATGTCTAAGGAAGATTCAGTGTTACTTAATGAACTTAGCAGTAACAATAATCTTAGGATTATAAAACCTGACAAAGGTGGGGGTATTGTGCTTATGAACGCTATCAATTATTCTGGTAGAATGTGTTTAGAGCTTAACAACAAGGAGCAGTATTGCAGAATTTCAAAAAAATGAAACTAATATAACACACAGGAAAACTGATTTATTTTATAAGGATTTAATTGCTCAAGGTGTTATAAACTACAAACTATACAGATTTTTATCTGTAAAGTATGCCATTTTTCCCAGTCTGTTTGGTATTCCCAAAGTCCACAAGGATTTTCACAATCCACCTTTTTAGCCAATAGTGGCAGCTAATGGTTCAAAAACCCATCCTTTAGCTCTCTGTGTTGACAAAACAGCTAAGCAGTTCAGGACAAAATACACTTATATTCTTAGAGACTCATGCAACTTCTAGGGGCAATTAAAGCCCGAGCCTTTCCATCCTAGCTGGTATTTAATGACCATTGAAGTTGTGGATCATTTTTCTTGCATTCCTCATGAAGTAGGCCTAGGATGGTTCAATGAAGTGCTCTGTGGATGTGAGAGTTTATCCAATAAGGAGATTAACATAATCTCCTCCTTTATGGAGATTATTCTGATGAATGATTACTTCTTTTTTGAGGGAGAATATTTTAAACAAAATAATGGAGTGGCTATGAGAGCAGTTATGTGTTACTGGGAGCAGCAATTTATTTTTCATTCATGTTTTTTTCAGTACTTTGTGATATTTTTATTATTTGGAAAAGAAACTTATAACAGTTGATGGAATTTATTTCATATATTAATTCTTCCACTAACTTTTTGAGATTTTCTCATTTTCAGACTCCAATATTAGCTATCTGGAAACTTTCCTAATCAAAGATGTCAGTTTAGGTGAATTTCAATCCACCATATATGGAAAACCTACCTTTTCAAATACCTACCTTTACTTCCAAAGTTGTCATCCTTATAAGCAGAAAAAGTATTTGGTCAATGGACAAATGGTTAGATTGGCAAGAACCATCTCTGATTATAGTAATTTTGGCAAAGAACTGGAGGTTTTGACAAACATGTTCACAGCTAGGGGATATCTAATGGACATGCTCATGAGCATTAGGGATGAAATTTTAGCAGGAAGTAAAGAAAAACAATAAGCATTTTAGGGAGTGGATTACAGTATAATCACATTGTTACAGTACTAAAGGTGAAGAAACAAGGTACAAAAACAGCTTAGTTATGAAATATGGTAAGGGAAGTCAAATGCTGGTGTCCTTTGTAAATAAACACTGGAACATTATACTGCATAGTAAGTTTGTAAGCGATAGATTAGGTAACAAACCTCAGCTTACCTTTTCTAGAAACTTTAATATTAAAGAAAGACTTCATGGTATAAGGAGCACCACTCCATCTAAAGTTGGCACCTACAAATGTGGAGCCTGCATACAGTGCAGCCATATTTTTGAAGGGTAAGATTTAATTCTAAAAAGTGTTAAATATAGGATTAAATTTAATTCACATTTTAACTGCAATAGTAAGGGGGTTATTTTGCATTTTGTGACTACTGCTTTAGTTTTTACATAAGAAAAACTGAATGCAAATTCAGAAACAGAATATAGGAGCACTATTATGATATTAATGCTAGAAGAGATTCCATTGGTTTATTTAGATATAAAGCAGTTTGTAAGAACAATAAGATTGTTTTACTTTTTTTTTGTTGGAACAGGTTATACAGAATTCCAGGGATGGTCCCTGGGATCACACATTAGAATATCAAG
Source organism: Protopterus annectens (assembly GCF_019279795.1). Taxonomy (NCBI): domain Eukaryota; kingdom Metazoa; phylum Chordata; order Ceratodontiformes; family Protopteridae; genus Protopterus; species Protopterus annectens. The sequence goes on along the minus strand of NC_056738.1, from coordinate 526,648,426 downwards.
AGCTCTTGTGGCAACTAAGGCTAAAATGCAAATGAACCTCCTGGATTAAATAATACAGTCTCTCTCATTGTTCTTTAAAGCTTAGGGCTGCTAATGTATAATGTTTTTAGACACTTTATTTTTAATATTCTGCATAATAGATTATTTTATGACATGTTTGGAATGATGTTGCTTCGTACTTTTAAGAACATAATTTTTAATTAAGGTTAAGTTGATTGACTTAAGTGGTTTATTAGCAGTTATATGGTGTTTATTTATTTATTTATTTATTTTATTAAAGTAATTTCATGTGTTAAATTCCCAGTTCCGATGAAGCTCCAGGTGGAACAAATGTGCTTAATTGGAAATCATTTTTTACAATAAAGTTTTCATTTGGTTGGGCCATTGGTTTCTTCACTCATTTACCATGGGGCTAGGTCTATCAGTTCAATATTTTGATTTTGGTTTTGGCGATTGTACTGAAATCTCCCTGTTTTTTATGCTGCATGTAGAATTTGGAGTTTAAAACAGTACCTACAGCATTTTGTGTTTACAGCTGTATATATAGTATTCATCCTTAAATTCCATCTATAGAATTTGATGTGCCAAATACCTTGTTTAAATGTCAGATGTAAAATTGCTTGGTGCAATTTTACTAGTAGTATTTTAGGTTATAAGTCTATCCATATATATGTGTGTTTAGAATTCCATCTATATGTTCTGTTTATAAAATCTGATGTGTCCATTTTAGAATTTAATCTGAATATTTTTCTTAGAAATCTGCACAATTATTTGAGTAGACTTGTTTCTGCAGCATTATATGTACTGTCTACAGAATTCTGTTGAGTACTCTTACCTGTAGACTTCTCTATTTATAAATAATCTGTTGGATTTATCCATATAATTCTGCGTTTAGAAATCTCTAGTTTTGTTTAGAATTCTGTCCTTAGAACTTTGTTTAGCTATCTATCTGTAAGAATATGTGTTTAAAATTCTGTAGTGCATTTATACCTCTATGTTTAGACTTCCATATATGTAGAGCTGTGTGAGTTTATAATGTATTCCATCTGAAGAATTCTGTTTAGAACTCTATCTCTAGAATTATGTTTTTTTTTCTAGCTGTAGGATTGTGAACCCACTTTTTTGCCTTCGCATATTGCTCAAGCCATTTATAAGCAGAGTATGAATATGTGTATTGTATAATTTTGCTTTATGATTAATGATAGCACTGCAGGCATTTATACATTATAGATAGAACTAACAGTGCATATATTTATGTTTTATAGCATAATATATAGCATATATATGAAGTTATTACTCCATGCATTTAGTCTTATAATAACAATACATATGTTGTGCTGCTATAACATTTCATTTTATAATAGCAGTATAAAACGTAATCCATGTACAGCTTTAGTTAAAGATTTTTGGTATGCAAAAAGGGGAACTGATTGCAGAGTATACTGTGTAGTATCAGTTATATGAAGTAAGAAAACTAAACCTTAAATGCTACGGGCTGCTGTTTGTGTCTAAAGACTGTTGCTTTTCTAGCCACTTAAAGTGTTTAAAAAGGTCACACAGGAAAACCAATTGGTTAAAAACACAAAAAGAAAAATCTAACAAAGCCAGAATTTCCACTATGTGATACCTTAAACCTCTTGAATCAGAGGCAACATGGGGTATATATAAATTACCCTTTAAGGATATTGGGTGTTTCAACTAAATGGCAATTCTGAATGTCCATGACTGTTTTCTTTACCCTGTGTTTCCAAAAGTCAAACATTCCTCTTATGCTGTGCTGATGATGTCATAAAAAGGCAGAAACATACATGTCCACAGCTAGAGGGGGTTGGCTTTATTGGCCTGAAATTGTCCATAAAAAGACTTAAAAGTAAAAGTAAAAGAAAAAAGTCATGGACATTCAGAATTGCCATTTAGCTGAAACACCTGATATCCTTAAAGGGTAATTTACATATAGCCCATGTTGCCTCTGATTCAAGATATTTAAGGTATCACACAGTGGAAATTCTGCCTTTGTTAGATTTTTCCTTTTGTGTTTTTAACCACTTAAAGTGTGATAAAATACATCAGAAATTTTTCTTTTTTAGCAGTTAGCACATGAAAAAAATGTGCAGTATCATAACAAATCAGCAGATATCTAGATGAGGGCTTTGATAGACTAGCTGAGTCTCCTCTTCATTATCTAGTACTTTTGTTTACATTCATGCCTGGCTATAATGATGACAGGCTTTTTGCTGTTGCTCCTGATCACACATACAGAGGGGTCCATGGCAGAAGCAACAGATGATGGCTTTGAGACTGCTTGGAAGATGAAAGAAAATAACTTTATAATGCATTTCAAACTCTTTCTACTGTGCTGGGCTCTTGTATATCCTGTTCCATCTGTGTTGCAATTAATTAACTTGCTTTAACATTTTACTATTAAATCTAGATCAAGGATTCTGTGTTTAGAATTCTGTCCATAAAGCTCTGTATTCTGAATTTTTTTTGTTTGTAAAATTTTGCATTTATTATCATAAATAAGGAATTATATCTCTAAATTTCTGTGTTTAGAAATTCAGCTGTCAAGTTCTGTATTTAGAATGCAGAGACTTTTATCTGTAGACCTTTGTAAATATACCATTATGCAATAATTACACTGTGGAAGTATTTTTGGAAGGTATTTGGGTTTGGGTGATCACTCAGTGTTAGTTCTAGCTTTGCTGGAGTTTTCATTTTGTTTTTACTGTGGAAGTATTTGGAATTCTGCATGAAGGCTTCAAGCTATTGAATTCTGTGTTTAGAATTATATGCGAATAATATTGTGTTTTAAGTTCAATGTTAAGGTTCATAGGTAAGTACTTGGCTAGTTTCAAAAGATTCAAAGATTCAAAAGAAACTTTATTGTAATTCAGGAAACACAAGTACTGCCTAAACAAAATTTTGAATGTCAGGTCTTTTACAGGAAAAAACAAACACAAAAAGACAAGGCATGATAGCTATTAAAAAATAAACAATAACTATAGTACAAAAGTAAATGTGTAGGTAGCTGATGCACATGGTTGCACAATATTTAAATACACTGGTCAACACGACTACTAGATGATTAACACATGAAAAGAAAAGTACATGATACACAGAGGTGAGATTCATAAGGAAGTGATTGGAATTGCACTTGAATGAGGATTTATTCACTTTAGTATGCAATAAATAAATAGAATCAGAGTATGAGAAAAGGAAAGAATGAGAGCGTACAAATCGATTACAGATGTGATACAGCCAGATTTACATCTGAATTAATCAGTCTTATTGCAGTTGGATAGAAACTGTTCATGAATCTGGAGATCCTGCTGCGGATACTCCATAACATTCTACCGGATGCAAGTTTAGTGAACCAACCATACGCTGGATGAGAAGTGTTTTGCGGGAACTCTTTTTAAATCTCAGTTCAAAGAGCTCCTGTAAGGTAGGAAGACTAGTGCCACGATCTTTTCGGCTGTTCTTATTATTCTTTGCAGCTTCCTCCTTTTGGCCATTGTGCTGTTACTGAATCATACAGTGCAGTTGCTGGTGATAATGCTCTCGATGGCTCCTCTGTAGAAGGTAATTAGAGCATTCATAGAGAGCTTTGTTTTTCTCAGCCTTCTTAGGAAGTGTAGTCGCAGGTGGGCTTTTTTAATTAGCTGGCCTGTGTTTGTACTCCAAGAAATACCCTCTGATATATGTACCCCCAGAAACATTTTAGTTTGGACTCTCTCCACTTCTTCACCATTGATCTTGAGGGGCAGGTGCATGACAGAGCTTTTTCTGAAGTCAATAATTATTTCTTTTGTTTTATTGATATTCAGGTCCAAATTGTTACCACTACACTATTCAGTCAGGGAGCTAACCTCATTCCTATACCCACTCTCGTTATTGCCACTTATGTGTCCCACCACTGTGGTGTCATCTGTGAATTTGATGATGTGGTTGATGCTAGCTTTCACAGAGCAGTCATGAGTAAGGACTGTGAACAGTAGAGGACTCAGCACACAACCCTGGGGTACACAGATATTGATTGTAATACTCCCTGAAGAGTTGTTACCAGCACAGGTCCCTTGTGGTCTTCCATTCAGGAAATCAAGGATCCAGTTGCACAACCCTTTATTTATGCCAAGGTTGATTAGCTTTCCATAAGTTGCACTGGAATTACCATATTGAATGCCGAGCTAAAATCTATGAGCAACAGCCTGGCATAGTTGTTCTTCTCTTCAGGATTCTCTAATGCAAGGTGAAGTGCCACCACAATGGCATTAGTAGTTGATCTGTTTGCCTGGTAGGCTAACTGCAGTGGATAAAAGGATTGGGGTAGTACTGTAGTCAAAGATTTTTGAAGTATTTCTTAAATTTTATGTAAGGGCCACTGGCCTGTAATCATTTAGGCAGGTGGAGTTCATTTTTTGGGCAGAGGGATTTATGTTGGTAACTTTGAAGCATGCTGGTACTTTTTCCTGGACAAGCGAGGTATTGAAGATGTCCATCAGTACTATGCTGAGTTGGTCTGCACGACCTTTCAATACTTTCCCCAAAATGTTATCAGGGCCAGCAGCCTTCCTGGGGTTCATTTTCCTCAGATGGTTCCTTATGTCCACAGCACTGAAGTTGAGTACTGCCTCCTTTTGGTCATTGAGAAGTTTTACAGCCTCCAGGTTGTGTTTCTCTTCAAACCTGCTATAAAATGTGTTTAGATTGTCCAGAAATTTGGTACTGTCATTGCACTGAGCTGATTTGGTCTTGTAGTCAAGTTAGCCGTTAAATACCTTGCCTCGGGCTTCTTGAGTCTTTCACATCCTCAAAGCATCCTTGTATCCTTTTTCCATACTCTCTCTTGGCCTCCTTGATACCCTTTTTTAAATTAGCCCTTGCCACACTTAGACCCTTCTTATCTTTGCCCCTGAAAGCAGTGTTTCTTGCCCTCAGCAACTCGTACACCTTGCTGTTTAGCCATGGTTTTTGGTTGGCTGTTACTTTAATATTTTTGATGTCCATTACAAACTCCACCCATTCGGATATATAAGCCATAGTTGTCTCAGTATATTCATCTATGTTAACCAGATTGTTCACTGTGGCTGCTTCCATGAAGACATCCCAGTTTGTGGTTTTAAAGCAGACACTGACACTTTCCATGTGTCCTTCATGCTAGACCCTAATTTGTTTCACAGTGGGCTTATCTCTGATCAACAGAGGTTTGTAAGCTGGTATTGTATGGATATGTGATCAGAGCCACCCAGGTTTGGTTGTTGTACAGCTCTATATGCCCCTTTTATGTTAGTGTAAACCTTACTTACAACTGTACTAAAGCTTCTGTGCTTAGAATCTGAAGAATTCTGCATCTGGAATTCTATATTTAGAATTCAGTGTTTGAAATTCTATCTATAGAACTCTGCATTCATGATTCTCTGCATATAACACCAAGTCTACAATTTGAATGATAGGATTTGTGTTTTTAGAATTCTGACTGTAGAATATGGTATTCTGAATTCGGGGTTCAAAATTGTATCTGGAGAATTTTGTGTTCAATTTCTGTTGGCAGAAGTTGTACTTTTAACAGCTTTGTTTTGAATATTCTTTGAATAAGTCTATGTTCAGAATTTTTCTGATTCATCTGTGCTAATAATTCTATCTGTAGAATTGTTTGGAACTGTATATGAGTTCTACCTGTAGAATTATTTGTCTAGAATTGTGACTGTATAAAATCAGGTGTTTAGAATGGTATCTATATAGTTCTGTTAAGAATGAATGTGTGGAGCTAGAATTATTAATAGAATTATGTGTTTAGAATTCTTTGTAATCCAGTGTCAGTATGTGTTTATCATTCTATCTGCAAGATTATATGTTTACAATTCTATTTGTAAAATTGTGCGTTTATATGTCCATGCTTAGAATTAAATCAGCAGAACTGTGTGCTTAGAACTGTATTCGTATAATTCCATCTATAGAATGTTATTTAGAATTCTGACTCTAGAATTCTGTCATTAAAATTCTGAATGTAAAATTCTGTTTTTCCCTAGCTATTGGATTGTGATGGCCCTTGTATTTCCGCCTTTTCATATGGCTCAAACCCATTTATAAGCAAAGTATGAAAATGTGGTATTGTTTTTAGATTTCTAGCTGCAGAATTCTGTTTCAAAGTTTCTCTGTAAACTGTGTGGTCTGAATTCTGTCTTATGAGTACAAGAGACCATAGCTGTATGGCTGTGTTGTGGCCTAGGCAGTAAATGCAATGTAGCATTATTCCCATCATCTCTAATGGTGTCCTATACACCACAGGATCACTTCTTAGCAAACACAGTACTATGACTATGCTTAATTATATGTGTGGTATGAGCAGGTGGTATGACAATGTGGTTGCTAGGACAGAGGGTTGTCTGTGGTGCAGAGATAGACTCATTGCCAATATTTCAGTTATTTGCAAGTACTTATATATGTATATACATACAGATAGCAAAGGCTGCCGTCATACGAAGCTAGGTTTTGCACTTTGCGCTTGTGAAGGAGGCTACATTGTGTACATATACAAATAACTTTATATAAAGCATGGGACCATCAGACTGAAACTACAGTCTTTATATATGGTAATGTACTATAGGGTTTCAGGTTTATCACTCACATTATAGTTCTGATTATGTAAAAGGGCCACTGCTCATATCCCTTAAGGGACTGTGCATTAGGATTATGAATATGGTGTTAGATACTTAGAATTAAGGTTGTAGCATTCTATCTGTAGAATTATGTTTAGAATTGCATCAGTAAGAGTCTACATATACAATTCAATATGTTAAATTCTAAGTTTAGAACTCAATGTTAATTTTACTTATAGAATTATTTGAAAGTCAGCATGTAGAATACAGTCACCAGAATTGTGCATTTACATTTTTATTTTAGAATTCAGTGCTTAAATTATCTGTACAATTCTATATTAGAATTCTAGATTTAGAATTCTGTGTTCATAGCCTAAATTTTGATTCCCATTGTAATTATTTCTATAGAAATCTGTTTCAAATTATATATTGTTTAACTTTATTGGTATAATTAATTCAACAGACATCTGTGTTTAGAACTCTATCTGAAATTTATCTTTAGAGGTCTGTCTGTAGGATTTTGTGTGTAAAATTGTATCTGTAGAATTTTGATTTTTTAATTCATAGTTTACAATTCAATGTTTAAATGTTTTTTTAAAACTCAATCATCTGTACAACTCTACATGTAGAATTTTAAATTTATAATTTGATCTTTCAAATTCTAGATTTAGAATTCTATCTGTAGAATTCTGTTGCAGAATTCTGTGATTAGAGTTCTATCTGCCGATTTTATGTTTAGAATTCTTAGAATAAAATTATCTAAATAATATATTTAAAATTCTACCTTTATACAATTATCCATGGAAATCTAGGTTTAGAATTATGTCTGTTAAAATTATATCAGCAGGATCTATATTAAGCATAGAGTTCAGAATATTGAATTCTATCAGCCAAATTCTGATTGTACAATCTTAGATGGAGAATTATGTGATATGAAATCTACATGTAGAATGCTGTCTGCACAACTGTATGTTTTAAAGTCTTTCTGTAGAATCCTCTTTGTGGAACACTTCTAAGAACTCTACAGACTTCGGTCTGTGGAACTGGATCTATAGAATCCTAATCACAAGACTCTGTGTTTAAATCTCTTTCTGTAAAATTTTCTCTAAATCATTATATTGAAATTGTACAGTTCACATCAGAGTTACAGTACATTTGTTCAGTCCATCCTCCTAACTTTCAGTCAACTCCTGGAAGCTCAACCAGCAAATCATTGGTCAAATGTGGTTGAACATACTCTTTATCAGCAATACAAAACAGGATCTGCACAATATCAATAAATAACTGAAATAAGCACCTTGCCTGCAAACTGAGAAGAAAACAAATAAATAAAGGGAGAAATGTATGCTGCTGTCACACCAACCAATTATATGGGTAAATGATGTCATGCACCATCAACTATAGAAATAAATGCAGCTACCAACTATATAAATAAATAAATTTATCACAGTGGTGCAGCGGTTAACGTTGTCGCCTCACAGCAAGAGGTCCTCCAGTTCGATTCTCGGCTGGGGTGCCTTCTGTGTGGAGTTTGCATGTTCTCCCTGTGTTCGCGTGGGTTTCCTCCGGGTACTCCGGTTTCCTCCCACATTCCAAAGACATGCATCTGGAGCGTTTCTCCCTGGGCCTCCGCTGAAAACAGGCTCTGTGGAACCTAGTCGGACATTCCCAGTCAACAAATGTTAATTAAATAAATAAAATAAAATAAATAGATAAATAAATAAATGCAGAGAAAAAAATGAAGTCCAAGGAAAAATTAAGTATAAAGTCAGAAATGCAAGTTCTGCTACTGCAATCATATTATCGAATGGATCCACAGCTCCAAATTGAAAAAAAGAGCATCTGAGGTTGGTTAAGGGGATTAGAACCACTAACATTGCCTAACTAATCCCAATACTGTAAACACCAGACTAATAAGCAGTTCACATTGTCTGGTTCCAAAAGCCTTCCTTAAACTATATTAATAGATGCTTTCTTTCACCACCTAACTGTATTGTAAAATGCAGTTTAAATTTCAGTTATTTCTTGATATTATGCTGCACTGCAGATAAAGAGGATGTTCAACCACATTTATTAACAATAAAAAGGACTTTTATCCACATTTGATTGGTGATTTGCCAGTTGATCTTCCAGGAGTCGACTGAAAGTCAATAAGCTGTTCAATCCATGCCAACTCAAAGCTGTCCATTATTTATTTAAAATAGCTTTATAAACAGAACAAAAAGTTTATATTGCTCTCAATAGAGTCAAGTACCCACATATATTACTTCAAAACTTACATAGACATACACCCGGATTTACTAATCTACCGTGCAGGACTAGTCTACTCTTGCACGGAAGTGGCCGTTTAGGAGCAGGATGGCAGCGCACCATGCACAGTAATGAAGACCCGCTGCCCAAGCTCCCAGGCTTACACAGAGCATGTACAAGTGCAGGGGGCATGTCTGAGAGCAGAGCTCTCAGAATAAACATGCCCCTGCAATGTTGAATAGCAGAAAGTGGAAATAAATGAGAGAGACCGCTCACAGGTGTCCACATATCCCCACCAACAGTCCCCCATGTGTACAACAGGAACAGGGCATAAAAATCAAAAGAAGAAACCCCTGTATTGTTTTCCAAAACTCAGAGTACAGCTAACCATAGGTGCGTGTGTGTGCCCATTATTAAGCTATGGTTAAAGCAGCCTAAAAGGCTGAAGAGGATAACAAGGATGGTGTATGCAAATGAAGCATCTCAGCAATAGTGTAGTGGACAGAGTGTTTGCCTAACAAGCAGGCATTCCCAGTTCAAGTCTCAGTGCAGCACAGTCTATTTTACATGACAAAGCACGGTATAAACAATATTTGTATTGCAAAACCCACTAAATAACATATATTTATGAACTGGAGTACTGCAGGAAATGCACATGTGAAGAGTCAGTATCATAATGAATAAGGCAGCAGTAAACAGGTGTAAGCACAGAGAAGCAGTAGTAAGCATATGTAAGCACTAGTAAGCGTGTGCAAGTGCATTTGCTCGGGGGTAAGCACTGCCGACACAAATTAAACAAAGGAGAAACTAACTGTGTGGAAGAAACTATGACTGGAAGTTAGCAGTGCTTACCTCTGCTCAAACCCATGCAAACCCGCTTACAACCGCTTTAAAGTGCTGGTGTTCTACCCAGCAACAAAACAAACAGCTTCTGCAAGGCTGGAACCCAGGACCATAAACACCAGACACAAAATGATTTACCACTAAGCCATGCCAGATATGAATAAATTGTATGTTGTCAGAAACATAACTCCAGCCCAGTCATGCAACAGTACAGAGAATGTATACCTACATCTAGATGGACATGTGTCTGCAAATACACACCTATATGTCCACATATACACAGCAAGTTACACATATGTACGCAGATATATGTCTCCATAGGTATATACGGACATAGTTAAAAATATGTAAGCAAATATATATACCCATAGAGGTATATATGGCCAGAAATCTGTAGATAGCAATGGTAAATTAACAGAAACATATATGTCCACATGCACCGTTAATGGGCTTGAGAGACCCCAAACAATATATGTCTCATACGAATTGGCATACCCCCCCAGCCAAACATGTCCACTCTGCAATACACTGCCAAGCTCATTGTATTGTACGTGTGTCATTTAAATAGGGATTTAAATTAGCCCTCTGTTATGTACCACATGTTGACATCACATTCAGTACAGTGGGACAATTATACCCCCTTTTTTCTGGATGCAAAGCCCTCAGTGATGAGGTGTGCCACATAGGATTTCCTTACTGTTGTGGCTATGTGGTTAATGAAGGTGAGACCACTGTCCACCTGTGTCCCTATATCTGTCAGCACTCTTTCAGTGTTTAGTGTGCTACCACCTATGTGGTAATTCATGCGTACATGGTATGTCCAAAGGGGATAACTATACATTACTAGGCATTAAGCTTGAGCCCATGGTTCTGGCACCAAGCATCTCTTTCTGTAAAGCCATGTTGTAGAATATCCGCATCATTTGGGGATGCAATAATGGCTTCCAGTTTGCAGTCATCTGTGAACTTTGTTAGCCAGAGTTCTGTAGTGTTGGCCTGTACTTCAGGGAAGTAGATGCCAAACAAGAGCTGTGCCAGGACCGACCTTGACGTACTCCAATTGTCAAATGTCTGGAGCAGGGATTGGACATGACTATGTTTACAGTCTGGGTTCCGCCAGTAAGTCAGTTGGCAACCCATCGAGTGACACAGGTGTTTATGGACAGCTTTGCATGTTTAACTATGTCTCTAGAGTGGACAATGTTGTCAAAGGCCTTGGCGAAGTCCAGATAGGCTGTGTGCACCTCCTTACCCTCCTCCACAGCTCCGGAGACTGAATCAAAATAGTCAAACAGGTTCCGGAGACATGATCTGCCCTGCACGAGCCCAACCATGGTGGGGTCCAGTGTTTGCTGGTTGCCAATGTCTTTGTTAATAAGTTGCATGATAATGGATTCCATGCCCTTGCAGATCAGGCTCATAAGACTGATGGAATGGTAGTTCCTGGGATCCAAGGTGGATTCCCCGTTGTGGAGCGTGATAACTGTAGCTCAGTGGGATAGAAGCCTGAGGTTAGCCTATGATTACACATGGCACTTAGGTGAGATGTAGGGTTGTGTAGTAGTTCATGTACTACACAGCTCGGGATGTCATATGGTCCCATGGATGCTGCATTCCTAGTAGTGGAGTTGGCGGTTTCCACCTGTGTGGTCATGATTAATGGAATTTGGCAACCTTTTGTTACTGAGATGTGCCCTTTAGGGGGTGAGGGAGGCTGAATGTGGCACTAAATTGGTCTGCCCGGATATTGGAACACTCCCAGATATTGGAACACTCCTTTGAATCAGTATATTTAATGCCAATCTGTTGCCGCACAGAGCAGTTCTGAGCATTGCTGTATAGATCCTGAACATAACTATAGAATGCCTTGTGGTTGTCTTTGGAATCTATGGCAATTATATTTATGTAACAAGCTGTGGCAGATTTTGAGAGATAGCAGCTTCTTACTGAGGCTGGTAAGGGAACAGTTTGCATTTGGGGATTATCCTTTTAACTGCAACAGTGTCTTTCTTCTGTTGTATAGACTGTTCATGGCAGTGGAGCACAAGATTGGCTTCCGTGTTTGGAGGACAGTGTTTCAGTACTATGTGGGAAGGCACAATTCATGCACGAGTGGATGCACCCATACAGTGCCTTAGTGTAGGATTCACCAGTTGCACGTTCAGCTCCCATCTCCATGGGGGTCATGAGGTTTGTCACTTCTGACTTGAGTAGCATGGCATTGGCTTTGCAGGGGGTATTTATGGAGGATTCTTACTGGCGGGTGGGGGTGGGATGTGGATGTTAATGGTGATTACCTAATAGTCAGACCTGACCTATGAGGGGTGACCACTGGTGTGAAGCATCTGACTCCTGTTTTGGTAATGACCAGGTATAGGATATTGGAGACCCTGGTTGGACCAAGGGATTAATTGATCCAGGGGGTTGGAATGTATGAGTTCCTGGAACCGTTAGTAAAGGGTGGTGGTACATGAGTTGTTTTTCCAGTTAATGGCAGAGTATTTGGAATCACCCAGTATTATGGTGTTTGTATCTTAATATTGTCCAGTATGTTTATAACAGTGTAGTGAGAACCTTGGACCATGGCGGGGGATCAGTAGGCAACTACAATTTGGATTTCAGTCTTACATAGTGTTAGTTGTATCTGGTGATTCTCAGATGCATTGTGTTCGACAATAGGCTGGAGGTGTGAATGACCTTGGTG
>NC_056738.1:526448530-526633530 GCF_019279795.1 Protopterus annectens | reverse complement strand
CAACAGTTGGTATTGTATTGCAGGGAGGGATATCAATACATGTAAGACATATGTTGCTTGAGCCCCCTTATCCCCATTAATGGTGCCTGTGTTCATATATGTCTTTATGTTCTCTATGATATCTATAGATATATATATCTGTATACACACATGTATGTGTATATATATATATATATATATATATATATATATATATATATATATATATATATATATATGGGTCTACCTGATAACACCGACACGCCAAAATACCGACATGACAAAACCGAAAGTTGACAAACACGAAACTTCACATGCCCGACAAACCACAATCCCGACAATCAACAAAATAAATACCTTTCCTGAAAAACACACACACAACACAAGCACACTAAAAACCTTACAAACCTACACTAAACCTTACATACACAACTATCTATGCACTAACCTTAACCCAAACCCTAACCCTAACGTCTGTCACTACTGCACAATTACCTTAGCCGCACCCTAACCCTAACTCACTTAATCTGCCCCTAACCCTTAAGTCTGTCACTATCACACACTTACCTTACCCACACCCTGACCCTAACTTCCGTCTCTATCGCACACTTACCTTAACATGTCGGTGTTCTCAGCATTGGGATTCTCAACTTTCGATCATCTCCGTTGTCGATCTTCCAGTGTTGGTGTTCTTGTTGTCGGCGTACATATATATGTAGACAGATTTGTATAGATGTATGCATGGAGAGAGTGAGGTATATATATATATATATATATATATATATATATATATATATATATATATGTGTGTGTGTGTGTGTGTGTGTGTGTGTGTGTGTACAAACACACATACATCTAGATGTAAAAGTACATTTTCTATACTGTTGAATGATGGTGCTGGATGACATGTTTCTAAAGCCATCAGATCTATGTATATCTGTCATGGCTTAGTGGTAATGCACGTTGTCTATGGTGTGTAGGGTCCTGGGTTCGAGCCTTGCAGACACTGTTTAATTTGTTAACAAATAAAAATGTAGCAGCCGATGACTAGAAGACCACAGAACTGAGTTTAATAAAAACAAACAAAACTGATTTCCTTAAGTGCTTTTTGTCCAGCACAGTGGCCGGACTTCTTCAGATAACACCATACATTCAAAACTCTCTTTAAATATCATATAAACATGTCATGTGACTAAGTTTATCTATTGAATCTAATCAATTAATTAAGAAATAAATAAAGCAGTACACACTCCCCAAGCTAAAGTTTAACCCTGACCTATGCAAAACAACCGTGATGCTCACTTAAAAAATGTTGACATAAATAATCAGTTAATAAGGTTACTTATATATATATATATATATATATATATATATAAACTGTTTCATGTACTTAAACTTATTATTTATTAAGATACCATGACAGGAGAAATATCTAAGACACCTTACAGAGGTTTAGATGAATTTCATTTTTAGTGCCCTATAATGTTGTATTCAACAGTTTAATGGTTATTTATATGTTATATATTGTGTTATATCTTCTGCTTCTTTCGGCTGCTCCCATTAGGGGTCGCCACAGCAGATCAACTGTTTCCATTGTGTTATATACTATGTTATATGTTCTGTTTAAGGTGAACATTTTTATTAACTGATTATTTATGTCAACATTTTTTAAGTGAGCATCATGGTTGTTTTGCATAGGTCAGGGTTGAACTTTATCTTGGGGAGTGTGTACTGCTTTATTAATTTCTTAATTAATTGATTAGATTCAATAGATAAACTTAGTCACATGATGTGTTTATATGATATTTAAAGAGAGTTTTGAATGTATGGTGTTATCTGAAGAAGTCCGGCCACTGTGCTGGACAAAAAGCACTTAAGGAAATCAGTTTCATTTGTTTTTATTAAACTCAGTTCTGTGGTCTTCTAGTCATCGGCTGTACGTTTTTATTTTTTACCTAGTTAGGTGTTGTTATTTGAATAGTCAACTGTTTAATTTGTTACTGGGCAGAACATGGGTCGTTGGGTACAGAGTGATTAAGGCACTATAAAGCAGTTCTAAGCGGGTGTGCGCGGGTTTGTGCGGAGCTAAGCACTGCTGACTTCCGGTTACAGTGTCATACACTCAGTTGGCTTCTATATTGCTTAACCTGTGTAGGCAGTGTTTCCCCCATGCAAACCCGCTTACAACTGCTCAAAAGTGCCTTAATCACACTGCATCCAACGGGCTGTGTTCTGCCCAGCAACAAAATAAACAGCTCCTGCAGGGCTCAAACCCAGGACACTGCACACCATAGACAAGGTGATGTACCACTAAGCCATGCCAGATACAAATAAATCTGATATTTTCAGAAACATATCATCCAGTCCAGTCATGGAACAGTACAGAGAATGTATACCAACATCTAGATGTATGTGTACATATATTAATATCTAAACAGATACAACATATCTATATATGTATATATATATATATTTCTGAAACTATATACATATATATCAATATATATGAACATATATGCATGCAAATGCCTACATTGATACATATATGTGTCTACACCTATATGTCTACATATACACAGCAAGTTACATATGTGTTTGCAGATATATATCTATGTAGGTATATACATATATATATGTTAGCAGATATATATATATATATATATATATATATATATATATATATATATATATACAGGTATATATGGCCATAAATCTGTAGATAGCAATGGCAGATTAACAAACGACACATATGTTCTCATGCACCGTTAATGGGGTTGAGCGGCCCCATACACTATACGTCTTGTAAGAATAGGCATCCCCCTCACAGCCAAACATATCCGCCCTGCAAAACACTACCAAGTGTTGCAGATACCACAGCCAGGACCTGACACAACATGGGTACACGATGTTACCAGTACTACATCCCACCTGTATGATGTCAGGCTGGTAATGGTAACATATCATGCAGTACAGTCTACCTTCCATAAGAAATGTAATATGTGGAAGCCATCAACATCTCCAGGATACAGATACATAGACACAGATATATATATATATATATATATATATATATATATATATATATATATATATATATGTTCATAGATTAGTACTAGGCTAACTGCCCTTGTGAGCCATTTTAAGCCTAGCCAATTATCCCTTGTGAGACTCAAACTCTGCACCTTGTGTTTGTAAGGCAAACACCTGAACCATTAGGCCACCCTCCCAACCCCTAAACAGCCCTTGGAGGTCTTGAACCTACGACCCTGTACACCATACGGAAAGCAATTTACCCGTAAGCCACTCCAGATGTCTGTGTGTCTGTATATGTATATATATATATATATATATATATATATATATATATATATATATATATATATATATATATTTAGATATACATGTGACTACACATTCACACGCAGTTATATGTGCAGTAAGATACATAAGTAGAAGGTGCACACAATATGCAACAGCCACTATGCCTACAGTTAACCCCTGAACAACTGGACACTGTATGGGCCACCCATATAAATGACAATCGTTGCCTGCAACATATACCCACAGAGAGGTCATAGGAAAAACACCACACATGGAAACCTTTAATCATGTACTATTACAGTTCTATATGTCATGTCATATAGCTTTTCAGACACTGACAACCATATAAACAGAGTTATTCAACTGTGAACCAGTTACAGTAATACAGTAGTCTGGAAAGGTTCACAGCTGTTGCTGTCCAGGCCAAGCCCTTCAAATTGTACAATAGTAAAGACAAACTGGGTCACAGGATACCAAACAATCAACAGTATGTAATGCAGGTGTACAGTTCAGCAGCCTCTACCTCACACTGTACAAACTCAGTAGGTGGTAAAGACGTCATGTGACCACATGGGTTGTAACTGCTACATAACAAGGCATAACTGACACCATCATGAGCACACCAACAAACAGAACAGTTTGTATGGCAGGGGGCAGTAGGCTTGCATTAACCAGATCCATGTCAGTAATGTATATATAGGTGAAGTATATGGTACTGTACATCCAGATACCTTAAGGCAGCTGACCCCTGATACCCCCACATTTTGTAACAGCCTAGGTCATTTATGGTGCTCCCCCCCTAGACTCAATAATACAGGGCCATATACCACTGTTACATACACTGGCCTCTGGAGTGCATAAGGGCACACATGTATTTTGTAGGTGATGCCCACACATACGTGGCCCCAGCCCCACCGTATGTGTGGGGGATATAACAGCAGTGGACTGATGGCAGCAATGGCAGTGTGATATACTCACAGCCCACTACAGAACAACAACTGACAGCATGACATATGTGCAAAGCTTGGTATGTAGGTGATGGACAGAGGCTGGAATACAGGCACATATGTGGACAACTGTTGCCATACACTAAGCAAAGTGGTGGTGTTACAGGATAGTCTGTAACATACCCTTAGTCAGGGAACTGAGGTTAGAAACAGACATGGAAGTAGCCATGTACCGATAGCACTCAACACATACACTGCCAGTGTAATATCTGACACAGGCCCTGTGTGGTGAACAAACAAGACATGATAGGCATAGCTCTGGCCACCAAGAGGATAGGCCCACAGTTGTGAGCTATGCAGACAGACTGCATTCCAAGGTAAACTAGTATGTACCTAGTATGTACACACACACCCTGTAACACCAGTACTATACAAAGCATAACACAACTCTACTCGCAGTCTGTCTGTAGTTCCAGATCCTCCTACAAATATGTGGCTGCCCTGAGTGTGCCGATTCTCCTGTAAGAGCTATTGCTACCTGCTGTCGGTAACACTGATGCCCACACACAGGACGGATGTCCATCACACAGGAAATGTAAAGGGACCATGCCCACATGATGTGGGGATTTATATTGGGCAGTTGCCATGACAGTGGTAATTGGGACGAGTGCACATGTGTAATTATATATATATATATATATATATATATATATATATATGGCTATCTGGATAAGTATATGTACATACATTTCCACCATATGTCCTGGACATGGAGTGTAGCCCAACCCCAGCACCTATGATCCCAGTGTTGTAGTTGAAGTGGAAGTCAGTTATGTATAGCAGGTATAATAGTAGACTATTGCTGCTGTCATTGGGATTGTCTTCACAGACATGGTGTGTGTGGGAGGCCACATCTGCTTATAATGTGTGCCACTGGCTACTGACAGACATCCTAAGGACAGCATTGTACAATACCGCTGCTAGCACGTAATGCCACTGTGGATTGCAGCAGAGATATTGGCCAATATATGTGGAAAGTCTGACACACTCTGTACAGTCCAGAGGAATACACATAAGCCCTTAGTGCTAAACATGTGTACCATGCCTGACAATATGTATGTAGACGGCAATGTAGATGGGTATAACACACAACGATTGGTATACATTTGCCACCATAGGTTATGCATTCACACACCCCTGTCTGGCCTGAAACATAATGACCGCTGGTACAGGGGTGCCATGGCCACATACTACCCACTAGATATTGACCTACATCTGCACAGCATCTCACTGCTCTGTCTGACATACATGACTATTAAGGGAGGCCCGGCAGCAGTACATCTGGCAAGTATCTGCACATGACATCTCACTGGGTAAGTACACTAAGCTGCTAGGCATGTAACAATGCACTGTGCAGGCTGCAGGCAGACTGGCTCAACACTGGCCTACATCTCCTATGGGGGAATGCACATGTACCTGCATATAAAGCAGGCTCAACAGGCATGTCACAGCACAGGGTAAGATACACCTGTGTGCAAGTGCATAACCACAACCAATGTGAACACAGCCACAGCCACATATGGACATTGTGATATATATAATAGGGCCACCATATAAGAAATATGCAAAACCTGCTCTACATTGGCCACAGGTGTCACACAGTCACAACCACCTCTACACAGGATACAGGTTACAAACACACACACACACAGCTACACCTGTCATATCTAAGAATAGAACCCCTACCTAACTAGTTTATTACACTACAGCACTACACAGTTATAGTACATGCCACAGATATTACTAGAGTACTCCTTCCCCAAAAGTGTATTTCACAATGACTGATATTAGCAGGATTGCCAAAGTAGGGCAATTGAAATTTACTGCGAGTGACTAGTCTACAACACATTGCTCCCTACACAGTGGGACACACAAAACATCAACAACTGACATGTGTGGGTATAGAACCCCTAACAGAGGTCTATATCACACTACAGCATAGAGCTGCTATAGGACGCACCACAGGGATTACTAGAGTACTCCTTTCCCAAAAGTGTATTTCACAATGACTGACATCAGCAGGATTGCCAAAGTAGGGCATTTGAAATTTACTGCGAGTGACTAACCTAAAATACATTGCTCCCTAGACAGACAGTGACACACACAATACATCCAGAACTGCCATGGGTGGAGATGGAACCCTATCATGGTTCTAATTCACACTACAGCAGTATGCAGTTACAGTATGTGCTACGGAGATTACTGGGCTACAGCCTTCCCAGAGGTGTATCTCTAGGTGGGTGACATCAGTAGCCTTACCAAAGTTGAGTATATGAAATGTAAGGGGTGTGAGTACCCTAAAAAGCATTGCTCTCTACATAGTCAGACATGTACACAAACACACACAGTTGGCAGGTCTGGGGTTAGAAATCCCACCTAACTCCTTTATCACACTATAGTCATACACAGTTACAGGACATGCTATGGAGATTACTGGGCTAGAACTTTCCCAGAGGTGTATTTTTAGGTGGGTGACATCAGCAGCCTTGCCAAAGGTGGGTATATGAACTGTAAGGAGTGTGAGTAGCCTAAAAGGCATTGCTCTCTACACAGTCAGAGACAGACACACACACAAGACTCACACATGCACAGTTGCCAAGTCTAGGGTTTGACCTCCTACCTAACTACTTTATCACAATATAGCAGTTACAGGACGTGCTACGGAGATTACTGGGCTACAACCTTCCCAGAGGTGTAGTTCTAGGTGGGTGACATCAGCAGCCTTGCCAAAGGTGGGTATATGAATTGTAAAGAGTGTGAGTAGCCTAAAAGGCATTGCTCTCTACACAGTCACAGACAGACAGACGCACACAAACACACACAGTTGCCAGGTCTGGGGCTAGAACTCCTACCTAACTAGTTTATCACACTACAGCGGTACACAGTTATGGGACGTGCCACGGAGATTACTGGGCTACAAGTCTCCCAAAGGTGTATTTCACATTGGATGACCTCAGCAGGCTTGTCATAATAGCACTATGAGGTGGACGGTGTGTGTATGGGCCATAACCCAGTCATCTAGGGGTGACACGCCACATGCGGCCACACACAGGGTTATATGTCACAGGTACGTGTATATAGCTACTAGATGCCTACTTCCTTGTACAGTCATGCTGCACAGCTGGCACGTGCACCACATAGTCTGTGGTGCTGACAGGTACTGGTCGCTAGTATCTGCAGTGAGTGACATCTACACCTCATGTGTTTGGGGCCCTTTGGCTGTGTGCTGGGTGGGACAGGCATGGATGGCTCCTTGTCATAGTCACCCTCTTCCACACATCTATGTCCATCTACCTTTGGCTTATTATAGTGTGTTGTCCTTACATATATGTCTGTATTCCTATCCACTGTGCGTGCAAGGCATGAGTGGTGCATACTCACAAGTGTCTGCACTAACAATTGCAACTGCCGAATATGTCTGGTCCACTGGTGTTTGCAGACATGGCCTTCATGTGTTAAGTGTGTGAGCATGCCCAGTAAGGCCGTCTGTATTGCATGTGTGGATCAAGTCCCGGTAATTTGTACTGCAGTGCTGACCTTTGTGTTGTACACCGACAGATAGCATGCGGTGTCTGCAGGATATCCATCGATCATTTGGCATTGACTGTTGCTACATTTCTGCATATTGGGGGGGGGGGCACCTGACTATTTCTATGTTTCTACACAGGATTGGAGGGCACACCTGACTGTTACTATATTTCTATGTAGGAAGGGGGGAGGGCACACCTGACTATTTCTACACAGGAGTGGGGGGGCACACCTGACTGTTACTATATGTCTATGTAGGGTGGGGGGGGCAAACTTGACACTTGTACACATTTGCTAGGACTTTACCGGTATGTCAAGTATTCCATTTCAGTCTGTAGTCTTACCTATCATGCTGGCTAGGGCATACCAGTGTGCTACAGTTCTTATCTTTTGATTACCTACATATTAGTTTCTGACTTCCTAGACTTCACAACTGACTTCCCACTACCTGGCCTGCTGTAGTCTGTCTGTGTAGGCCTGGGGGGGTTGGTTACCCATAGCCCTCATTCAGAGGCCATAGTACAGCATTTGTTTGTGTTTGTCTACACCTGTCCTGCTGGCTGTGACTGTTGTTGGATATGTGACCCCACCTCCTGACTGGCATGTGTGAGTCCCTTATCTTGTGGGTGTCCCAGTATTAAGGGTGGTTCTGCAGGGCTGCCTATGTCGGATGCACATAATACACTCCATATGTATGGTTAGGCATAGGTAGTGTAATGTTTGGCATCCCTTTTACTGTATGTGAGAGTCAGAGAGAGGTGTTATTCCCTGGGTCCCTCCCATGTCAGTGTATGTGCTATGCATTGCCTCTTTGCGAAGGCCAGGGCATACTGAGCATGCCTCCTTCTGCCTACTGGGGCAGGTTCAGTTTGTTCCTCCTCCGAGTCACTCTGTGCCTGTGCAGGCCTTGGCAATGGTGGGGGGCTGTGTGGCCCTGCCCCATGCTGTTCCTGCTGCAGCTGTTTCCACAGGATCATATTTTGTAGCATGGCACATACAAGGATGATTTGGGTACATGTAGTTAGTGAGTACTGAAAGGCTCCACCGGATGTGTCCCAGCAACAGAAACGTGACTTGAGCATCCCAAACACACTCTCTATTATGAATCTTGTTTGTGTGTGTGCCTCATTATGGAGTTCTTGTTCGGGTGTGTGTGCATTTCTGATGGGTGTCATCAGCCACGGCTCCAGTGCGTATCCAGCATCCCCCACTAGGTGACCGTGTGGATGTCCCCATTGGCAAATTTCTGGTACAGCTGCTATCACACTGAAACCTATCCTTGTTAAGTTACAACGAACTAAGTTATGCTGCTAAAGAGTAAAAATACAAAAGAATCATTGTCCATATGTTCATCCGTTAGTTGTATATGTAGTTAAAAATGTTTTTAAGATGTGAAGATTTTTGTATATTTTATTTTTCTTTTGAATTATATATTTTGTATGTTGTCACATGACTTTGGGCTGTATGTCATGTGGTTTTTATGACTCCTATTTAAACCTGTTTGGTTTTTGAATTTTTGTATTAGTATTGAAAAAGGGAAGTAACCCGAAAGCTTTGCTATTGTTTATAAAGGTGTTTTTTCAACTATTGTGGTCATCGTGATAGCTTCCAAGGCAGCCAGCACACACATTCAGTTTTATGCCCTGGGCATCACACATGACCTGGCAGTTGATGTAGACCCTACCCTGCTCACCGGATGGTGCTTTGATGCATATGTGCGTGCAGTCTATTGCACCCACTACCTCAGGGTATTCTGCTATTTGGTGGAAGAGATGCATATTGCTGGCCAACGCCTCACAGGTGATGGGGAAATAGACATGCTCACTGACGTGCTGATATGGCTTCCAGGAACTGGTGGAGTACCCTAGATGCTGATGCCTGTGAAATCCCCATCATATCCCCAGTTGGCCTTTGGAAGGTACCTGTAGCTAGTATTCTTAGGTCTACATATACCTTGGTGTCCACTGGGATGGGTTCCCCTCTGTTAGTTCTGTGTGTGAGGCGTGGCTGGCACAGCTCCACAATCTGCTGAAGGAGGTCCCTGTCTACCCTATAGCACTCCACTATCTCCAGCTCATGTAGCCCTTGATAGGTTACCCTGGGTCTGTACACTCTTCTCCATCTCCTCACTGTGGGTTGGTCGGCAACATTCACATCCTCACCTCCCTCAGACTCTTCCACAAGTTGTATGATAGCTACTGCAGCCCCTAACATTTTGCTGTTGTGAGTGTTAAATGTTCCCCGCTTGTTTACACCGGTGTAGTACAGTGTGGGAAAAAACAGAGGGGTAGGTGTTTGCATAGTTTATAGTAGTGTTCTGGGCTGGGCTGGTCTGCTGCCTGTGTAATTGGCTGGTTCCGATATGTTTCACCTGGCAGCTAAGTTAGTACTCCTTGATTACCTTCCTACTGCTGTTTTCCCTTCCCATTGCCCTTCTGTTACAGCCCGGGGGTGTGCCGCACAATCGGAGTACTCAAATGTGCACTGTTAGGACAGTTGTTTAATCTTAGCCTCACCTCAGGATACGTACCCAAGGAGTGGCGCACGGCAACTGTGGTCCCACTTCACAAAGGCGGTGCCTCCACCGACCCTGGAAATTACCGTCCCATCAGCTTGACAAGCCTGATCTGCAAAGCCATGGAGAGGATCATAATGGAACTCATAAATAAAGACATAGGGAACTTGCAGACTTTGGATCCAACCCAGTTTGGCTTTGTTAAAGGCAGATCATGCCTTTTAAACTTGGTCGACTTTTTCGAAACAGTCACCAAGGCCATTGATGAGGGAAAGGCAGTCCATACAGCCTACCTCGACCTGGCAAAGGCTTTCAACACAATACCCCACTCAGGTATCGTCGAAAAACTCATCAGCTTAAATGTAAACCCATACATCACAAGATGGGTTGTAAACTGGCTAAGTGACAGAACCCACAGGGTCAGAGTTGCTGGCACCATGTCAGACTCAAAGCCTGTCACAAGTGGGGTCCCACTGGGCTCAGTCCTGGGCCCACTCTTGTTCGGCATCTACTTTTCTGAAGTACAAGCAAACACAGGAGGGTTATGGCTGACAAAGTTTGCAAATGACTGCAAACTGGGCGCCATAGTCGAAAACACATCTGACACAGATATCCTTCAGAAGGGTCTCACAGAAACGGATAACTGGTGCCAGAGCCATGGCCTAAAGTTAAACGCCAAGAAATGCATAGTCATACCCTTCGGGAAAAACAAGGTTACTCCTAGCTACCATATAGGTGGCAATCCACTGAGCACAGAAGAAGTTATCGGAGATCTGGGGACTCAGGTTGACAGTAACCTATCGTTTGACACTCACATTGCTAAAGTAGTTAGGAAGACCTTCTACATTGCCCACCTGATCATGAAGGGATTCACATCTAGATCAAGGGAGGTCATCGTCCCCCTGTACTCATCACTCATCAGACCAATGATTGAGTACAATGCCCCATTCGGAATGTATCTGACCCGACACCTGCAGCAGCTGGAAAGGCCCCAAAAGTTCCTCACCAAAAGGATAAAGGGTCTCAAAAATATGTCTTATGCTGCCCGACTGAAAGAACTTCAGCTCTATTCAGTTGCTTACCGGCTGCTCAGAGGTGACCTGTGCCTGACATACAAGGCCATGTCAAACCCAGATTTGATAAACATGCTTCACCTCAAAAAATCTAGATCCCTCAGAACTACAAGGGCGGGAGACTTAAACCTTGACACGGTCATTAATAGGACATGCTGGAGGGACAGATTCATCACCCAAAGACTCCCTATGCTGTGGAACAAAATCCCGGTACATGTGAGGCAGTGCACCTCGCTGGCCGTGTTCAAGAGAAATCTTGACCAATGGATGGGAGATCGCAGATATACCCCAGGGATTACCTCAGTGTCTCTGCTTGACAGAGGTACAGCAAAACAATGGGCATAGTTTTCTTCAAACTAAAGGGGTGGCGAAAGCCACAAAAACTGTGGGCTAGGCTTATAAATGCCCCTGGGCAGATAGCCTAGTATGAACCTATGAACCTAACTGCTGCTATTTCCTGATTTAACTTCCTTTTTCTTCCTGTAAATCCTGGTGCGCACACCTGCTTACACTTTGTCAAGAGTGCTAGGTAGGTTTAGACACACACAAACCCGAGCCACAGGGCTCAGAGGGCTCCAGTCCACTTACAGTATGCCTGATACACCCACCCATGATGTCATCTTCCTCCTAGTCTTGCATTCAGCTATTTATACTCTTACACTGTTGGGACCTGCCTCACATGCTGGGGAAAACTGGGATTCACTATCCTTCCCCTTATTTGCATAGGATTGCCTGCTAGTTACACATGTCACACTGAGCCTCCCCCCTTAGCAACCACTACTCACTGGCCAGGTTGTCTTTTGCCTGCCATTGACTTGCATGGCAGAATACTGATTTTAGTTAGAATGCTTGTTTTAGGTTTATTTTCTTATTTTCCCATCGATCCTGTTTGTGCGCCGCTGCTTTATGCTTAAACAGTCATGATCGGCGGAAATAAAATAAAATTTGTATTTTTTACGTTTTGTATTATTTGCAATGCCAATGGCCTTATACTTGGCCATTGGCATGCTTCCTCAATGATATGCAGCCTTTATTTGGAGCTGTCATGGCTCCGTTTTGGATTTTGCAGAACCGTACTCTGTTACTAACCGAGTACATTTCTGCAGATTACGCTAGTTCTGCATGGCCTGATTCCAGCTTCCTGGATAGCAGATTTACCTCACCTGCATGGTTTTCATCTGCAAATGGGATAATGTGCATATGGGGGCTGGGAACGTGCAGGACTAGTGCAAGAGTGCTCATGCACGTCAAACGAGCACGTACGTGGATCGCTCGGCCACCATATTGCCAACATTACCTCTTACACTAATCATGCACACCGTGCAAGCTTTTGAGAATCTGGGGGATAATTGTATATCTGTAATCTCTCTCTTTTTACTACAAACTTTCCGTCCTTCAAATTATGGCACTTACCCTTTTTGCCTCTCTTCTTCTGTAATACCCTAGTGTCTTGTGCCTGCCTACCAAGATAGTATCCGAATTCCTCTTTAATCTTTTTAACCAATTTTTGTTACTTTCATTTACTACTACTAGCCTTTACCCACTGTCCTATTTTTTCTTCCTTAACAGCATTAACCTCTTGTTTTCCATCCCTTTGCAATTTCTTTTTTAATCACCCTACCATTTTTTCTTCTCTTCTCTATACATTCTGTTTGTCATCCACTTCAAGTAGTCATTGCACTCATCCCTACTTAACCTCTTTTTTATACAACTTGCTCTTCATTCCATTCTTTGTCTGGCATTCTTTCTGTACAACTTTATATCTTCACCACATATGGCTATTATATAACTTTTTCACATCTCCAGCACTCTTTTCCCCATTGGCTTGCTTTTAATATCTTTGGAGTTCAGTGCCATCAGTTTCAAAGTCTCCTTTGTTGATTCTCTTACCGGGCATAACATTTTAAGAAATGTCACTATTTGTTATGCTTCACCCCACTTCTCACCAGTCTCCCATACCCAGCTTCCTTTATCTATCTCATTGCAGACTTATTAAAAGCCTATTACTTCCTCCTCCACTTTGTTTAGAATTCAGTTTTAGAATGCTGTCAAAATTTGGTTTTATGACTCTACCTGTGGAATTCTGTGGATTTCTAAGTTTAGACTCCCATTTATATAATTATGTGTTTAGAGTTCTATCCGAGGCATTCTCTTGAGGTTAGAATTCTTGAATCAAAGTCATAAAATTATTTCTGTAGTGTTCTAACTGCAGAATTGTGTTTAGAATTCTATCTGTACAATCTGTAAATGATGTATAGAATTCTGTCTGTAAAATGATATAATTAGTATTCCATGTATAGGACACTATATAAGGAATTCTGTCTGCAGAATTCAACTTTTAAAATTCAATGGAATTCTATCTGCAGACTTCAGTTTTTAAAATTCCATCTTAATAAATCTGTGTTTTACAACTGATATAAGCAATGCTAATTTTATATTAACAAAATTCTGTATTTAGAATTCTGTCTGTAGGATTTTGTATCCAGAACTGTATCTGTAGGATGGTATCCACACAATTTTATCAGCAGCATTATGTCACTAGAAAACTGTTTCTACAGTAATTCTAGTGGTATGGATTAAGGCATTTCCACTGCAGAATGTTGTTGATGATTTACATTTTGCAAGCCTTACAGTTCCTTTCTGATAAAAAATACTGAGATGTTTCACTAAAAGGCACGAATCAAGGTTGTGTGCAACTCTAAATGCTGAATGGGTCACACTAAGATGAGACATTCTCAGGTATGATGCGCTGCAAAGTTTTTAATCTGGGGTAACAAGCATATCAGTACTGAAAGTTCAGAACAACATTTTTCTCTCTGTAGGCTAGGAACTATTGCTCTGCTATTAAAGGAGTGCTGTGGTTGTTAGAAAAGTGGTGCAGCCCTTCATCTTATTAATTATCTTTAGTTTCTTTGGGAAAGGTATTATAGCCAATACAGTTTTATTAATAAAATAAAGGACTCTGGATAAGGCCATCATATAACAGTGCATCTGTAATTTGGCATACAGCCAAATGGCTTGCTATGTTTTGAAGAGCCCAGCAATCAGTTGTATTTAAGTTTAGAACAGGACCATATGTGAGGAGTTTGTTGAAAGTATCCAGTTTTACACATCTATCCTGGTGCTCTGCACGCATGTTCATGAGCTGCTTTTGTGCTGTGCAGTAATAATGAAATGCATATTAAGTCTTCTGTATGTGTAGCTAAATATATTTGTGATGCTTCCCCTCCCCTGCTGACTTTCACCTAATTCTACAGGAAGGACGTGCAACAGTTTTGTCTGCTTACCTCCTAATATTTCACAAAAGATAATCAAGCACTGAAATAATGGAGCTGTGTTTGCAGAACACTGTTCTACAAAACTGAAGCATTCTCTCGACCTGATAGCCTTTCAGAAAGTACTATCTGGGCTAGGTAGATTGTCTTTTACTGCAATTCTCAAATGTCTCACGTCAGATAAATATGTACAGCTGTACAGCATTCATTATGTTGCCTATTTAATACTTTGTGCTATCAGAAATTTCTAATTCTTCTACCACCATGATATAGTATATGATCAAAACAATAAAGCCATAATAACAGTGTAGCATTACAAATGCAGAAAATAATTGCAATTACCAGCACAGCATACTTTTGTCATTTGTAGTAGTCCCACCAGCAGATTGACACAAAAACATTATCACCAAGGCACCTCTAAAACTTAAAACTGTCAGGAAACTAAAAGATTTCCCAAGTAAATAACAGGGGCTTGGTGGGATATTAGTGTTGCTGTTACAGTTACTGCTTCCCAAAGAGAGCACAGCTGTGTATGTATAATTACCATAACATTAGAAGTTTGAATATGTCACTGTTGGATTAGCCTAAGCTATATTGGATATATCCTGCCAAGGGCTGGATGATTTGCCAGCTTTCAAAGCTTTAGGGAACCTTCCACACATCCTAAGTTCTGTGGATAATGGTAAGAGTGCCAAAATCCCAGAGCTTTCTTGCCACAGAACAAGGCTAGAGCCCTGCCAAATATGTACTAGGAGAAGAAATTACTTGAAAAAATATCACACACTTGTATAAAAAAGGGGAAAGGGAAGGACAGAATGTGTTTGAACTGCAACAGTGATTTGCTCGAACATCTATTACTATAAGCTTATTTTAAGCACAACTGTACCATGTTCATCATTAAATCATGGTTGCAGGATAGTAAGCTTCATGGGGCGAACACCACAGCTTACAAGGAAAGGAAGGAATAAGGATCAAAGTCCAGGAGCCATTGCAGGCTACTCCTAGCAAAGCCAACTCTGGATCTAGAGAAAGAATCTAGCTTGTAGTACTTGATAATTGTGCAAACAGAAGACAAGGTTGCTGCCTCTAGAATATTTCTAGAGACCAAACCTTTCCAAAAAACACAGCAGTAGGCAAAGCCCCTGTATAGTGGATCCTGACTTTGCCTGGAAGTGTCTTGTTATAGTGTGAATAACAAAAAGCAATAGCATGAGAAAACTGTTTAGACATGGTCTCCTTTCACTGTTGTCCCACCTACTTTCATAGGAAATAAACAGTTGATCAGAATTCCGAATTATTTGTCCTTTCAGTGTAGTATCTGACTTGATTGTGGACATACAAACCGCACAGGATTTGAAATTATTTCTTTTTTATTTTTTGGTTCTGGAAGGAAAATTGAGATAAGTAACCTGGATCAGTGTGAAGTCTGAAACCACTTTTGACATAAAGGAAGCATTTCTTCTCAGAGTTACCCTAACTTTGTGAGAGATAAGGTTGAATCACAATTTAGAACTTGTAACTCAGATACTCTCCTTTCAAAAGTCAGTACAATTAGTATCAGTGTTTTCCATGATAAGAACTTCTATATAAAAAAATGTGGGCTTCTCCAATATAAAATTATATCTCAAGAAGGTGCTACCTTTATTCAGATGTACAGACTGTTTCACTTGAACCAGCACTGAAAGGGAGGTATCAATGTGTAGACAATCAGGGATGCTGAACAGGTGATTCGTAATAGATGAGTAAGAAATGCCCAGTGATGATTACTCACATAAATACTAGAGAAACAAAGGTGTCTGAGCTTTAAAAAGATTCCTGGTTCTTGAATTGGCAACAACCACAACATCTTTTGTCACTTAGCCATGTATATTTTTAGGAGCCTCCTTTAACACTTGCTGAATGTCCTCAGAAAACGGGTACCTAAAAGGTATTAAAATTATATCATCCAGCAGTGAGTTGAATAAATTGAACGGTGGGGTGGAACAATGAACACCTGTGTTATGTGAGCAGGTCTATCCTGTGAGGAAGCTGATGGCAATTTCCCTTGGCCATTTTCCAGAGAAGAGAAAACCACTGTTGACTTGGCCAAAACAGGATTATGAAAATTATCCTTGGAGAGTCCTCCTGGATCTTTAGAAGAACCCTGTTTATCAGAGGAAAGGCATACAGAAACATCCCTAACCATGGGAGTGAAAAGGCATCTGTGATCCAGGCCTTTGTACAACAAGTCTTGGGGCATAATTTCTTTAGATATCTGTTCTGAATGGAGGCAATCAGATCTACTCGAGAAGGTCCCAAGAGCTGGATTATTTCCTAGTACACCCCTAGGTGTGACTTTCATTTCTGGGCTTCTGTTTTGGTCCTGCTCAGCTTATCTGTTCCAAAATTCTGCTCTTACAGGATGTAAGTAGCCTGGGGGGCAGGTTTGTAGTGAGTTGCTAGTCCTCAGACAACTATAGCTAGTCAGCAATAGGAGTAGGATCTGGTTCTTCTCTGTTTATACATCACATCACTATGGTGTTGTCTGTGATCACTAGTAGAAGGGCCTGGAATCAAAAGATAATTTACAGATGTGAGATCACTTATTAGTGCCATCATTTCTTTGACCTTTATGTGTTTCAGTTTTTACTGCTTGTTCCACAAAACCTGGACTTTCACCCCTTTGGATATGTATCCCTAAGCAAAATCTGAGGCATCTGTGGAAAAAGACTGAGAAGGGTCTGGAAGAGGAAAATGGAAACCTGGGTTGAAAAACAGCAGATCAATCCACCAGAGTCTCACCAGTGAAGCAGAAGCTGTGATCTAAAAGGATAGGGTAGTGCTGGTGTTGGGTCCAAATTTAACTGATGAACCATGTCAGGTCTGGCTAAGGGAATCATGAGAATTGTAGATGCCACAAAACCTAAAAATCCTTTTTTTTTTGTAGAATTCCACTGTGTCCTGAGGAAGAAAGACCATCATAAGAGATGTACTTAACAGACATACTAGAAATAATATCTTGTAAGAGGGAATGAGAGATGATTTGTCTAATTTCACTTAAAATCCAGAATTGAGAAAAAGGTTCTTTACCTAAAAAAGAGATTCTTGACATATCCTGAAATAGTCTTCAAAAATAAAGATGCCTTCTAAATACTGAAAGATGTGAATGCTCTATAATTTGCAATGAGCTGTTACAGGTGCTATGTACTTTCAAAAACACTGTTGGAGCTGTTGACAATCCAAAGGGAAAGGTGGGAAACAAACTGCAAACCAAACATAAAATTTTAAAAAGTCTGAACTCTTCAAGAACTGGAATGTAACGATAAGCATCTTTTAATTTAGAGTTACTAGAAAATGGGAAGAAGAATACGAGGTAACAGACTGTAGAGACAGCATTTTGAATTTTGGAATCTTAATTGGAAGGTTTAGGAAAGGTATCCATGTCCCTCCTTTCTTTGACACTAGAAATATTGTCGAGTAAAATCCTTTCTTTATTTCATGTAGAGGAACAGGCTGTATTTCCCCTAGAGAAAGCATTTGATCAGAACAGGAGGGAATAAAGAGGTGTGTCTGTATTAGTGAAGCATAATTCTTTGGAAAGGAGGAAGGGAATCCCATTGCCAGTTATTGCCCTTTTAAATGATTCTCAGAACCCATGTGCCTGATGTTACCCGGTGCCAAAGAAAAAAAGTCAAGACCTAGAGTTTGGAAACCTTTCTGAATTATCAGGGTGGGGGAAACACAATATGGGACATACAGCCAGTCTGATTTTTATTGCCCTTAGTTTTGGGAGAATCTGCCTTTCTTTTTTGAACTTCCCTGTCATTGTTTTCTGCAAGATTGTCGACTTGTCCTCTGCTGTGACCGCTTATTCTGTTTTCTATAAATGGACCCTGAACTGGAAGAAATGCTTCTATTAAATTTAGCTATGTAAGGTTGAAAAATCTGGGTAACTCCTTGAAGTAATTTCCCCTTTCATCAAATCTTTTGAGGACCTCAGCAAAGGAAGGGCCCAAATATCTCTATATTCAGTGCAGAATTAAGGAGATCAACTTTCTCAGAATTAACTAGAGGATGTGAACCAACCAGGCAAATCTTCTCATCACTGACCCAGTGACAGATGCTCTAGAAACAGCATCAGCAGTGTTGTAACATTTTAGAAAGTTTTTAGTTACCTGATACACAGAAGAAATTAAAGAATTCAAGAATGCCCTAATCTCTGATGAAGGAAGTCAGCAATTAACCGTCTCATACTGTCACAGGAAGCCATCAGAAGCGTATAACTCTGATCCTGACAATTCACTATTCTGAAGGCTAAGGTGAAAGAAGCAACTTTCTTCCCAAACTTACCCAAGGCTTTCCCATCAACTTTTCTGGGGCAAGTGGCTGTCAGGCAAACTGATGGCTGCAGGGAAGGCATCCTCTAACACTGGCAAAACAGGAGGGAGAGGGAGGGATAACTACAAGTTTGGGGGAATCCACCCTTTACTGGGACTTTCATATTTCTTTTTGCTCCCACTGAAATAACTCCTTCATTCTGGCAACAGTATCAGAAAAATATAACTCTTCATATTGTGAATTTGAAGAAAAACTTTCCTCAGAGTCAAATCCCCAGTTCTGTGCAGTAGAAATTTGAGAAACATAGTGCAAGTCTAATTCCTGTCCCTCAGACTGAGAACCAGAATCTGAGAGAAGTAACTCTTTTTCCTTTTTAAATAAAGGGGAGACTCATAATGTAATGACTGAAAAGCTTTAAAGAAACATTTAGCAAAACCCAGTTAATTTTTCTTATCTGCCCTAGGTGAAGAGGACACAGGTGAAGAAAAATGCCTATGTGTATGCTTCCTTTTCCTGTGAGAGCCTACAGAAAAAAAAACATCCTGAAGAATGGTCCTTTCCCTGGGAATCAAGCTCCTGAGAGCATCTCCACAAAGGAACAGCATCCTCTGATGCCAACAACAGGGGTTCTCCCTTGTGAAAAGGGGACAGTTGAATAGCCAAAGAGGATGTGCCTACCTCTTGGTCCTTAAAGGCTTCTCAAGGAGAAGCATTATAGGAACCAAGAGAAACTGATGAGCGGGCAGAGAAACCTGATGTGGCCACAGCACAGTCACTCACCAATAACTGAGACAAAGAGAAAATGAAAATCAAAACCAAACCTCCAGTAGAACTTTTTTCTTCTTATGAATCAGGAATGGAATGCCCAAGGAGACAGGAGCCAGATCCATGTTTCTACCAAAAGAAGTGACTGACAAGCAGGTACTAGATCTTTAGCATCATGCTCTTACCTCCTGACTAAAAAGGCAAGGTCTGAGGTAAATGAATGTAGTGACAACCACCAATAACACTAGCCCTAATCCCCAGCAATAAAGTTTGACAGAAAAATCAAAGTTTTTCTCACAAAAACAGTAAAAAAAAATGGAAGGCAGTTCCCAAATGGGTACTTCTCTGCCTAACTTTAACCATTAGCCAACAGTCAAAATCTATAACATTGCAGCACTGTGTGAGAATTGCTGGTACTTCAGTGGCAAGAAGGTTCTTTGATTTTGATGCCCTAATGACTGTCACCTCCCCTTGAGCTCTGCATTAATTAAGGCATGTGAAAGGTGCCCTAAAGTTTTGGAAGCTGGTTAGTTGTCCAATGCTTAGATTAGGCTATTGCAGCAGTGATCATCTACTTTTACAGTAAGCATAATTGCATACAGTTTTACTCTCTTCTCCAGGATGAATCACTGTAACAGTAAACATGTGGGTAGATTCATAAGCAGTACCTTGCCCTGTTATGGAGAAGGAAAACAAACAAGCTTATGTCACTGAAACTGGTATCAGGCACACACAACGTTCAACCGACATTTTAAAATTGTGATTAAGCAAATTTACTCCGCACAACCATTCTATGAGTGTGAACATTTTCTTATCAGGCAACTTTTATAGTATAACATGATCCAAAATGTTTAAATACACAAAATATCCTAGAAAACACATCATAAAGTAATAATTTTGAGAGCTAAAAGTACTCTGTAAAAATAATCCTTTATCAATACTTTAATTCAACAAATACACAATTGTAAGACTATTGTTGCAGCAAGTATAAAGCATTTCTGTACCAACCTCAAAGGTTCATAAGAGTTTACTAGATTCCAAGCCTAGATGTTTCAAGCCAATGTAATACCACAGATACTCTAGTCAATACCCAGGACTGTATTTAGTAATGACTGCCCATGTCCAGGAGGGTTGTGGTTGCTATCCCCAGTAAGAATTTACGGTGCCCCATCCACTCATACAAGTTCCTTTTGAACAGTGTCATAGATGTGCTCTGTTTCACATGAATTGGTAGCCTACTCCTATGACCCTATGAACCTCAGTACACCTTTAAACATAACTTAGACATACAGGTAGATACAAGATACACTGTTCACATATGGTGTGAATGCATCATAACATGGTGTATATCCATATATAGAAAATTTGATATATCAAAAGGCAACTGATCGAACACATCTGGTCAATCAGCTGCCTATCGAAAATCAAACAAAAAACAAGTTTTCTTTTTGTTGGGTAGAAAGCCCCTCTGTGCCCCACATATTCCCTGCTAATTATACCAACTCAGAGGGCACACTACAGTGGGGAAAGGGCACATTCTGCAATATCCACTGTTCTGTGATCTTGTGCAGCAAAAGGCTGGTATGTTTGATCAGCTCATTATCGATCAGCTGTACTTTTTTTTTTCCTTCAGCAATTGGAAAGTTCAACTGATCATCAGTAACCCATAATATTATAGAACTTAAACATGAAGAGAGTTAAAACAAGGAAATGAAGCTTGCAAAAAAGCATCCTATACTTCTATTTATAGGACTAAAAGTAATGACCTCTGATATTTGCATGCTTAACATAGGCCATATTGATTTACAGATTTGTATAACAATTCCTAGTTCAGCAATTTTCCATTACCAACTCAAGTATCCAGAGAGTGAGTGAGCTGAAAAAATGCAGTACAATGTAACTTACACATAAGAAAAACAATGGCCTGATTAATTTATGTACTACATATAAACCACAAGCTAACTCCACATGAGGATCCAGTCAGTTGTTTGCTTAACTAGCCTGTTAGACTCTATTACAAAAAAGAAAGTAATCAAAATAAAGAAAATAACTAATTCCTGTCTTGTAATAGACATGTATGTATTAAACCTCAAGCCTAAATTACATTGTCAATATTGTTAGGAACAGAAAGCTGTAGGAAAACATTAAAGAATTAATCTGTCAAACAGTCTGATTGCAAGAGTAGTCTATAGAGCTAGTGATACATTTTAACTGTTTGTTGACCATTTATGCAACTAAAAAGCATATACTGTGCTTAGTAGCTGTACGGAGCTCCTGTATTGCTGTATATTACATAGTTTAAGTGACAGTGTTATGCCTGCTTGACTGGTGGCTAGTTATTAGCGTTGATAAGGTCTTTCTCATAATAAATGTTTTCTTTCTAGGTATTCCCCCTCAAACTACCCCAGTATAAGACACTCCTGACTGAAAGGATGTTACCCTGAAAACTTTACCTGCTACAAGTCTTTGAAGTCCAACCTGCAATTTGAATAAGATTTATACCATAACATGTACAAGTACCTTAACACTCTACCTATGTACTATTTCATGCTGCCCTAGGTCTAAAGGCACCTCAAGGCTCCCTCCATATTGTGTAACCTAGCTAGATTTTCCCCAAGGATCTTACCTCTCTAACCTACAAATCTACCCTGCACATAGTAATTTCATCCAGCTCCCCTGCACATAGCCCATAAAATATACCCTGCAGCTCTTAATTAATCTCTGCAAGGTGACAATCTATAACTTAAAAATAGACCATAAATTTGGTGTAAAACTAAACCAGCAAAATACAACCAAAAAGATACATATGGAGTGAAATTAAGCTTGTACAATACAGCCAGAAAGATAAATTTTGGTGTAAACAGAAACAAGTGAAAAGACATATTTGGTGTACAAAGAAAAGAAACAAGCAAGCCCAGGGATATAATTGTAGTTAGTGTTAGCCCCTCTATGTTCGGGCTCACTCCGCTCCCCTCCCTGCCCTCTATTCCCACCCACCCCCACTAGTGCTACATTTCAACTAAACTTAGCCACTCCTCTCATGCTAACCACCAATCACTGAATCTGCCACACCCCTGTACCCATTTCCTTCTCTTCCACTATTCCACATTCTGTAAAGCAGTCTTCCATCTAACTACCTTATAATCACAAACACCTCTCATCATCCACCACACTCACCCCATCCCAAGCAGATCTCTCACTCATGACCAAACCATGCCCAAACTACCCAAACCCACATACATACACCTCTTACTATTGTTCCTAGTTGTATCCACCCTACCATTGCTAACGTCTATCACCAACCACCAAAAACAACTTAATTTTATCCACATACCAAGAAAAACTACTTCCACTAACATTATTAAAACACACCCTTTTACTCATCTAGTCCCATGTCACTAAGAAACCTTCTTTATTCACCACTATGCACACAGATTACAGCCATCACACTACCAGTCCCAAACAACTATAAAGAACTTTAAGCCCCTAAACAAACTACTCAAACTCTATTTTTACCTCAGAACCCAACTCATTAGCTGCGGTGATATACACCCAAACCCAGGCCTACAAAATCTAGGAGCCCCAACCCTCAACCTGAATGATACCCTACTCCACCAAGACAAATCCACACTCCTCATTTTAAATTTAAATATCAGAAGTATACTAAACAACGTCCATGACCTTCATGCACTACTCTCCTTTTATCAATCTGAGATAGTCATACTAACAAAGACTTGGCTTAAATCAGACAACCACAAAAATTAAATCACTCCACCAGGTTACAATCCAATTCATAGTGATAGAATAGGTAAAAAAAAAGGGGGGGGGGGGTGTTGCTATAGTGTATAAATCTCACCTCATCCTTGAGAAAGTAGACATAACACCAGACCTCGATAAAGTTGAACTCACTCTAACAAAACTAAAATGCAATGATAGTAAACACATCAACATCATAGGATGCTACATCCCTCCAGGCAACAATATCCCCATTACAGAAAAACTCATAAAATGGATATCTAACTCCCTCCCCCAGGAAAGCATAGTATTAGGAGATCTCAATACTGATTGGTAAAACTGTTCCAGTCATAACCCACTCTCCCATATTAACCTACATGGCCTAACCCAACTCATCATTTCCCCCACAAGAACAGACAAGAGAAAGAACCAAAGACCAATCCACACTAGATTGGATACTCATATCCCATCCATCACGGATATCCCTAGCAGGGTGTCTATCAGACACCCTGTGTGACCAGCAAGCCACATTCTTACTCAGATCAAAATCATCACAACTGACCCAAATACATCTACACTCCTAATTAGAAGCAAAAAACACTTTAACCGCTCAAACTTTATAAATTACCTAAAAATGTGCAACTGGACCCCCCCTAAAAAACCTACCTCTTGATAAAGCTGTAGTATATTTCAATACTACCTTCTTAAATACCCTTAACCATCATGCTCCCTCCAGAACAACAAGAATTAAAACTAAATATGCCCCCTAGTTAAACCCAGACACAAAATCCCTCCTCAAAAAAAGAAACAAGGCCTGGACCAACTACCTCAACAGTAAATCCCAACTGAAAAAAACAAATATACATTAAACTACGTAACAAAGCCAAAAAACTCACCAAAACAGACAAAACATCTTATTACCAAAAGTTACAAGATAAGCCCAGGAACAACCCACAAAAACTGTGGGCAGCAATTAACTCTATTCTACAACCAGGTAAAACAACTACCCCAACCCCAAAAATAGATAAACAAGAAGACATCCCCACTCAATTTAATAACTACTTTACAGAAACCATCCAGACACTTGCAGACAACCAACCCTATGACAACATCCCCACCCCTGCAAATCCACCCCTCCCCCAACTAACAAATGCACCAAGTTCAGCTTCCACCCAGAACCAACCATATCCATTGAAAAACTACTCCACAAGCTCAAACCAGTGTCTCTAGCTGCATATAAATTACCCACTGAATACCTCCACCTGGCTGCAGAAGCCATATCATATCCTATCTCCATCCTAATTAACAGATCCATCTCCGACTGCATAGTACCCAAGCTATGGAAAATATCACATATCATCCCTCTACATAAAGGGGGAACCTCCCTGGAACTCAATAACTACCACCCTATAGCCATACTACCCCCTTTATCTAAAATTTTAGAGAGGGTAATACACAAGCAACTAATGAAATATCTCCTAGAAAATAATCTAATAGCAACACAAAAACATGGCTTTAGACCCTTCCATAGCACCATCACCGCACTAACAGAATTCACCAACATTGTCAATACTCACAGAAACAATGGACTCCTTGTATCTGCCACCTTCCTTGACTTGTCCAAAGCATTCAATATGGTTAACCACAATAAACTCCTTCTTTCACTAGCAACTCTAAACCTTACCACCCCTGCCATCTCCTGGTTTAAAAGCTACCTAGAGGGAAGGAAACAAGCTGTTATGTGGAAAAAACAACTCTCCCCCTCCCTACCAGTCTCCCTAGGAGTACTCCAAGGCTCCATCCTGAGGCCACTTCTTTTTACCCTTTTCACCAATCAGCTCCCAAACAGTATTCCTAAAGCCTCAATAGTGCAATATGCAGATGATACCACCATAATATGCACAGCCAAATCAATTGACATCCTTCACTCCCTAACACAAGAATGCTTTTCCTTAGCAGAAACTTGGATTACAAACCAAAGGCTCATTCTGAACCCAAGTAAAACAAGGCTAGTACTCTTTAGCTCCCACAGAACCACACCTCCCACTGATTTTTTCTTCATCTCCTCCTTTAACAAGACCACAATCACTCCCACAAATCATACCAAACTCTTAGGGGTTGAAACAGATAATCACCTTAGATTTGACCTACATATTTCTATAACCACAAAAAATTACATAAAAAACTTGGCCTACTGTATCGCAATAAAACATTCCTCACTGACCACTCCAAAACTACAATAGCGAGGACTCACCTACTATCCACCCTACTTTATGCCTCCCCCGTGCTTACAAATCTCCACAAATCTGACCTAAACAAACTTGATAGTTGTTATACTACAACCTCTCCCATCAGATCACATCACTGTGAATGCCTAAAAAAACTCAGTTGGCTAGAACTACCACTACTACTTTAATGCAATCAATTATCACTAGCCCACAAAATAATGCATAACTCTGAAAACACCCCAGCCCTACAAAATCTTTTGCAACCCTATACAACCACCAGGCCCTTGAGGTGTAGCACACAAAACCTCCTCAAAATAACCAAATATAACAATGAAGCTGGTAAGTCTGTCTACAGCCACTGTATAGCAAAAACCTGGAACTCCCTTTCTGCCCAAATAACTGACAACAAATTCCCATCACAGTTCAAGAAACTTGTTAAAACTCACTTTTTGAATAATCAACTGTGCTCCTGTATCCCCCCCTGGCTAATGTCTTATTAGAACACTTCACCTAACTTAAGTAACTCTGCTAAGCTAACCAATCATAGTACTGTGCCCACTTAGGACTGTTAATCTACTGCTCATCCCATCTCTCCAGGAGTTAGGGAAAACTACCCCAGCAATGTTGTGCTTTCCATAAGCAACTAAAACTTGAAGACATATTGTAAATCAATTTGTTACCCTTCTCAACTAAAACCAGGTGAAGACATATAGTAAACCAATTTGTTATCCTTCTCAACTATAGCGATCATCATCTGCTCTCTCGGAGCATTATTCTACGTCCCTCTGCTTTTACTCTGATAGTAAATCTATCACAGGAATCCTAAACTTAGGAATTTCTTCTAAAATTTAATATTATATTGTAGGAGAACAAATGCATCCTATCTGTTAGTTAATATGTATGTCAAAAGTCTGTCCTTAAAACTATGTTTTGTAAAAAATTGTTCTCTTGGAGCTTTTGTCCCCGGGCCTCCACTAAAAATGGACTTGTAATAGAGTTGGAATCTCCCGGTCAACAGATGTAAAATAAAAAAATAAAATAAATAAACTATTCTTATATGTTTTTATCAAAATAAATGAGCATGCCACTGTTTTATGCACAGAATATTTAAGCACATGCCAGTTAAAAACTGATCCACAGAACATAAAATATAAAACTGTGAAGTTAAGTACATTTCTCATTAAGGTCTCATGCAAAATTATAGAATGTATGATAAAGGCATGACACAACAATATGCTTTTCAGATTTGAAGTGTGATGACTTATAATGCCTTGGCTTGCAGCATTTAGAAGATGCTGAAGAAGTGATCTACATAAACATTTTCTGGTAGATGGATAACTTCTGACAAATGGTGAAACAGATATAGAATATTCGTTATGCTTCTGCTCCTTAAATTTCATTTTTCTTCCTAAGATTTCAAGAGACCCACAGTATGTTCACCAAACAAATGATTTCCTTTTAAAGGTATATCTCAGATTTGAATGTTTACATTTTCAGGTAACTTCTCTTTTGATAAGCAAGACAATACCAGTCAGCAGCTCTAGTAGAAAGTAACCACGTAAGTACTCATTAGCACCTGAAGAACCAACAGACTATGTACTCTTAATTCTGAAAAGCGAAGGACTGGGGATGTGGTCTGGATGATCTCAAGCTAGTGGTATTAACCATCAATAGCAGGTGGGTGGTAAGAAATTCCATCACAGTGGTGCTTATATCAGCAATCAGGGGAAGGACTAGGGTATTAACAGAAATGTCCTCACTGCTGGGATACCTACAAAGACACAAACCACCTCAATAGCTGCCTGGATGGTAGCCCTGCTTGTCAGCTATCAAAAAACCCATAAAAAGGCATTGGGTGTAGATGTCCTTACAGAATATATTCCTACCATATTCATATTCATTTACAGATTTTGCCATAATGAAGTAAATGGTTAAAATGAAAGGATATTTTAATGTTAAAGATAACTAAAAAAACAACAAAAGGCCCACTAAAAACAAAATTAACAATACTGCACAGTCAAACTGTTCTTCTGTAAAGTAGACTTGTGAAACTAAAACAGGTGGCAATAATCAAAGAAAACATGCACCAGTGTAAGATACAAAAAGGAGCCACACATGCATTTACATCAATGTACTCTCTCAAGGGCCTGCTCTATAGAGGAGGAAGTCGCCACTGCCTCTGGAGTCTCTGTACAGAAGATAACTCATTAAGGTGGGATTAACCCAAATGTTATGGTTTTTATGACTCTCCTTGATGAACAAAAAAATCATACAAAGTAAAACAATGTAGGCATACTTTCTATGTCAGAACTCTGGCAGAAATCAAGTGGACCTCTTATTAGCCATTTCAACTGTTAATGTTTTAAAACAGACAGACAATTTTTACACATTTAATTGCGTAGATTATGTGGTCTATTATGCACCCTTTTCAACAATCTGGGTCACAGGATGAGTAAATGCAATGCATAAGAACAATGAGTAGCAAGTCAGTGTGTTTTTGAAAGGTGGGAGGAAGACATGAGGATAATATTAATATTCCACACAAAACTGAACAAAGACCAGGACTGAACCCCAGATCTTACAGCTGTGAGCAGGACACTTTAACCACTGAACTACCACGTTTCACATTTCAGAATGGGAGAAGTACAACACAGCTCCACCTACTACAGTGGAGGTATGTCAACGCTCCTATGACCACCACCTCGACAGGTTAATGACAGAATACCTCCTTTCATCCACATTATGGAGCACATTGTTGTACCAAGGGGCATGTTTCCTGAAGCTCCTGTCATCATATGCACAGCAACAGTACTAGTATTACTGCACTGGAGGTCATTGAGCAGAGGTCATTTAACCTTTCGACACTACTTACACTCTGGTGTGCCACCTGAAAACAGAGGTCACAAAAGGGTAGGTCTCTTTATCTTGAGATCTGGCTACTTCAAAGTTAATTAAATTAAGCAGGAGGCACGAGGCAAATTCCTATGCATGGTGAAGGTGTGGAAGGAGAGAGTTGATTAAATACTGGTGCACTGTATCGAGAATGAGTGAGGAGAAAAAAGCTCAACTTTAATTTATTTATGTATTTATTTTTTGCATCTTGGTAAAGACAGCTTTGTCAGCCACCAAGAGACTATGACAATGACTTCTGGTATTTTTTCCTTGAACTCCGTGATTGGGTGCAGGTTGAACATGAATGATAGGAACGCATATGGACATTTCCTATGCAGTGGGGTGGAGAGGTTAGCCACAACTCTCTCTCCTTTGCCCTGCTGTACAAAGCAAAAAAAAAAAAAAAACTGTAGTACTCCCAAGTGACAAGTCACTGTTTGGAGCACCCTTCACCCAGAAAACAAACCCTCCAGCTCTAATCTTGCAGAGAACAAAAGGAGTGCCTTATTATGGTCATCAGCTTGTTCAACTCCCCTATGATAAGAACTGCAGAGTGATAACTTTGCCTGAAGTTAATAGTCAGATGCATAGTGCGTCTTTGCATGATGGGTGTGACTGTTGTCTCCCTTGCTTATGCAGCTACCACATAACAGTCTAGTTTCCAAATGACTAAGTCCTAGTCCTAGAAACAGCTTTATCTCCAAGGCTGTCAGGGTGACTGTATTTCCATCTAAATGATGTGAACCCCCTTCTTTACATGGGAGACCACACTCCATACATTATGTGGATGCCAAAGCTGATTCTCCACCCCAGCAAAGCAGCATCCATCATCAGTACTTGAGGTGGATTAGTAATACAAAACCCACCAGAAGTTTTGGTAGGAACTGTATACCTGTCTAGGGTTCAAACAACAGGGGTTTGATCCGAGGAAATCTGCAAGCACACCATGCAGCCACTAGCACCTCAAAGTCTACTGGAACATTAACAGGGATGATTGTGGAGATTGTGCAAGCAATAAATCCATAAAAATGCAGTAGAGACTGGCCTGGTTCCTTACTCAGGAAACCAAGCCCTTTTCTGGGACAAGTCATCTTGCAGTTAGAGGATGGGACTTAGGATCTGAACTGTTAATGAGCTGTTCCCTGCAGTCAAAGGTACAGGGTTTGATTCCTTCCACCTCCATCTGCCTACTGTGCAACTCTGAGCAAGTCACATGACTGAACAGTGCTTGTGGGTCACCCCTGAAAATGGATACTTATGTGCAGTGAGCTTACCTGGTTAACAAATGTAAAAATAAAAAAAAATGATTAGCATTGAGAACTGCCCAGCTTCTAAATCTGTGAAGGCTCTGTGACCGAATCACAAAGGACTGCTTCCAGTACATGGTCTGTTCCAGGATCTGCAGGGATGGGTATGCCTACTTCACAGCCATTTCCAGGAGCCCTGAAGTGGACTATAAGGAGCCCGTCATCCAAGTGTGAAAGCACATGGACATCTTTCTCCTGCAAAGCTTAAACCACCATTAGCGAAAATCTCTGTACTTGCTTCTGGTGGTAAATAAAGTCCACATACCAAATACTAACATTTTCTCATGGAAATTATGTTTACCCAAAGAAAACAAGAGAAACCTCCTGTGTAGACCTCTATAGTGATGTGCCAGAAGGTGCCAATCAGCACCAAAACACCATTCAGGTGCCCTACAGCAGAGCAGGCATGACCCACTGTGGACTCATATCTAGAAAACGATATCCAGAATGTGCTAGTACAAGTCCAGAATACAATGGAAATTGTTCTTCCCTTTTGGGATCAGGAAAACATGCAGGCAGGACTCCCAAAATGACTGCACAATGAGTAACAGCTTAATTTCAGCTCTTCCAATGTGAAGACAGAAACTCAAAAGATAGCCAGAGATTGTGTCTTTTTGGGTACATTTCAGTTACTGGCTAGTAAGTGTATTGCCTGGATGCTAAGCAAAGAAAAAATTTAGAGATCCTCAAAGAACAACTAAAGGTGAGGAGAAAACACTGTATGGGAAGAATCCTGTAGGTGTTCAGCAAAAAGGAGTTCAAGCTCCAGTTTTGGTTCAAGACATGACTTTCAGTAATCTAAAAGTCAGATGTGCACAGAGCTGACTAATAAACAAAACATCGGATATCGACTCAAATAACAAAAGGCTGGAAAAATAGAAAATACTTTAAAAAGATATTCAGATAAGCTGACAAAATTGCAAAACTCAGAGGTCAAAATGAAAAAAAGGCTGGCTGAATATGAGACTGCTGAAGAATAGACTTTCAACATGGTAGACAGAGTTGAAAGCTCTGCAAGTAGGCAAGTGCAAAGGCCCAAAAGACCAAAATCCCCCCAAAAATGGCCATCACTCAACGGTGGTACATAAATTATTTAATTAATCAAAATGACGCAAAGGTGCATAAGCAGTGAAGGCATTTTGCCGAAACCAGTCTGGAATTGCTGGGTGCTGTGCCTTGTGCTTATACATCTTGGCGTTGTCTTGATGATTAAATAATTTATGTACCACTGTTGAGTGCTGGCTGTTTTTTCTTTGTGAGAATTAGAGGACAGATCATTAGGAAAAACCTGAGATTTTCTGCTTTACCTGAAGAACAGGCTGTATTAATTTTATGAAACCACAAATAAGTAACTGGACTGGTATTTCCACAGTAGTAGTTAATTGAAAGGGCACATTGTCTGTGTGCTCCACACCTGGCCATGAGAAAGTAGCCAAGACGTCTAATAATAAAGATGCAGTTCTATCAGCAATGAGTTGATTCTGACAAAACTGTTGCAGAAGGACAAAGAACTTAAAACTAGAGACAGTAGAATGTTTGTGAAAAATGATTTCTCTTTGTACACCAGGAAGAGGAGTAACTTTATTCCAGCAATCAGGGAATGTTGAGAAACATGTGTGACATTCAATCTGCTGTATCCACCTATCTTTAGAATACATTTCCTGGAGGGTCAAAGTCTTTTCTTGATGCAGAACATGCTAAGGAAGAAATAGGAAAGTTTGACCAACAAAATCTGAGCTATCAAAAAGGAAGGGATTCTACTTATTATTCTTCTGAAAATAAAGCTGAGACAGAGACTATGCCAGTCAAACCTTTTCCAATGTTCTAAAAGGAAAATACTTGAGAGA
Source organism: Protopterus annectens (assembly GCF_019279795.1). NCBI lineage: Eukaryota > Metazoa > Chordata > Ceratodontiformes > Protopteridae > Protopterus > Protopterus annectens. The sequence continues at coordinate 526,601,741 of NC_056738.1, read as the reverse complement.
CAGAAAAAAGCACAAGAGTTGACTACAAGATGCAGGAGTATGTTGAAAATAATCCAGAGACTGGAGTTGGAAGATGATCAAGAAGAAGAAAACCAGCAACTCAGAAATTAATGAATAAATGTGAGCTTACAAAGCATCAATCAAATTTATGAAATATGGTGGAACAAGAAAACCTGGAAATAATGGACTTTTTAGACTTTGTTAAACTTGTAGGGAACTCCAAAGCATACATCCTACTTCATGTCATTAATGTTTGGAAGAATATTAAGGGAAGATGAAGTGTAGGTAAAACAGTTTTTGTTCTTAACAGTATTTTTATAAAACATGACATACGCAGCATGTTATAAAATAAAGCTTTATGAATTATTTTTGTGTGTAATACGGATATTTAAGTAAACAGGTGCCCCTTTTTCTTATTTCTTTCAATTTCAGTTTTAAGAAATGCAGGCACTGCAATGTAAAGAGAAGAAAACATGGAAAAAAAAAGACCATGATAAGTAACACTGATATGCTTTACTTTACTTTTCTATAGGGGAATGATTGGATTAAGGCTCTTGGCTTGATCTAACAACAGGTTTTAAGGGGAAGCAAGTAAACAAAAGAACACTGAATGCAATGAAATGTTTTCCTTTAGCAAACACTCACAGGGCAACATGAAAAGCTTGTAGTTGAAGGCAACTGTGTATAATGTTCTTGTTTCTATGGAGACAAGCTGATAAGGGATATACAAATAAAATACTCCTTTCAATGGCTAAATGTTTTCTGAAAGCATTCAAGTTGTTTTCTACATCTGGTAGAGGAATAAAGATAAGACAAAAACAGACAGTGCAAGTAGACTCACAGGCTGTACCATGCATCTTAGCATGGGTAATCTTTATTACAGGTCAATACAAGCCTGTGAGCATAGCTGTCAATTTGGGACAATTGTTCCTATTAGGAGGGTTAAACACTATTTGAAGATGTACATAGTTTTGTGTGTTTGCATTAAGTTAATAGGCTATAAGGCACTATTCTGGGGGGTGTTTCTTTTTCTGTTTGAGGGTTTCATTAAAACAAAAAGTCTTGTAAGATGTGACATAGTTTCAAATGGATATGACAAAAAACAACTGTATAAAATATCAACCTGTCAAATATTACTGTATGCATGTAACACAAAAACAGAAACCAGATATATTTTGTAAAAAAGCTGCTATACATAACAGGTGTGAATAACTTTTTATCATAATGGCAACACTTTCCACATTATCTTGAATGTAAATGGTGTCACTTGTATATAGAAAAAAAAAGAGTAGTGAACTATATTAAAAACGCAGAGTGAAAATAGCTATGGTACAGGAGACATATTTGGAAGGAATTGAGCAAGTAAAAGGATTTCAGGATGGTCACTTAGTGGAATATCTGGGAAAAAGGAAAATGGGAGTACTTATATTTAAATATATATCTTTAGGAGCTCCAATAGTGATAAAAGAGGGAAAAAGACGATGAAGGTAAATTTGTAGTAGTAAGGGGCTACTGTCAAGGGAAGAAGATTACTCTGGCATGTATTTATATTCCACCTAAGACTGTTACAATACAGCTTATGAAAAGTCTGGGAGAAATAATCAGATTTCAACAGGGAGTATTACTTATAGGTTGGGACTGGAATTTGATTTGCAACAGTGAGGATATATCTTGGGGGGACTAGAATGGAAAATATAATAAGAGGGTAGATTTTTAAAGCAATTTATGAAAATATTTGACATGGAACATGTAAATTCAGTAGCAGGATCTCAGACAAAATTTATATATTATCTTTCAGGGTACAAAATCTGGGCTAGGCAAGACAGAAATTATATTTCATAGGAACATGTGCATTTAATTGAACATTTTGATATGCATCCAATAACTATTTCAGATCATCCATCAATAATAACTAATGTAAAATGCAGGGCAATGAAATAAAAATGAGACTCTGTTCCTTCTCTACCTGTTACACAAAGAGGAGTTTAATGAATGGGTAATAGAAATTATTCTGGAGTTATTAAAGATACTGTCAGCTGCCTGTCAGGTGCCAGGATCCGCCACATAATGCATGCACTCAGGTCACTCCACAATAAGTACAAATATGACACTCTCATTATCCATGTTGGTGTGAATGACCTGAGACGTACCTCCCCGGACTACATGAAAAGAGACATGGAGGAGCTCTCCGATCTTGTATCCCAGGCAGGTATGATCCTAACCCTGAGTAGCATCCTGCCATCACCCAGAATGATATCACAGTACAAGGACAAAATGATTGACTTCAACAATTGGCTAAGCTTCTGGCGTCATTCTAAGGGGATCCAGTATTTGTCTGCCTAGGATGACATGATTGACAGTCCACGATGCTTTGCCAGAGATGGCCTGCACCTGTCATCCTTAGGATTCTGGATACTGGCTAAGACTCTTGTAACCCCTATAGTGCCTTTTTTAGGCAAGGTTCAAATGACAAATTCACCACCGTAACAGGTACAAGCAAGCAAAATCTGAGGGTAATGCTACTCAATGCTAGAAGTCTAAACCTCATAATGCACTCACTCGAGGCACTCCTTAAAATGGAGAACATTGACATCTGTGCAGTGACAGAGACCTGGTTCAAAGCTCCAGAGAGCACCCCTGCATTACCAGGCTTCAATTCATACCACACCTTTCGGCCACCTAACGCAGAAAGAAGCACGAAAGGTGGAGGCGTGTCCATATTCATTAAGGATATCCACACCTCCAGGCTAGTTGCACAGCATAATGCATCCGAGATTATCCAAGTGCAACTAACTCTGGGCAAAACCACAATCCAAATTGTAGCTTGCTACAGACCCCCCACCATGCCCCAGGATTCACACTCTGGAAAGTATTAGGGTACAACCCAACACCCTAATAATGGGCGATTTCAACTACCCCACCATTAACTGGGAAAACTATTCATGTACCAACTCTTTTGCTCAACGTTTTCTAGAATTCATAAATTCCAACGCCTTGGATAAACTTATTCACACCTCCACCAGGGGCAGCAATATCCTAGACCTGGTCATTACCAACATGGGAAACCGGTGTTCCACACCAGAGGTCAATTCCTCGTTGGTCATATCCGACCACAAGCTAATCAGCCTAGACATCCACATCCCACCCCCAGCCCCAATTAGGGAAACCATCATAAAAAACTTCTCAAAAGCCAACTTCACACTTCTTAAGACAGAAGTGGCAAACTTCATGACACCCATGCAGACAGACAATAGATGACTGCCGAATCCTACACAAATGCACTTTATAAGCACTTACACGAGTGTATGGATCATGCTATCCCTAATAGAACCAAGATGTTATCCTCTAAAAAAAGGAAGCCAATCTGGTGGACCTCTGCCATAAACAAACTCTACAACAGAAGAAAGAAACTGTTGCAAAAAAGAGTAAAATCCCATGACTGGAGGAACTCCCTGGTCAACCTCAGTAAGAAGCTGAGATCTCTCATAAAATCCTCCAAAGCTAGTTACGAAAACAAAATTGCCACTGACTCTAAAGACAACCACAAAGCATTCTATAGCTATGTCAAGAATCTAAATGGGAACACTCAGATCTGCTCTGAGTTACAGCATAATGGCACTAAATATACAGAACCAACTGATATTGCCAACATCCTAGCAGATAGGTTCAGTACTAACTTTACCCCCCTCTCACCCCCTAGAGGGACCATCTCTATACCTGAAGAATGCAAAGTTCCTACAATCACGGCTGCACAGGTAAAAAAAAACACACTCTCCAAAGCCAAGAACACAGCATCCATGGGACCTGACAATATCCCAGGCTGCATTCTACATGAACTACAGAATGAACTGTCACCCTAGCTAAGTACCATGTTCAATCATAGCCTCACCTCAGGCTTTGTACCCACTGAATGGTGCACCGCAACAGTTATCCCACTCCACAAAGGGGGAGCCATGATGGACCCCGGGAACTACCGCCCCATTAGCCTGACGAGCCTGGTCTGCAAGGCCATGAAACGTATCATCATGGAACTCATAAACAAAGACATTGGTAATCTCCAAACTCTGGACCCTACACAGTTTGGATTTGTAAAAGGCAGATCATGTCTCCTAAACCTGACTGACTTCTTTGAAGCAGTCACCAAAGCCATAGATCAGGGTAAAATGGTTCACACAGCTTATCTAGATCTGGCCAAGGCTTTCGACACCATCCTCCACTCTGGAATTATAGATAAGCTCACTAAACTAGGTATAAATCCCTATGTCACAAGATGGGTTGCCAACTGGCTCACGGACAGAACCCACACTGTGAAAGTAGCGGATTCCAAATCTGACATCAGACCAGTGACAAGTGGAGTACCACAGGGTTCAGTCCTGGGTCCTCTCCTGTTTGGTATCTACTTCTCTGAAGTGCAGGCCAACACAGAAGTTCTTGGGCTAACAAAGTTTGCAGATGACTGCAAACTAGGAGCCATAATCAAAACTCCTAACGATGTGGACAAACTACAAAAGGGTCTCAATGAGACAGATACCTGGTGTCAAAGCCATGGCCTGAAGCTCAATGCCAAAAAGTGTATTGTCATCCACTTTGGTAAAAACTCTGTACCTATGAACTACCACATAGCTGGTAGTCTACTTAATGCCGAAAATGTGATAAGAGACCTTGGGACACAGATGGACAGTAGTCTCTCCTTTGATAATCACATCACCACAGTGGTCAGGAAATCCTTCTATGTGGCTCATCTCATCACAAAAGGATTCTCATCCAGAAAAAAAGAGGTCATTGTTCCCCTCTACTCATCACTCATTAGACCCATTATAGAGTACAACGGCTCTTTTGGTATGTACCTCACAAGACATCTACAACAACTGGAAAGACCACAGAAATACCACACAAAGAGGATTACTGGCCTCAAACATATGCCCTATGCAGACCGTCTCAAAAAACTACAGCTTTACTCCATCACATATCGCCTACTCAGGGGCGATCTCTGCCTAACATACAAAGCTATGTCAAACCCAGAGCTGTTGGACATGCTCCACTTTAAGAAATCCCAATCCCTCCGAGCTACATGCTCTAGGGACCTTAACCTTGTCACCACAATAAACAGAACATGCTGGAGGGATAGATTCCTGTCCCAGAGACTTCCCATACTCTGGAACAGACTACCTATCTATGTCAAACAGAGCTCCTCATTAGCACTTTTCAAGAAAAATCTTGATGATTGGATGGGAAATGGGAAATTCACCCCAGGGATCACTTCTGTGGCTCTGCTCGACAGGGGCACAGGAAAATAATTTTCTTGGGTGGCGAAAGCCAGGGTACATTTTTTGGCTAGGCTTGTATGGGCCCTAGGGCCGATAGCCTAGTACCTACCTATGAACCTATGAAGATAGAAGTTTACTTAGAAAATATAGCTAGGGAGTGGGGTAAAATGAAAGTGAAGTTTAAAAATAGGGTAGAAATAAAAAAAGAAGTAACGAATTATTTAGAGGGACTGACAAAGGTTGAAGTATTTCAGAGTGGGGGAATCTCACAGAATAAGAAGATGCACAACTCCTAGTGCTGAAGAGAAAAAAGGACTATCTCAATAATATGCATGAGTTTAGAAAGATTGCTGTTAAGCAAGTGGTTTTTTGATAACTCCAGAGCACAAAATCTTTTAGCACAATGGCCCAGGCAACAGAAAGTAGAAGAGGTCGTGTAGAGGTATTAGAAATATTTCAGAAAATTATTAAAGTCTGTATAAAGCAGAGAAATATAGAAATCAAGAAAAAGTACAAATGGAACTATTTATGAAAGAATTAAATATGCCAAGGTAGAGGCAGTTAAGGCTCAATTACAAACAGTTAGGATAGGAGTAGATGAGATAAAAATGGTGATGTATAACCAATCTACAGGAAAGCGTCCAGGACTAGATGGTATTCCTGTGGAAGATGAGAAGCTAGGATGGAAGAAAGTGATAGAGATCTGAAAGGTATTAACATTTTAGAATCCTGGAAGAAAGTTGTGGAACCTGTAATACCTAAAGATGGTAAAGACCCATCAGATCCAGCTTCATATGGGCCCATTTTGATTGTAAACCATGACTATAAAGTGTTTATGTCTATAATGGATAAATGAATGGCAAAGGTGATGCCAAAATTGATAGATATGGATCAATGTGGTTTTGTGGAAGGAAAGCAAACATTTGATAACATTAAGAGAACAATTATGATCCAGCATGAAGCAAAAAAGAAAATACCACCATTGCTGAAGCAGAGATGGCAACTGACAGAGTAAGCTGGGATTTTATGAGTAGGGTAATGGAAGCTTTTGCAATTCCAGATACAACAATAAGGCTGATTAGGATATATGATGATCAGAGGCAGAAATTAAATGGAGAGAATAAGTTCTGTTTGAGCACAGAAATCAAGCAGATGTCACCTATTTCCCCTTTGTTATTTGCATTATATTTGGAACCACTGGAAAAGAAAATAAGGGACTCCGAAATTCAGTGATACAACTGGTATGGTAATCAAGAAAAGTTAGCTTAATTTGCAAATGATATTTTGTGGTGGCCATGGTGGTGCAGCAGTTAGCATTGTTGCCTCACAGCAAGAGGTTCTCCTGTTCAGTTCTCGGCTGGGGTGCCTTCTGTGTGGAGTTTGCATGTCCTCCCTGCAGTCACGTGGGTTTTCTCAGAGTGCTCCTGTTTTCCCCCACAATCCAAAGATTTGCAGCAGATGGATTGGACACTCTAAATTGGCCCTAGGAGTAAGTCTGTGTATGTCAGTGGTACAGATGAACTACTAGGGCAGGGCTAGCCACCCGGTGGTATAAACCTTGGCTTGAGATTATTGTCACTGTTGAAGTGTCACCCCGACCCCATGTGCATAAATGGGGAAAAGGGGTTGAGGATGGATGGACTTTGTATAGGATAAAACCAGAATAAGGGCATTTCAATGTTGTGGAACATACCATACTGAGAAAGTTTCAAGTCATATCAGGATACAAAATTAATGAAGATAAAGCAAAGGCAATAGCTGTAAACTATGTACCCACAAATTAGTTCAGCAATACCCATATTTCAGGGAGCAGTACAAAATTAAGTATTTAGGTGCCTGGATTAAAAAGTAATATGTTATGGCAGCTAAGGATATGTGGGAAGAGACTAAGCAAAAGATAATACAACTTAGAAATTGGAAAAACTCTTATGGATATGGATAGCAAGATACAAGTAGTGAAAATGTTTTTAGTCCTTTTATTTTTACACACAGGTCAGGCATATTTTTATCAACCAGAAGTTGTGGATAGCAATTAATAAAGAGTTGAAGGGTTTTATCTGGGAGGGGAGGAGGACAAGAGTCAAATGGGATAAGATGATCCTTCAAATAGAATAAGGAGGTTTGGGATTACCGGATTTGAAGGGGTATTTCAGAGTTACACAGTCAAGACTCCTATACATAGAACAAGCAGAAACCTTTTATTCAAAGTGAAAAGGGATGATGATGAAGTGGGAAGGGCAGCTCAAGAAATAGGGAGAGACTGGGATTTTGGAAGCAGATGCTTAAGGAGAATAGCAATAACCATACAGAATATTACATTCATAAAAAAGCAGAACGTATTCTAAAAAATAAGCCAACATGGGAATGGAGAGTAGGTAAGATGGGATTGGAATTTACTGGAGAAAACTGGCAAAAGAACCAAGGTATTGGGAACAAATAATTAGAGGGGGAAAGGTAACAGAATGGGAAGAAGCAGATAATTAATTTGGACTGCACACTAGATATTGCCCTCCCTATAAATGATTGATACAGCATAGGCGAACAGAAAGGATTAAGGAGGCCATAACTGAAAGACCAGCACTGGCAGAGTTAAAGTAGAATCTAGAATATAAGCTGTATTAAAAATGGATAATTAGTGGGGCATACAAAATATTACATGATAACTATAAGAATCAGAGGTGGTAAGAAAGGATTGGGAAGAGAGACTGGATAAGCAATTCACAAAGAAACAATTGGAGGATATATGTATGTCTCCCAAATATGCAATGAAGTCTAGAAGATTTATGATCTTTGCTTGGAAGTGTTTGTACAGGCATTTTATACCCAACGCAGACTCCATAGAATTTTTCCTCAGGCAGACTGCAGATGTTGGCGGTGTGATGGGGAAGAAATAGGTAATTGGGGACATGTTTTTTGGGAGTGGGAGTGTAGTGAGTTGTCAGACTTTAAAATTTCCTGCAGACAACTTTGTCAGAAATGTTGGTTAAGTAAATTGGTGTAACTAAGGAATAACTTTTTGAGCTAGGATATAGAATCAGCATTGCCTACATATAATGAGGTCTTGCTGAGTTTAATTCTGGTCGTTGTAAAAAAAAAAAAAAAAAAGCAATTACTAGAAAATTTTAATCAAAGTCTAAACCAACCATACTAGAAGCAGTGACTATAGTAAGTGAGATAAAAGAACTGGAAGTGGGATCTTTAGAAAAGGGTAGGAGCAGATTACATAGAAAAAACTGGAACTGTGAGAATAAAATGCAGAATGATGTTTCGGGGAGGGATGAGGTTTAATGGAAGGCATCTTGAACTGAATGAGCTATGTAATGTTTGACATTGTACAGAAAACTAAGTGATGTATAATGTTTGCAACTAATAATGTAAATACGGTTTCTTTTCATGTATATAAATGTATGACTGTTAAGTGATAATTCAATAAAGATGTTTCTTGTTTATATAAAAAAAAAAAAAAAAAAAAAAGAAAACATGCTAGCAAAACCAGTTCCACTGAGATAGACTGCTGTTTCTCAGAGGCCTCGAAAAGCATGAACATGAACCATTTTCTGGCTGTAGCAGTGGCAATTAAATCAAATGACAGTTCCAATGATTGGCTGATTTTTTTTTTTTTTTTTAATATTTTGGTTGGAAGCTGTCATTCGGTTTAAATGACACTGCAATTCATCTATCATTGCTTGTGCTTTCAAAGCTTAAGGTACCTTGCATGCAATCTAATGTCACATGCTTGAGCAGGTCACAAAGACAATTTGGATGATAAAAGCTTCAGAGCTTTGTTCCTCAAGAAGCAAGGCCCTGAAAGAAAAATGCTAGGAAAGGTAAAGTAATAGTAAAACGTGTAATTATATACACAAGGGTATATCCATCCACACCCTGGCAATATATCAAAAACTAAACAAATAGAGGGAGGAGACAGCTACTGCACCAGTAATTTACAAACAATCTACTGTTATGCTAGGTTTACTTACACAACTGCACCATGTTCAACATTAGATCATTGTTGCAGTGCCAGAAGTATAGGGAGGAGGAAAGAGTTCGATAATTCAGGGTCTCCTGGAGAATGGTCCTAGCAAAATTTGTTCTGGACTGGAAAAAGGAATATGGTTTGTAATGTTTTGTGAAAGTATATATACAAGACGAAGGTGCTTCCTCTAGTATACTTCTATAGTTCACCCCTTTCCAGAAAGCCAAAGACCAGGCAGAGTGGGCCCTAACTCTGCCTGTAAGTGGTTTGTTGCTGTAAGAATAGCAAAAAGAAATTGCATGAGACAACCATTTAGAAACTATCTACTTTGACACTAGTTGCCTTTTTCTTTTACCCTCATAAGAGACAAACAACTGATCCTGATTGGCTTTCCTGAGTTAGAGCTGATCCAGAAGTATCTGAGTTGCCTGTGAGTATCCAGAGTATGTATGATTATTTTTCCCTTGTTTTCTGGTTTTGGAAAGAATAAAGGGAGATTAATAGATTGGCTTAAGTTAAAATCTGAAAACGTTTTTAGGCATAAAAGAATTTGATCTCAAACAAACCAGGCCTTTCTAGAAAATGAGATATGGTAACTCACAGCAAGAGTTTATAACTCAGACAGTCTGAGTACTGAGTAACACCCATGTCAAGAACCTCAAATCAGCCTGATGAGCTGGGTTCAAGTGAATGTGTTAGTTTTTCAAGCATAAATATAAAATCCCAAGGAGAAGCCACCTGTTTTCTTGGTGAATGGATATGTAAAACCCCTTTCAAAAACGGCCTGACTTGAGGACAGGTAGAAAGGGGAGGGTCTAAAGCCAGATAAGCAGAAACGGCTGAAAGATGAATTCTGAATACGAAAAAACACAGGAAAACTTATATGAATACTGTACAACCAGATGCATCCAGGCCTTAAATGGGTCCTAGTTCTTAGCATGACAACAACCTAGATAATCTCTTCCACTTACATATATATGATTTTCCAGTAGCAGTTTTTTTTTAGCCTCCACTGGTTATCAGTTGCACATCCATAGAAAATGGTGTCTAAAGTATATCAAAACTATCATCCAGGCAGTCAGATGATGTTTTCAGGTTGGTTATGCATCAAATATCACCTATATTATGGCACTAAATCTACCTTTTAAGGAAGCTTGTAGTAACTGCCCTTGACCAATTTCAAAACAAGACAGAATCTGTAATGCCAGGGCCAAAAAGGAGTCACCACCATCATCTTTTCAGACACCTTCTGGATCTTTAGAAATACCCTTGGTATCAGTGGAAATGCATATAGGAAAGTACAGTTCTGTCAGAAGACTTACCATATCAGTAAATGTTTGAATTACTGCTACATTAGCCTTTGCAATATGGCTTATATCCTACTAAGGATATAACAGCTGGCCAGCTTTCAAAGAGTAAGGGTACATTCTATGTATCCAAATCATTAATCAGCAGGAGCAGATCTGAATAAAAAAAGATTGGTTTGGGCATCAAACCTTTCAATGCTTTCACACCAACTAACAGGGGGAGGGTAGAGTCTTAAAAAGGTTAATTCTAGCAAAATAAAGATAAAGGTCCTCATCTTGGCAACAAAAACTTACAAAAAAACAGGGTGAGGGAGTGGCTGTCACTGCTGCAGTAGCCTTAACTATATGGGTAGACAAACATAGCTTAAACTGACTGGGAGGAGGAGGAAGAATGTGGGTCCAGGAGCCAATAGAGAATGGTTCTAGCAAAGCCTGCCCTAGACCTGAAGAAGGAATCTAATTCCAGCTCAGCTTGTCTACTATAATACTTTGTTCTGACAACGCATGCTGCCTGAAGAGTCAAACTGACCTGAGCTGTCACTCCTTGCCACCATGGCAAGCCTACAAAGACAGTAAGATTTGGTACCCCTTGTTTGTTTATATAGTACTTCACTGTGGTGGTTTGTGATAACCTGAAGAGGGTCACAGGGACCCGACATGACTGAAGTCTTTCAAAGCATCTCTGACACGGATCTGATTTTGTCTGTCCTGCTTGTTTGAAAGACCTTCCACTCTTACCCACTTCAATACAGCCCTTCCAAACAAAGCCTGAAGCATCTGTTGTGAGACTGAAGAGGAGATGTAAGGGGGAATGGGGAAGGGAGAAGGGGAGACACGGGTTGCGACAAAAGTGGTTCACCAAACAAAATATCCTAGTTTTACAAACCTTGACAACGAAATCTGAAAGGACAAAGGGTGTCGAAGCTGAGACCAGTTGCTCCAGAGGTACCACTTAATTTTCATGTGAAGCCTGCTCAAGGGAATCATGGTAATTATAGAAGCCATAAAACCCAGAAACCTGAAAAAATTCATTGGCATATACCAGAGATTGGTTGTAAAAGCTCAGGAAGATTTATTCATACAGTATTCAGAAAACATCCTAGAAAACCTATTCTATCTGAAGGGATGTGAGAAAATATTTGCAAGTTCACTTGAAACTGCAGACTGGGCAGGAGCTTCATGACACTTATCAAACAATCTTGACAACTGGAAAACAGACTGCAAATAGAAGACAATCATCCAAATATGAAAATATATGAATGCCTGAAAGTCTGCATTAAACAATTATTGTTGACAGATATCTTGTAAATACCCCTTGGGCAGTACACAGACCAAAGGAAAAGAGAGAACTGGTAGTGTAACATAGATACAGAAAATCTTAACCTCTGAAATCTTTGCTGATTGGAATGCAATGGTAAGCAGACATTAAGTCTAATTTTACCATGAAACTGAGTTAAAAAATTAGAGGTAACAGTTTGGAGGGATAACATTTTGAACTTTGGGGCCTTTACAAAAAGAATGAGAAAGGAGAGGATCTAGGACTGGTCTCTAGAGTCCCTTTTAACACTACATAAATCCTTGAATAAAAACTCCTGCCATTTGATCTGAGGGCACTAGCTCTATGACCCCAGAGATACTTACTCCAAAACTGAAGGAAATATGGATGTTTAGTTTACACGACAATGAGAAATCCCCTGAAAAGGAGTTAGGGACTCCCACTGTCATCTCTACATCTATTGGATATTCTTCAGAAACCAATTGTCTGAAATAATCTGATGCCACTGGGGAAGATGAAGAGAAGACCTAGAGTGAGATATAGACTGCCAGGATGGGAAAGGGGGGGGGGGTGGTGGTGGCTGGAGAGACAAATAGTCATTCTGGCTTTTTGGGATTTCCCTTGGTTCTAGGAAACATTCCCTTCCTATTTAGAGCCTTCTTGTCATTGCTTTTTAAATCATGTTTGTCATTACCTTGCTGCTTAAATTTCTTTTTGAAAAAGGGTGCAGAGTTAGAAAGTTTTTATTAAACTTAGAAATGGAGGGTTGAAAAATTGGGCCATCCCTGGAATCAATTTCTCCCTTTCATCAAATGTAATAATCTCATCTTAAGGGGGTCAGGGAGAATATCCTTGTCAAGGGCAGAATTTAAAATCTTAGGTTCATTGCTGATTACCATGCTAATGACCCCATGGATCCTTTTTAAGCCTAGCCATGCTTCTAAAATTGAACTGGAAAGTTTTGAGAATATAACCAAGCAAATCTTCTCATAACTGACCCAGTAGCAGTAGCTTTAGAGACAGCATCAGCAGAACAGTAAGTACACTTTAGAATATGTTCAATTAAATATGAGGCAGATATAATCAAGGCAGTCAATAAATTATTTACCTCAGAAGAGGGGAGGTTAATAGTTAGCTATCTCTTATTCTCAAAAGAAGTCAATAAAAAATTAAAATGTGAGCCTGGTGGTTTAGGGTAAAAGAACAATAAACTTTCTTTAGAAAAAGCTTTTCCCATCTTTGCCAGAGGGAATATGGTTACCATTAACAATCTGTTTAGTAGTTTTAGATAAGGAAATAACTGCAGGGTCTGGTTTAGGATTAGAAAACATTTAACAATCTGAGGTACTTTGTATAATCTAAGACTTTTTAGGACAGCAGGTTGACTATCAGGCAAACTGCAAGCTTGTTAAGAAAATGTCTTCTAAAGCTGATAAAGGAAGGACAATTGAAGGCTGTGTAATATCCACTTGCAACACATCAGAATACATTTGCTGGAAAATACTGATTATATTCTGCTCCCATTGAAATACCTCTTTCATTTTTAGCTATGGTCTCAGAAAATTGCTCTTCTGGTTGGAAATCTGAGAAGTAACACATTCCTCAGAATCTTCAGTTTATGGAGATATCACTGAAGAAAAATACCCCCCCCCCATTCCCCCTTCTTCTGACTGAGAATCAGTGTCAGTATGAGAAGAAACTCCTTTTCGATTTGAAGTGAAAAAAAAAACAGAATTTGAAACAGTAAAAGCAGCAATTAATTCATTAGTAAATCCCAGCATGTCTTCCCTGTCCATATTAATAAAAACAGAAGTAACATTAATTTTTTGCTTTCTTTTCCTGAGAGACTCGACAGGGAAATACTGACTCATGGGCAGAAGCACTACCTGGGGATCAAGCATCCTTCCACTTCTTCCCAAAGACCAAGAGTGGTTCTCCTTTGCCCAGTAAGGGCAACTCTGTTGCAGAGTGTTTAACTCTTGGTCCTTAGTGGCTTCCTGAGGAGATATACCAGAAGACTCAAGAGACATAGATGAACAGTCCGAGGAACTAAGTACAGTCACAGCAGAGTCACCCATCGGTGGTTAAGGCATTGATGGAGCCAGCCTGATACCAAGACACACTACCTCTTTTTTCTCTTCTTGCAGACCGAGGAAGGAGAGAGGAAACTGGTAACTAATTGTTCCATGGTCCAGTTGAAAAAAAAAAAAAAGCTTGAAAGATGGGTACAAGAGCCTGGGAGAGTCTGTAAATCCCAAAACAGGAAAATAAAGATTCTGAGGTAAAAGTATGAATGATAGACTCCAAAAGCACAACCTCTAGTCCCTAACACAAATTTTACAAAATTATGTAAAAAAAATGTACACATTATTTTCACTCAAGCATTTACATTAATAAACCACTACTGCAAGACATGACAATCCATAAAAAGAAATTCCCTAGCATAAAAATAATACAATCACAAAAAAAAAAAGTTTTCTTCAGAAAAGTAAAATCATGGTAGGCTTTTCCTGTCAGGGTACTTATCTGTCCAGCCTTAAAGGATCACTAGTTGACTGTCAGTTCAATGAAGCTGGCAGAGGGAGAACACCTCAGCAGCAAGAAAGCTCTGAAGCTTTTGGCATCCAAACTGCCTTTTTTATGCTGTTCTCCTGAAGCCCCTCATGAGAAGGTGAATGGAATATTATCCTGAACCTTTGAAAGCTGGCCAATGGTAATATCCTGGGCAGGACATAACCCAAACAACTTAGGTTACTATAACAGTGATCTAATGTTGAACATCTGGAGCTTTTAATCAGTAACACTCTCTAAAAACATATCCCTGAATGTCCTTTAGATCAGAAATGGAGGAGTGTCTTAAGTATCACAGGATCTTTATATCAGAAATTGCAAGGGACCTCAGTAATGACTCAGACAAAGCTTTAAGATCTTTCTCCAAATATTAACACATCAAAAAAAAAATGACACAAGCTACACTCTACCACATTATAAGGTCCAGCTGCACTGAATACATTTTGCATCCATTAATGACCATCTTTTGTAAGAACAATACAGATATGCCATATCCTGTCTACAGCCTGTTAATCCTGGCTTTCATTAGAAAAATGGCACTCAAGAAACAGGAATGTAAGCACAAAGAACTGATAATTATAATACTGAATGAGATTGAAGTTTGCAGAATATTTACAAGAGAATACAGTAAAGAACGTATGTCATTCTTGTAAAAATAAACTACTGGCAACAAGAGTCAGAATATTGTCTATATATCCCTGACAGAAAAAAGTTTAATGATCCCTGAAAATTCTGTTGTTGATATAAAATTAATCGGAAATTCATCCCTGGTTTGGCACCTATGTCTCTGATACAAACGGGTAACCTGTAAATGGTTCATCTCCCAGGCCCCATGCTTACACTTATCAAGGGTATCAGAACTAGTCAGAGATTTGGGATGCATAGCTAGGCTTAAAAAGGCCCTTGTGGTCATTAGCCTAGTAAACACCTATGAACCTATAACTAGCAAACCACTGGACTCAGCTATTTGACAGACCTTGATAAACAAGATGTTGATGAAGATCAGAGTGAGACAGTCAAAAAAACTTTGAGAGCAACAGAATTGACTTCAATAAGGTTGCTGTTCACTGCTTTTAAAGTTTTATTAGTGGGGGGCAGAAGTGCTGTGTTGGTTCATAGGTAGGTACAAGGCTATCAGCCCTGAGGCCTATATAAGCCTAGCCAAAAAGGTTCCATGGCTTTCGCCACTCAAGAAAATTATTTTCCTCTGCCCTTATTGCAGTGCCACAGGAGTGATCCCTGGGGTGAATTTTCTATTTCCCATCCAGTCGTCAAGATTTTTCTTAAAGAGGGCCAATGAGGAGCTTTGCTTGACATGAATGGGTAGTTTGTTCCAGAGTATGGGAAGTCTCTGACAGGAATCTATCCCTCCAGCATGTTCTGTTTATTATGGTGATGAGGTTTAGGTCCCTGGAGCATGTGGTATGGAGAGATTGGGATTTCTTTAAGTGTAGCATGTCCAACAGCTGTGGGTTTGACATAGCTTTGCATGTTAGGTAGAGATTGCCTCTGAGTAGGTGATATGCGACAGAGTAGAAATGGAATTTTGAGATGGAGAGAGGGAAACGCACCTGGCTATTCATGGGACTGGAGCAGTCATGCTGTGAATTTTAGGGTGTGGATGATGGGATGGTACTGCCCTGATTGAGGAATCAGGAGGTCTGGAGATGGTTCCAGAATCCATGGTTCCTCCAAAAGGCAGGGCCACAGGAAGGGAAACCAGACTTGCCGAGGCCAGTAAGGAGCAATGAGGATCAGGGTACTCAACTGTTTTTCTTTCTGTATTACCTTTGGGATGAGAGGAAAGGGTGGGAATGCATAAAGAAGTCCCCAATCGTGGACTAGAGCATCCCTGGGTGACATCCCCGGATGGGGAATTAGGGCAAAGTAGCTGCTGCATTTGTTCAGATGTGTGGTGAATAGGTCGCAGCAAAGCTGGCCCCATCTGTGAAAGATCTCGTTCGCAACTTCTGCATTCAGGGACCATTCATGAGGCACCAGAATTGCTCGACTGAGTTTGTCTGCTGTCACATTGGATTTCCCCGGAATGTGCATTGCTATCAGAAAGCGTTGAGTGTCCATCGCCCATTTCCAGACTGTTAAGGTCTCTTGGCAAAGCGGATAAGATTTGGTTCCCCCTTGTTTATGTACCACATGACATACGTGTTTATCTGACTGAATCGCAATTGTCCTGGTGGGAAGAGAGCTGTGAAGTGCTTGCAATGCATATAGCACTGCTCTCATCTCCAGAACATTGATGTGCAAGTGGTTGTCGTGGTACTTCCAAGTACCTTGGACCGTCATTCCCAGATAATGCCTCCTCCCACCCTATCTGGGAAGTGTCCGTGGTCAAAACTGCTTTCTCTTGGGAAGGAACAAGTGGACGACCTAAGAGAAGTTCTGTATGCAACCACCATGTCAGATCCTTCTTGCAGGTGTTTGTGATAAGAATCTGATGAGACAAGGGAAGATCTTGCATCGACCATTGGGCAAATAGTAGCCACTGAAGTATTCTCAGCAGACAGACTAGAGGAACCAATAGAATGGAGGAAGCCATAGTCCATAGGACTTGAAGGACTACCCTGGCCTGAACTTTGCGACTGTTTAGAAAGGATCTCTTTCTGGTGTTAGTCTTGCTGACATGGTGGTTGCGTCTATTTCTGAGCCTAAGAATACAATGTGCTGCGAAGGAGATAAGGCTGATTTTTTAGGTTGACTGTGATGCCTAAACTGGCACACAAGGATAGAGTCTTGTCCCTGGTTCTGATGAGTTGATGCTTGGTGGTAGCAGTGAGGAGCCAGTTGTCTAGGTACAGAAACACCTGGAATCCTTGACGTCTCCAGTGAGCTGTTACCACTGCCATGCATTTGGTGAACACTCTGGGGCTGTAGTGAGGCCAAAGGGCAGTGTTCGGAACTGAAAATGACTGGCTCCCAGGCATGTCTCCTGGAGTGCCTGTCCATTTTGATGCGGTAGTACGTGTCCTGAAGATCTATTGAGCACATCCAATTGTCTTTCCCGATAAAGGGAAATATCGACTGCAGAGTGATCATTCGGAACTTCGATTTCTTTACGGACTTGAGTTTGCGGAGATCTAGAAATGATCTGCAGTCCCCTGTCTTTTTTGGAACTAAAAAGAATTGAGAGTAAGTTTGGATCCTATATGCTCTGTGGGGACTTCTTGGATGACTTTTTTGCAGCAACGAGAAGACCTCTGATGTTGCAGGGTCTAGTTGAATGGGTGGCACGTCTGGTAGAGACCGGTTTACTGGGGGATCGGAAACAAAGGGGATCAGATAACCTCTGGATATTATGGTGTGTACCCAACGATCTTGCAAAATGTTTAGCCAGGTGCTTGGGTACAGCGATAGATGACCCCCGACTGCCTCCAGAGACGGACAGTCGGGCAAGCCCTCTGGGGCAATGAAAGGGATGATCAGAGAAGGTTTCTCTATCTCCCTGGTGTTGTGGACCTCCTCTGCTGCGAGGGCAGCGTCTACCATTATATCCTCCCCCTCTGCCTCTAGGGGAGGGTTGACCTTGTGCCTGAGAGAAACCTTTTTGGGATTTATGGAACCACATTTTCCCTCCTGTATTACCCTTGGGATAGAGTCTAGACGGGAGGGAGAAACGGACTCTGACAGCAGATAAGGTGTTCCCTTCCTGCTCGCACCTGGTCAAGGTCTCTTTCACCTGAGGTCCAAAAAGAAATGAATCATCAAGGGGGACGTTAGTGAAGGAAGACAAAGGATTCTGTGAAGTTACAAAGATGCATCCAAGAATGTCTCCTGAGAGAGATTCCTGCTGCAGCTGCTCTACTCACTCCATCAGCTGCATACGAAATCAGCCTCATGGAGGAGTTAGCTATCGATGTAAGGGTGGAGCGCTGCGGAGAAACCTTATCCGTGGATCCCGGAGCTACTGTACCCTGAAGGGTAACTCCCAACTCCTTCAGGAGATTCCTATGAAGAGGAGTGAAATGGGTAAGGTAATTCAGCGATCTTAGCGTAAATGCTGCTGAAGAGAAGGTAGCTTCTCATACCTATCCATCGTCCTGGACTCCTTGTTAGGAAGATGGATATTAGAAAATGTTTCAGACAACTCCTCCTTGGTGGCTGCTGCTACTACCATAGCATCAACGGGAACTCCTTTGGTAAGAAAGGACTTATCTTCCGGTGCAGTCATGAATTTATTTGGCCTCCTCGGGACGAGCTCCACTGTGTCTGGAGAGGTCCAGGCTTTCTGCGATGTGACACCTAAGAGCTGGTCATAAGGCGGTGTCACCAAGGAGGTGGAAGGTCGGGAACCAAAGGCCTCAAGATACACTAATTCATCCTCAGTAAGGTTAGAGGTCTTCCAGTCACCCCACTGTCTAAGGATTTCTAGGATGGCAGAAAAAGAGACATCCTCAGAGGGGGATCTAGGGGACCGTTCTGATTCCTCCAAATCAGTGTCAGAAGTGACAGACTCAAGTGAGTCAACATGCTTCCTCTTACACAGTCTCTTCCGAAGGAGCACTCCAGTGGGATAATCTGGGGATGTCTTGGAAGAGGGAGCTGCTTGGGTCTCTGGTTCCCTACACTGTGGGGGTGGCAGGGGGGAAGAGGAGGTTGCTGCCTGCTGCTGGTGGGACAAGGGTTCCAAAGGTATGGCTTTTGAAGAGGATAAAGCCTTCTCTATTGCTTCGAAGGCCTTTCCTCCCCACGCCGAAGACCTCTGCTCTGAGGAGACGGATGGTCAGCTCCTAGCAAGGGGGACCAGCTCCGAAACAGACGTGGGGAACCAAATTGAGATGAGTCGAGTCGAGCCCAGGCACCGAGAGGGAGGGTCGGTTCCGAAAAAAAAAACAGGGTGACTATCCTCCTTGGAGTCGACTCGAGAGCGTCTGCTCCCAGATCCCTCGGCTCCAGACTGAGCCACTGAGGACAGAGTAATCGGTTCCGAAGAAGCAGGGAGGATCCCCGGAAAAGACAGATCCAACACCGAAGAACCTGAAGTGATTGGCTCAGAGAGTGTGAAGCAGTCGGAGGAAGTGCAGTGGTTTGCAAAAGGGTCGGCTCCGAAGCCTTTGGGTCCGGAGGGGCCACTTTCTTTGCCAGAGCTGGATCAGAAACCAACCTCCTCACCACCCGCTCGATGTCCTCATCTGAGAATGTACTGGAGGATCGGGTGGAGACAGGAGATCTCTTCCTCTCCAAAATAGGAGATCTCAAAGTAGGTGAGACAGGGTCAATGTCAGGTAATTGTCCCTGTACTGAAGGTTGCCTCAGCACCGAAGACCAATGGTACCGATAGAGAAGAAGCTGAATCAGAGCCAGAACTCCTTGGCTCCGATGCTTTGGACTTTTTCGACGGCTCCGAAACGGGAGCCAAAGATTTACGTTTTGAAGTCTGCCTGTTCAAGTTCCAGCTGTTCCTGAAAGGAACTGGTTATAAGACCTGGTTATAAGACCCCTATCAATGAATTTTCGTTTTCTCTCATTCAAGACCCTGGTACTGAAGGCATGGCAAAAGGTACTGGGCTCTTGCAAGTGAGCTTCACCTAAGCAGTACACACTAGTGTGACTATCAAAGACATCTTTTGTGAACATCTATCACATTTTTTAAACCCCAAAGGGTGATGGTCCTTATGTTCTCTGTCCTTTTCCTTTGACATGCTAACAGGAACAACTATTATCTAGCTGGAAAGAAGACAATACTAACTAAACTTAAAACTACTATCTACTGAGGTAATAATACCAACGAGAACAGCAAAGATAGAGAGGAAATTTGATTGTTTATTATAAAACCTTTTTTTTTTTTTAAGACTCACACAGGGAGGAAAGGACCTCTAACTTAAACGGGCAACTACGGCCTTCTAATTGAAATGGGCCATACAATCCTATGGGGAAAAATAGGGGTCAAACACTCTGAACAGTCACACAGTAAGCTATTAATAATAAAGATGTAAGGATGAAGAAAAAAGGTGGAAAAGGACAAGATTTAGTAAATAAATCTATTTACTTAGCCAACGAGCCAGTAAGGAGACAACCTTGAAGCTTTGAGGCAAATGAGATCTGGGAATTGCTGTGATGCACCATGGGATATGGGGTTAGCCTCGAGCCAGTAAAAGCTCTTGAGCTTTAGTATCGGCCGAGTTGGCTCCGAACCCATCCAGCAAGAATTACAGCAAGATAGGACTACATAACAGCTGCTGTTTTATGCTTTTAGACCCAGCAACATGCATAAAAATAAAGTTTAAGAAATGAAATCTGGCAGTGACCACAAAGCAGGAAGCCCACTTATTTTGCATGATTCCCTGTTGCCAATCAAACACAGAGGCAGAAAATTTTTCAGATAGAACATGGATGTGTGTAACTACAAAGATCACTGTATATTTATATATATATAAATTATATATATACAAGTACAAGACGCTACCAAGAATTGAATTTCTAAAGCAACACTGACACAATCATGTATTTTGTGTACATAAAGTCTTCTAGGGATGACCTAATCTACTCTTCCACTTCAGTGAAGGTTTCTGTCATGTCTCTCTTCTACCCACAGCACCACGCACACACACAGGAAATGGCCATTCACATGCATCATTAAGATGCGATAAGTGACGCTGTACAAGCTGGAAGCAGACTGCCATGTGTGCAAGAGTGTCACTGTGCTGTGTGGAGAACTTTTATTTATTTGCACCATTACCTCCTCATATCCACATTCCACTTCCACAGTTCATAGCTGGAACACTACAGAAGTAGACCAAGACTTCAGAAACATTTTAAAAAGATAAGTGTTCTGCTTGCACATGATTTTAAGTTTCTGCAATGTGCTCAAATTACTAATTGTAGTCTTATATAGCCAGTCCACATTAGAGAAAACATCGCTGCCTTTCCTTGGAAAAAAGTAATTTTCCCCAACATCCAAAGGGCAAAATGGCATTTTGCCTTATTAATGTACTAAAACCTCCCGTTTGGATATTTCTTCTTCCTTCCAAGGAATTTCCTATCAAAGAACCAACCAGATGTTTTAATTCGTCCAGTTTATTTTGCCGTATAATAGAGATATAAATCCTCACAGATGCATCAAAAGTTTCAGATTCTCTTTCACTAGACCTCAGAAGCTGCTTTTTTCTAAATTGGCCATAAGTGAGAGTGTGTGTGCTTGTGTAATATGAATGAATTACTGCAGTAGGGCTAGCCACACAGCAGTGTAACCTTGGCTCGAGATGATTGTCACTGTTGAAGTGACACCCCAACCCTATGTGCAAAATGGAAAAAGGAGTTGAGGATGGATGGATGAAATACAAATTGTCAGCGTTTCTTAGGAATACTGCACAGTTAAAATACTCTATTCTGTTCACTGTCAGTGGCACAACAGTTAGCGCATTCACTTTTGGTGCAGAATGCTGGTAGGTCGATTGCTGACACTGTAGTGCATTATAAGAGGGTAGTGGTGGTGGAGTGCTGCACTCCTGAGTATACCGTCCTTCAGATGAGATGTTAAATAGAGATCTCATCTACTTGAGTTGGTCATAGCTCATAGACATGAAAGATCCCATGGCACCCATCGAAAATAGAAGGGAAAATTCCTTGATGCCCTGGCCAAAGTTCTTCAAGTAGTATAAATATCCTCTTGTTTCTCCCCTGAAGAGAGGCTACTAGCCTAGTGGGACTAACCCAGTCACCAAAGTTTTAACAAAAAAATAAGATCGGATGATGAATGGTAATATTGTACTGTACTACTATTTGCATCAGTTTTCTGGGCTAAATGTTTGACTGTTTTCTTTTTTTTCCCATTTTTCACTGCAACTATATTGTAGCTGAAAAAATAGCCATCTGGTCTGGTTTACCAACCTAGTACATTTATAAATTAATAAAATAAAAAAAAAAAAAAAAAAAAAAATCACCAAACAGCCTCACACTTGGGCGGATACATTTTTGAAGAGGGTTGCACCGATAGCTGTCCTAGTAAAGATAGCTCTAATCTCTAGACTGAATGTTTTGTTGAATTTATTATAATAAAAGACAAAGGTCTGTTGGGTTACTGGGTGTCCCAGTTTCTATTTTGTAAACAACATGAACTGATCAAACTGTCCCAGTGTTTTTTTTTCTGTTTGTAGTATCAAAGTTGTCTAAATATATCCATAGTATCAAACATTCATTCACTTCTACTTGCCCGTTTAGGAAAGCAAAGAGGTCATTTTACAGAGTAGAAAAGAGAAATCAGTTTCTGAATACATCCTATCCTTCTGGAAAACTGCAAACGATCTTTGCTCATGTGGGTCTTCTGTTCTAAAATCCTTCAGGCTGAAGTTACTGTAACTTAAAGTGTCTTCCATAAAGAGGTTTGAAGTCTACTGTAATGCCAAGCTCAAAGGAAGTTTATTTTTTAGTGAAATTTTCAAGTACTAAGCTGTTTACTATGCCTGAGATAAACAATTCCCCTTTAAGAGTTGTTTTATATAAAGTTGAGAAATTATATGCAGAAAAACATGAATGAAAGCAGTAACAGAAGAGAAAAGTACTGTAATAGATGAACATGTCAAACTATCCTTAGACAAGATAATATGCCCTAGAATACGAAAGGTTGATAATTCTAGTACTACTGTTTTGTTTTCATACCAATAAGAAATATGTTCTATTTAGGAAGGTATAATTTTTCATGTGTTAAGCCTTATTGCATCTTATAGTTTCACAGGTGATTGCTAGGCTAAGGAACCAAGGAGAGCCTTTTATGCCTAGCCATGCTTCCAAAGGTATGAATAAAATCCTGTACATTGTGCCTGGGGGTAACACCTTAACCATTATGCCAACCCCCAAGTGCATTACACTTGTGAAAGAAAAAAGGATGATGGAATTTGACATGAGATTTTTTAAATGTAAGAGTGAATGACTTGGGGATTGGATATAGAACTGTTTCACTGGGTTGACTGTTCTGAAGAGGAACAATTAGTTAAGTCACTGACACCTATGCTAAATGGGTGAACCATGGTTTTCATGGACATCCAAGAGCTCTGCGAAAAAATATTTGTTTTTCCCTCCTTTTTACTTGCAACAGCAACATCTGAATTAAAGGCATTTGGAGGAATGCCTACTGTAGATTTCAAATGCATTACAACTGAGAGAGTATTGGTTACCAGGGCCTTTTTGTGAGCAAACCTGTAGCAAAACAGAGGACTATAGGTTCATAGGTTCATACTAGGCTATCTGCCCTAGGGCATTTATAAGCCTAGCCAGAGTATGTTTGGCTTTCGCCACCCATTTTAGATTAATTTTGCTATGCCCTTTTTCGAGGTTAGTATACTGTGCCTCTGTCTAACTATGGTGGTTTAAACAAAGAAGCACAGATTCACTTTTATAAGATTGCATGTTTCTTATCAGCTATCAAAAAAAAAAAAAAACGTTTCTGCCTGGGTTCTACTTGTGAAAGACTGGCATTTCTCTACTCAGAGTACCTGCTAGCATCTTTCTGACAAATTATCTATTGGTGCAGTTGGCTATAAAAGAAAGACTATACTTAGCACTGCCAAAAAAAAATCAATGCCGACAATATGACCAATAAAGTTATGAAGCAGAGGAGAGTCGCTATTCACTTTAAGCAACAAATCAGTAAACTAGGACATACAGTGTTTTGCCTTCATAGCCAGACTCTCACTAATGGCCAGAGTTGAAATAGTACCCAAGCACCCCTAGGGGCTTCTAGCTGCTGAAAAAAAAAAAAAAAAAAAAAAAAAAAAAAAATCAGGAAAACATACACGTCCACTTTCATTTACTTTTTTATGAAACTTCTGCAGCAAATAACCTTATGATAAAGATGGAACAGTACTGCCAAGGGTTATTTAATTAATTTACTCATTATTCACTTACTGCTTTATCCGGTGCTTTGTTGTGGGAGAATAACAGTCTAACCCAGGACTCAGTGGGAAGAAAGCGCAGAAAGCTTGTTCTGAAGAAGGTGTAAATCCATTTGCAGGATACACATGCAACCTGACACTCGTACTTGTATGCAAACCTATAGGCAATTTTCAGGAATGCCAATTCACAAACAGCAAGTCTTTGAGATGTGGAAGGAAAACAGAACACCATATGAAACCACCACAGACTCAGGGAGAACATGTAGACTCCAAATATAAGTCACCCTAACTAATACCAAACTCTGTGCTAGCTAAAGACTATTCTTCTTTCTAATCCAGGCATATAATTCCACGGAAGACATGGTTCACAGGGGCAGAAGCAAAAGTTCTGTACTAAAGTGTCATACTATGCTGTCACCATACTGCAAAGGTAGCATCCATGCAGAGCACACTACATGAATTTTAATACAGAAACAGTTAAAATTCAGTTTTGAAGTCTTACACATGTTTTCCAGCAATTAAGAGAAGAAAAAAGAAACATTTTAAAACATCTCGACAACAGCATTTTTTTCATTCCTTACATTTTATTCGTGGTTTACAGTGAGGAAATTTTAAATACAATTTCTGATCAGTAGCTCTACACAATTCTACAATATGAAATGCAGGAACAATGCAAAATGTTTCAATCCATAAAGTTTTTTTTTTTTTTTTTTTTTTTTTTTTTAAATATTCACTTTGTTTAAACATGTTCATTTTCAGAATAAATTCATGCAAACAGCCACATAAATCCAGAAATTAAAATCTGCCAGCTCAACTCTAAAACACAAAATGCCAACATAAACTTAAAAACTGCAAGTCTCATTCTTCTTAAAGGGAAAACATTCTTTAAAATAACACATTTTAAACTAAACTTTAACATTATGTTAATCTTATCAGGATACCTGAAAATGTTATTTTTTCCAGAAACCATGGCTAAACAGTTTTAGAACTTTAACAATGTTTCAGACATAAAAATATCTGTAAAATGCAGACCATCTTTCTTCTGTATTTTTACCCATCTGCTTCTGGAAAGATTACAAGCAAAAAAAAAAGTGTGTTTCTCTAATATGCATGACAAATGTGGCTTCCCTGCAATGAAAAAGCTCAAGATGCAGATGGCTACTTTTTATTCACAGGGATGGAACTGTCCTCTGCTGGTTTAGTTTGGCCAGTAGTGTTCCACATCTTCTCTGTGAAGCTGGAGTTTTACATGATAAAATTTCGGTAACACATGGTTGTTAACCAACTTAAAGGGTTGCAGTATTCAGTGAGAAGTGCTAGACCCATGAGTGGTCCTGGACTACAGAATGTGATGAAACACTAACACAGTAAGTTCTGTCAGTAACTGCTGCCAACACCTTCACGTTATAGGTTCACAGATTTTTAGAGGATTACTATACGAATCCGTAAAAAATGATGGGATAGGCTCTACAGCCAGCAGAGTATAGGTGACAGGAAAGCATCAGTGCTATCCAAAAAGAGAGCTTTCAGGGTGGGTTCTCAGAGCTCATCCTCGGAAACAAGATGAGCCATTCAATCCTTTCCAAGAGTCCGCTACTCTAACCTTAGCATCTGTAAAGTGAAAATTAGAGAATGTCAGTCAGATGGAAGCCAGCAATATACGCCAAGGTGAGTTTCTTGCTTTAATTTAGACCCCAGGATCACTGAGACCTCAAAGTTTTTTCACCGCCTGATCCACAAGTGAGGAGTAGAGCTTGGTCAAACAGGTGAGGAATCCAAAGCCTAACAAAGAAGATAAAAACACCCTTGTGCTTAACTAGTTCAAAGCTTCAGACTACTTATTATGTAGGAGGGTAGAAAGGTGCTGTGG
This sequence comes from Protopterus annectens, assembly GCF_019279795.1. Taxonomy (NCBI): domain Eukaryota; kingdom Metazoa; phylum Chordata; order Ceratodontiformes; family Protopteridae; genus Protopterus; species Protopterus annectens. The sequence continues at coordinate 526,575,632 of NC_056738.1, read as the reverse complement.
TCTTTCAAAACTAAGCTGGACTGCAGAAATCATATAGAAATCTGCCCTAGGATCCTCATTCAGCTAGGCAATTGCAGAAGGTATCCTACTTCTTGGGAGTAGACAGGTTGGTCTCTGGATACTTCCAGACTGCAACAATAGCATCCTTCACATACTCTGAACTAGTTCTCCTCCTCTTTCCCTATTATACTAATTTAAGACTTTATGGAGGAAGTGAGGGGGCCACAGAGCAGGCCACTGAGATTTTTCAAGTGAGTGAGTTTCTCTTGAGAGGTCTCATCAAAACAGGTTAACAGCTTTATCCATTCAGTGAAAATGTTTAGAATTTAGCCTTGAGGTTTTGCAGCCTTGGAGGTACTTACATTAGTTGTTTGGGGGATGCCGAAGCCATAGCCCACTATATGTCAACTACGGTTAACTTTGCCCCATGCAAGACATTTTTTTTTTTTTTTTTTAAAACAAAAGCCAATATGATGCATAAATCCCATTCAAACAGAATTTAGTGAGACAGCTGCTAATGCCATTAACCACATCCACCTCATCTAATTCTAACCTCAGGATAGTGGGATTATGTAAATGGCGGCAGAAGCCAAAGAGGACAAAAATAAACATCTGCTGGAGAGAGCAGGGGAGGACGTTGATAAAACAAGACAGGGAGTCCCGACAATATATATGTCTATTACTACAGAAGGCTCTAGATTTGAGAAGCATTATCTCATGCCATCTTAAAGTCTTCGAGTGATGAACTGGTCATAAATCATTTGCAAAATCTCATTTTCTTAACAGCATAAAAAGCTGAATGTTAAACTTGTATTTAAAGGTTTTTAGATGTCAAGGAAGAATTCTGGAAAGGAGGACAGTGAGATGGTATTTACTGCTGCAAGAGTCTATCTTATGAAGATCTACCATTACAGAGAGTACCACACAACTGTACTATATTACTTCAGGAAGGAATGGGCAAAATCAGTCATTATTTTATGTAGTGTGGCAGACAGATCAGATCTCTGGAATGCCTGCCTTCAAGACTGGACATCTAAACAATGCTTTGTGAAGGTATTTACAGAAGTTGTGAAGTAAATAGTGCTACTCTATGGACCTAGTTTTAACCAGATTAAAAATATCTGGTAAGCTTAATATTAATTACAGGGTTAAAACAAAATCTCTTCCAGTAGTGGCTGCACTAAGCAGAACATGAGCATGTCTCAAACTTTAAAAAGTAAAACAAAAAAATAAAAATCTGACAAGGACTGTTTTGCTGTTTAACACAAACCTATCTAGATTCAAGATGAAAATAGTAAAAAATAAAGCATAGCATTCTAGTTTCAAACTAAACGCATCTTACTTTATTAAAGCCAATGCAAAGGTACATGCTAAGTATTTTTGTTCAGTGACTGACATCTTCAGATGTGATGATCAGGACATCTGACTTAAGGAAAAAATAGGCTAAGAGTAGACCAACATTGGCTAGCTGAAGCTCAGTTGTTATAGCATTGCACAAGGCATTACCGGAATAAGATTATTAAAGAAAGATACTACCCTAGGATGAAAAATGACTACTGTATAGTATTATCAGAGATTATAAAGGTACCACAGTTTTTTCTTTCTTTTCGTTTATTCTGTTTCTAAAAAGAATCCGTCTTAGCTAGAATGAGAAAAGGATGATCATGTGTATCTTGAAGTCAGCAAAGTGCTATAAAGCACACAAAATGAAACCCTGTTTCCAGAGAGCTAATTTGTTAGACAAACTGCTATTTGAAGAGCAGGGATCATTTAGGCGGCGACACTACATAAACTAATTGGTACAAACTCCGTTTCTGCTGGCGAGTGTTCCTGTTAGCTATGTTAACATAAAATGAAGGACAATACGGAACACCACTAAAGGCTGCTGGAATTTTGGTTGCTACGTTTATGAAGTGTCAACTGTCAATCTCATATGATTGAAGAAAACTGCTGCACCTGGCAACTAATTAAGACAATGTGGGGGTAGTGGCATGCACGTTTGCTATTTTATGTGAAAAGAAAAAAAAGGTAAAAGCCTTTTAGAAGCTTAACATTGAGAGCAAGTGAATAAAAATTAAAGAATGACTCTATTCTTATATACAGTCTAAGAAGCCAATGACTCACAGTACTGTCATTATAAGCAAATATAGAAGCAAACCAACTGACTTATTGCATGGAGGCTATGTTATACCATGCAAACACAACACACTGTAGCAGAAAGAGAGCTAACCTAAACAAAATCGCACTAGAGTGCGAGTCCCCACCAGGCCAGTTTGTGGTAAATAAAAAACTATAATACAACAGTAGTACCTACTAACACTTGGAGGATGGGGGGTTAGTACTGCACAGAATATAAAGATTAAAAAACAGTTTGTGTACAGTTTTCCTTTAACAGCACTGCACAGAATTAAAAAAAACAATTACTTCAGAAAAGTCAGACACTGAATAATGAAAGCAACTTGCAGATTATCAACTCATAATCTCCTTTATGCAAGACAGTCCTAGTGCAACCGGATAATTTAATAGCATTCTTAGCTCATGTCCTTCCAGGGCAGCAGATCTCAACAAGCAGAAGAGTCATATAGCCAAGTATACACAGATACTCCTAGGATGAAAAGTCTACCTTCATTTTTCCTTGCTTTTCTGGAATTAGCAAGGATCAGTTACTTACTATAAGGATATTCACAATACTGTCATTCTTTCAAATTTCACTACTAGGTCTACTCAGCTTTTTATATTTCCCTCTTTTACAATTAAATAAAATACACTGCATCAATTATTTCTTTAACAATGTAAAATTCAGAAAAGTAAAACTAATCTTAAAAGGAACTCTAGTTACATCTTGTTAAACTCCAATTTTCTGTTTTTACAGAAACTTCTAAAAAGTATCATTTTTACAAATACTAAAACCTTTAGTTCCAGTTTACCATGGTAAAAAAATACAGATTCTCACAGATATGAGTATGGAAAAACAGAAGGCAATATACACATAAGAGCCTGTGTTAAAAACATGAAGAATAATTACACCTGATGTGCACTGGATCTTCAGCAGCTGGTTTCAAGAGTCCAGGCAGTGGAACATCATAAACAGCATCTGTTCTGGCTTCAAGTTTCACTTCAATATCCTAGTGTAGGATGGAGCTATTAATCCAAAAGTACACAGATACGACAGTTTATGACCAAGCCAGTACCCACACTGATCTTCCAAGATTAGCAAGGAATGTGTAAACAGACCCCCAAATAATTGTTGGTAATTTTTCTTTAATTAATAACTGAAGATTTTAATACTGCTTTACATCTCAAAAGATGAGACTGTGTCAACTCTGTGTGTCAACTCAGTAGTGCTGTGTTTTGGGTCCGCTTCTTGGTGCCATTTTAACTACAAATACATACATTTTAAATTACAGATTTTTTAAATAGCTGCAGTGATGTGAACTCAGCTATGGAAGACTGCAGCATAATGTGAACGACAGTGCACATTGCCAGATCTTAGTATTAATTTTTGCAGTACAGTGTTAAACAGAGTCATCCACTAAATAAAAAATAAACAGTTGTTAGAAATAAAACATTACTTCCTTGTAGTCAATGCTGTGACCTATATAATGACTAGAGTAACAGACAAAGTAGTTTTTGCAGCTTTCGGTTCTATCAGATTGTGAGGAAAAGCCAGAACAGATGCTAAAGTGATGATGGAATTCAGCATTCCTTTGACATGTGGTAAAGACTGCATTATTTTCAAGTGGACAGAGAGAACTGATCCTGCTCGATCGGTTTTTCCACCCAGGCACCTAACCCCGCCTTTTGGAATTCTCTGAACAGACACTGTTTGGCAGACTGGTATTCTGTGGCAGTCTGTTTTGCTTCATGGTATGAGCTGGGTTTTGTTATCTTGGTGCGTAGACTGGATGAAAACTAGGATGCAAAGCAAAAAAACATTTTAGAATGCTTAATTTTTACAGCTGATAAAAGCACTGCAGAAAACTTGGCATAACTGATCAAGGCAAGTGCTTATTTTAAAAAAATACAAAATCTGGGAGACTAAAATAACCTTTGCTAAAATAACTTCCAAATGCTTGCAAAGTGTATTCATTTTTGGTAATAAGTATGAAGCACAGTTAAAGGAGGTCAACAAAAACATACTTTCAATATTGACCTATTTCATGCTGACATTCACAACTGTCTTAACAGTCAACTGCACTTATGAAATGGAATAAAGATGATGCAATTGCCATACCTTGGGTTTTCCTTTATTTCTTAGCTGATAATTACATGTCCATAGGCTGTTTATCTAAGCGAAGTGAAAATGTTTTAAGTAAAACTTTGAAAGGAAACAGCAGTCATGTTTTAGTAGCTAGTCAGAAGCAGCAGGGATGTACAAACTTTGTGATGAAGTCTTACTTGCACCACTTGTGTTCTGTCTGAAATTACTGATGAAATAGAACGGGCAGGGAGGAAATCAAAGCATGAGTATAATTAAAGAAAAATTAAATGAAGGATGGCATGAACATCAGAAAAAATACAATAAAATGCCAAAGAAAGAAGTAACTGAAGGAGTGTCAGTGATTCTTTTACAGGCAACTCGCACCAATGCTGATAACTGATGTAGAAAATCTCTCTTACAGTGATATGCAGTAACCTTGCAGCCTATTTAAAAACACACAGCAGGGCAGCTAGCTTTGTGGTGCAGTGAGATAAAGTCCTATCTGGGATTTAGATGACCCAAGTTCAATTAGCTTCCTGGACAAAGAATGAGGCACTGCAAGAGGATAGCAATGGCAGGCCAAAATCTGTCAGCTCTCACAAAGGAGATGAAGAAAATGTAGCCAACAGAATGCTTGACACCTACTGAAGGATACACGTGCATCACGCAAGACACTGAGACATGTACTTGGCTGTGCACTCATATGGCAGCCATCAATGAATGTGTGAAAGAGTACACGTGTACTGGGTGGACACACTGCAGGTGCTTGCACAGCAAATACACACAACAGCCGAGTGGTGACTATTGCAACAGTGATACTTGCATAGCAGCTGGCTATCATCCAATCAAGGAATGAAGAGGCAGCACTTGTATCCTTGGAAAAATGAATGGGCATTAATAAGGTGACTGGCTGGATGGTCATCAGGCAGCAAAGTGAAAAAAGAAAAAAAAAAAGATATAAATGTGAAGGGGTGAAACAGCATTAAGTCCTTTGCTGCTCATATAAAATTACATCTACAGATGTGTGCAAACTGCACAGGATGCTTTTTTTGAACAGCTATATTCTCAGTGATGTGTTAATCATATTTTGACTGCTAGAGTTTTACGTTTTCAGACTCTGAATTTAATAAGCATGACTTTTCAATATTGATTAGGCTGTAAAGAAAGGGTAAATTAGACTTTGGAGTTAGAGATGAGTGGAAGTGGCAGCAAAACCCGAGAAAGTAGGTTAGAGAGGATGGAGGGAGATATGTTATGAATAGTTAAGCTGCACAAGAAATTTATCAATGCTGTAGATAAAGTTTTTTTTAATTTCTCATCTCTTTACGATTCACTTTATGCAGTAAGATGCTCTGAAGCCTAAAATCCAAGCTGAGAAAGGTATGTCCATCTGTCTTCATGTAACTAACTTACAGAAATAGGGTTTGGATAGTTTCACGTCAGTGGGTGCAAGCAACAGCCCCAGTCTCAAAGGACAACACTTCCCCCAGAGCTATAACCTGGCCTTGTATGACAAAGTAGCAGGTCCTTGGAAAGGTGAGACAATTACCAATCACAATGTAAGAGAAACTAAACAGGAAAAGCAAAGAAATACTGTTAATGGAAGGACTATTAGCACAACCTTATGCTGCAGCCAGACTCTGTCCAAGCCACTCTCATCCCCTTCTCAGTTTACTCTGCATGTGTCCCAAGATCCTTGAATCCTTTGGCTCACCGAAAGGCCTCCAGTAATGCATTCCAGTGTCTCACTATCCTTACTATAAAGTACTATTTCCTTAAGTCTTGAAATGTTCCCTTCCCTACTGCAATTCATGTCAGATTCTCTAACTTGAACTTCAAATCCACCCCCCTGCCCATAGACAATACTGTAGGTATAAATCATATCACTCAATACCCTAAAACCTTATCAGTCCACTCACCATGTTGTTGGATTTTCACTGCAAATTTTCCATTAAATAAACCTCTCAACCATGACTATCAGAAAAAGGACACAGCAATGCAGATACTGTCATATCTCAGGCATCTACCCCACCAAGGTATATATCTCTACATCACACTGGTCTTTACCACTGTTCTTTCACAGTGCAATACAGGATCCATCCTACAGCTCAATTATACCCCCGCTGGATTATCCAACCACTATATAAAATATTGCCTTTTTTGCAATAGATTCCACTTGCTGCTTATCTTACCCTTAAGTTTGCACCAGCTCTAACTAGAAAAAGCCCCTCCGTCCACTACAGTTGCATCAGGCATTTTTTGGTTCTTTCCTGCTTGCCAGTTATCAGCTCCTTGTGATCGCTTGGTCCATTTTTTCCTCTCATAGAGACAGCTGTTCCCAGGCCATTTGTTCCTGAGAGGGGAGACTCAAAACACAGATCTGTTAAGATGGCAGGCATCAGAGCTTTTTCTGCCCCTGATGGCTGCCGTGAACACCACTGCCCTCCCCAATCTATCTTGTGTGTTTCTACACAAACTGCAGAGGGCTACAAACACTTAATGTGGTGACATCAAGCACATGTTCCTGGTCTGTTCCTGGTCTAAGGTCCTATTTTTTGCCTGCAGGCCTCTGACTGCACTGTGGCTATTGGCCAGCCAGAACCAACAATCTCTCCAACCAGGACAGGTTGCTCACTGCCACCCTATCCCACCTGGCTCCTCCAGTACCCAAGCTGCTTATTGTATGCAGATTGCTGTGGCATAGTTAAGGCTTCATGTCTGTACACCACACAGCCAGTTCAGGTGCATCAGTCTTAATGCAATCAGTGAACACTATGACATTGCTCGTTGACCCCACTGTGATATCTGACAAATTTGTTAAACAGCACTGTAGTTTATCAGCTTTTCTAAAGACAGTTCCTTCTTTCTTCCACTCATAGCTTCTGGACTGCACAGTCAATTTCCTATCCACTTCACACTGTTGTAAATAGTGCAGACAAAATGTTCCAGTAACTTATTTGCTACTAGAAATGCAGATGCTAATACACTGACAATATGCCCCTGAGAGCTGAACCAGGTGTTTGGGATTTGGGAACTTATGTGGACAGTGACCTAACTTTTGACTAACGTGTCTATTGTTGTAAGAAAGCACGTCTACATTTCACAGCTTATAAACAAAGAGATTGTGTCTAGCTCTAGGGATGTCATTGTCCCCCCTTTACTCAGCCCTCATTAGGCCAGTCATATATAATGCCTCCATTGGCATGTACCTGTCCAGACATATGCAACAACAACTGGAACGCCCACAGAGATATCACACTAAATGGACATAAGGCCTAAAACATGTTTTGCATGGACTGACTCAAAGCCCTGTCACTACACTCTGCTAAGAGGAGACCTGTGTCTGTCATACAAGGCATCCTCTGACCCATAACTGATGGATTTACTCCACATCAGCAGGTCAAACGGCATCAGAAATATTTGTTTTAAGGATCTAAACCTCTTCCGCAGCATCTGCAGAATGGTTTGGAGGGATAGGTATATTTTCAGAGGATATACCTGCTATGGAACAGACTCCTCATCCACATAAAACTGAGTTCATCCCTGCCCATTTTCAAGTGCAGCTTAGATCTATGGATGGGGAAACAGAAAATTTACCCCAGGACTGCCCCTGTGTTACTAATAGAGAGATGCAGCTCCTAAATGCTTTATCCCATGCATAGGTCCCCTTAAACCTTAAATGATCTATGGTATATATATTACCCCTAATGAGAATAACTGGAATCATAATTATTGACCACAGGATGGCCAAGGCCAGTCTATAACCAAATGGGATAGGTTATTTCTAGCACAAAAAAGGAAACTGGTTACTATTATAGCAATAACCCACACCTGGGTGTGGGTAATGCTGGATTTACCCACGGTTGGCGTGGTTTGGTCACGAGGGCGAAGCCCGAGTGGCAAAACAAAGCCAACCGTGGGTAAATCCAGCATTACCCACACCCAGGCATGGGTTATTGCTACAAAGCCAACCGTGGGTAAATCCAGCATTACCCACACCCAGGCATGGGTTATTGCTATTATACAATGACATTATTTAAGAAAAAAAAATTACTTTTCTTAAATAATGGCATTGTATAATGCCTCCTTGCTGCCCTTCCGCAGCGGTCTGGTATTCTGCAGCAGTTCTGATGTACTGCACATGTGTATGCCTACGCAGTACATCAGAACTGTGGGCAAAAGCATCGGAGAAAGCAAGATCTACGTTGCTTTTTACAAACTGTTTTCGCTATGTTAAATGGGTTTAACATAGCGAGACAGCTTTAAAAAAAACAACAGAGAATCTCTGTTGCTTTTTTTAAAGCCGTCTCGGTATGTTAAACTCATTTGACATAGCGAGACAGTTTTGAAAAAAGCAACGGAGAAAGCAAGATCTCCGTTGCTTTTTACAAACTGTCTCGCTATGTTACAGGAGTTTAACATAGCGAGACAGCTTTAAAAAAGCAACAGAGAATCTCCGTTGCTTTTTTTAAAGCTGTCTCACTATGTTAAACTCGTTTAACATAGCGAAACAGTGAGAAAAAAAGAGTTATAGTAATGGAAAAAGTCTGGGCGACCGGACCTTTTTCCATTACTATAACTCTGATTTACAACGTGCACGCTGACCAATCAGAGTACACGTTTTTGAATATTAATGGGGGGGGAGTTGTATAATAGAATGGTTTGCATGGGCAGCTAGTCTAGTACTTACCTATGAACCTATGTTCATCCTGAAATGTTTAGATACATTCAGAAAAATGGTGGCAATGGTACCTCAGCCTGGCCCACAGTAGCCCATACCTGTGACTGAGACTGTGTACATTTAATTATAAGTTGCAGTAACTGTAAAAATGCTGACGGAGAATTCATCTCCCATAAATGCATTCATTTAGGTTCTGATCAGGAGCCAGTATTCTAGGAAAGCACAAGCCCCACAGTTTTCTAGACATTTAAAGGAAACCAAGCCATAACATATAATCACCACATTTGAGTGCAATGCCTACAATGGGCACTGTAGTTGTGTTGATGTCTGTCAGATGACATACAACTACATCAGAAAAGTCTGCACCTATGAAGAATCAATCAGGAATCATGAAGTATCAAGAATTAATGAGAAAGTCACAAAAAAGTTGAACCAAAAATATACAACTCTATCTGTAGTAAGATGAAACAACATTGAGCAACATGGTCTCTAGGAACCCTGACAAAAAGATTAAACCAGTATCCAAAGGCCACATTGCTAAGATTTATTTATTTTATTTTACATTTGTTGCCTTTTTCACTTAAGAGGACAATAATGCTCTAAGCCTGAAAGAAGACTTGCTGATTTGTTCCATCTATGAGACTTTGCACTGTCCCAAGATGAGGCTGACATAAGGACCAATAAGACCAAGAGTATGGGGAATGGTAAGACAGAATGAAGGAAAGGATGATAGACTGAAACTGATCAATCGACATTCCTGAAACAACTGTCAAGCTGTTGCATCTCTGACATCTGGGGCAAAAGACGTGTTTTGTACAGCTTCTCTTCCTTTGCCTGCACCTATCAGCCTTATTTTTTATTTTCCACATAACACTAGTGTTGGGGTCCAACACTCCTGAAACCGAAGTCATGGGTCTAGCTGCTGATAGGAGATCTAGGATGTCTGGTGTGGAATACTCTACACAGAAGAAGAAAGTACTGCACTCAATCTTATAAAGTTGCACAGCTCTTTCATGAATCTATCGCCACATAAATAAGGACTCCTGTTTTAAGTGGTCATGCTGCTGTCAAACCTCCTGCTTAAAAGATGCTTGAAAATGTTCTGGGATGTGGGGAGAGAGAGAAAGAGAGAGGAGTTAGGCTCTATAGGAAGCCTCAGATAGAGAGCTGACTTCTGTTCCAAGAGGCCCATCTCTTGATCTCCCCCACCCCTAGTGCTGTAAAAAAGAAAGTAGCAATGACATACAATGGTCAGCTCCAGTAGTCCTCAGTACTGCTAAACAGCAAGTAAGCAGTGCCTATAAAAGGCCCAAAACTAAGCAGTTATTTCCAAAGAAGAAACTTCATTACAGAAATGATCCTCTCCCTCTCTGCGCTTCCAACACCATTTCATAGGAACAAACTTAAGTAGCCACAGCATCAAATTTCAAAAGGATACCAAGATTAGGAAGTACTAAGAGTGACTCACCTAAAGAACTGATGGCATGGGTAGCAAGCTGTATTGCAATATCAAAGTCATGAGCAGGGGGTTCCTCACAAACAGCATCATTTAACAGATGTTACATGTAATCAGATTGTATACACCTGAACAAAGCAGCTTTTGTATTTGTTTTCTAGTGACCCATAGACTGCATTTTGCTAGCCGGTGTACAAATGATTCAGAAATATCCCATCCATCATACATCAGGTGCCACTATCCAGTTTCTTCAGTTAGGTTGTGCTGTTAGAAGCAGCATGCCAGTGGGGTCACTATCCTTGTTTAAACAATGGAGAATGAACGTTCCACTCCTTAGAGGGACCTCAATTAAAGTGGCACTGCTAAGGACTAGGAATACAGGCTTTCGGTTAGGCATCTAGTTTCCTATAGATAAGTTAATGCAGAGATCTCTTGAAGGGTCACACAAAGTACCTCTACAATGGCACTTGCACAGCAATGCTGATAGATCAATGCAGGTTTGTCATTACCGTGGGCAGAAACTGCCTTAACTCATTCACTCAAATGAAGCTCAGAAAGTTTGCACTGTAACTTCCAATGAGCGGAGCCTAAGGCTTTTGACAGAATTAAATTATATCTTCACATTTCAAACAAATGTTCATATCTCTAGAAAGTACAGGTGTGTACACTTACCATAAATGTAGATGTCAGAGTGTATTCACTGTTGCAGTCATTACATTTGGGTAATCTGCTGGCAGGTTGCCCTCAGTCGGCCTGAATAACAAAGTCTTGGGTCCTGCGTCAGTTGCTGTCTCCTCTTCCATGACGTCAGGTCATCAGGGGTATAAAACATGCAGCAGACACCATTTTAATCAGTTTTTCTTGCCCCAGATGTCAGGTGCCCCCCAAATGGGGAGCAAAAAAATATATAAACAAACTGTAAATATATAAATGCACCTTAGAAACATAAAATTTACCTTCAACTAAAAGCAAATACACCACAAAGTATAGTGAAGGAAAGAAAAAGGTATAGCATGGGGGATGGCGGGTGGGTAACCCAGACTGCAACAGTGAATACACTCGAACATCTACATTTATGGTAAGTGTACACAACTGTACTATATTCTTCGTGTTTCACTGTTGCAGTCATTACATTTGGGTAGACTCCCAAAGCCATGCTTGGGAGGATGGAAATAAACAGCATTAGGAGCAGCTACAAGGCCCTGCAGGACTGCAGTGGCAAAGCCTGCCCTGGATTTAGAGAAGAGAGGTAAATGATAATGCTTTGTGAATGTATGAACAGAGCTCCAAGTAGCAGCTTCTAGAATGTCTTTGGTTGGGACCCCTCTGAGAAAAGCTGCTGAAGGAAGCTCTGGTGGAATGGGATCTGATCCCCTTGGGCACAGGTTTACCATGGTGCAAATAGCAGAAACGAATGCAGTGGCATTTCCATTTGGAAATAGTCTGCTTTGATATAGTCTTCCCCTCTGATCCTGCAGCAAATGCTACCAGTAGTTGCTCAAACTTTCTTAGAGATTTTGTCCTGTTTAAGTAGAATCTTAGTTGTCTGTGTACATCCAATGAATGCAGAATCTGCTACCCCTTGGTTCTGCGAATTTGGGAAAAAAGTTGGCAGGTGAATGGTCTGGTTAAGAGCCACACTGGATACCACCTTAGGCATAAAAGAAGGATTGGCCCTAAGGGCCACCCTGTCCGGGTAAAATATATTGAAAGGCTCCACTGCCATGAGAGCCTGTAGTTCTGAAACCCTTCTAGCTGAAGTGACTGTCAAAAGAAAAGAGGTCTTCTAAGATAGAAATTTTATATCCGCAGTAGCTGCTGGTTCAAAAGGAGGCAGGGTGAGGTTTTCCAGCACAAAATTGAGGTCCAATGCAGGAGTTGGTGCTCTCCTGGGAGGCCTTAAATGTTTGGCTCCTCTGAGATACTGTTTTAGCAGTGGATGAGAAAAGAGGGGAGGCTCTGTGTTGTAATGAGCCGAGATGGCAGAGGCATGGATTTTTATTGAAGAAAGAGATAGGCCCTTGTCAAGCATCTCAGTTAAGTATTGTAAACTCTGAGGAATATTGGGCTTTGCTGTGTCTATTCCTTGTTCTTGGTTCCAAGCACAGAATATCTCTTCCATTTATCAGCATAAGATTTTCTAGTACTAGGCCTTCTGGTTTCCAAAATGACATCCATCGCAGGTTTACTGAGAAATTTGGTTTGAATAATTAGTTGATTAGCCATGCTGCAATATTCAGAGTTTGGAGCGGAGTGTGCAGCATTTGATAGTTCTGCTGACACAGTAGATGAGGTGTTTAAGGCAAAGACCACGGAGGAAGGTGTGACATATTCCTTAGAAGTGGGTACCAGTGTTGGCGAGGCCAGTCTGGAGCAATTAGAATCACGTTTGGTTTTTCCTGTCTGACTTTTAGTAAGACCTTGGAGAGTAGAGGCAGAGGGGGAAAGGTGTAGACTGATAGGTTTCTCCAGCTTAAGGATAGAGGATCCACTTTCCATGCTTTTTTGTGATGAGTTCTTGTGCAGAATTTGTCCAATTGATAGTTTTGGGGAGAGGCAAATAGATCTATGTCTAGGCTTCCCCATTTCTGTGTTAACATGCTGAAGATTTGTGGATCCAGTTTCCATTTGTGCGGGTCCATAAGATTTCTGCTTAGGTCCTCTGCCAGAGTATTTTGCTTTCCTGGCAGGAATTGAGCTTGAAGATGTATTTGGTAAGTCAAGACTGTGTACCACAAGGCCATGACTAGTCTGCAAAGGGGGTAGGAATGGGTACCCCCATGCTTGTTTATGTACCACATAACTGTGGTGTTGTCATTCTTTATCAGTAGTTGTCCTGGATGAAGTAAGTCCTTGAAGACTGTCAGAGCATTCTGAACAGCTAGCATTTCTTTCTGGTTGCTATGCAGATGCATTTGGTTTGGGCTCCATTTGCCCTGAATGCATCTCCCTGCCAGGTGGGCCCCCCCCCCCCAAGCATAGTCTGATGTGTCTGTAGTTAGGGTTTGGGTGGCAGGGGGTAGAGTGAATGACAGTCCCTTGTTTTGGTGACATGTCTCTGCCCACCAAAGAAACTCATGTTGTAGGCAGGGAATGAGGGGAATCATTGTTTCCAGGCTGTGACAATGTTGACTCCATAAACTTTTTAGGTACCACTGAAGTTTCCTCATATGCAGTCTCGCATATGGAATTAGTAGAATGCAGGATGCCATGAACCCCAAAGCCTGCAGAATTTGCCTTGCAGATAACTGGGTTTTTGTTGCCATTTGTTTGAAGTATGTTGTCAATTGCATTTGTTTGTCTGGTGTGAGGTAAGCCATCTGGGCAGTTGTATTCAAGCTTGCGCCCAGGAATGTAATTATTTGAGAGGGTACCAGTTGTGATTTCTTTTCATTTATGGTGTACCCTAGGCATGCTAGAAGCCGTTTTACAAATGCCAGATGTTGAAGAAGAGTGTTCTCGTCCTCTGCCTGAATGAGACAATCGTCCAGATAAGGATAAATTTGAATGTTTCTTTGTCTGCAGAATGCAATTACTGGTGCCAGGCACTTTGTAAAGAGCCTGGGCGCAGTAGATAAGCCAAAGGGCAGTGCAGAGAATTGGTAATGCAAAAAAACCTGCTTTGAAGCGGAGGTATCTTCGGCAAGATTCCCTTATTGGAATATGCAGGTATGCCTCTTAAGTCTAGAGTTACTAACCAAGCATTCTTGACTAGCATAGGCAGTAGCTGTTGTAAAATCAGCATTTTGAATTTTGGAATGTCCAGGAACGTGTTCAGAATCGATAAGTCCAGTATTGGATGCCATGAATCGTCTTTTCTGGGTACCAGGAAAAGCCTTGAATAAAATCCTTGTCCTTTTTCCTTTTCTGGTACCGGATGAATAGCCCCCATATCCATGAGGGACATGACTTGTCTGCCCACTGGTTTTGTGGCAGATCCGGCCATCCATTTGGAATTGGCAAAGTATGGAAATGAAATCTGTACCTCTGGGATACTACGTTTAATACCCACTTGTCCTGGGTAATTAACTGCCAATTTTGAGCATAAAGTGCTAGTTTCCCCCCCAAGGGGGCTGCCAAAAGATAAGTGCTTGGAGATGGTATTGGAAAGTCATTGAGACTGCTTACTGTAGGGTTGTGCTTTGTTACCTCCAGATTTGGAGGTGGAAGCTCCCCGTTGCTTTGACCTGTAAGATCCCTGTGATTGATATCTGGAGCCTTTTGAGCGCCTGGGTTTGCCATAAGTGGCTCTGTTGGAAACAAGAAAGGACCAATTTTTAGTAGTCCAGTGCCTACTGAACCTGGGTGGCTACACTTGCAAGAAATCATTTACAGTTTGCATAGATTTAGCTTTGTCCTCCATTTTCTTTAAAACTTCTTCTGCCTTATTACCAAGCAGAGTATCATGCTGCAAAGGGGCATCCAACAATTTAGCTTTAACATGATCAGGCAGATTTTGCTCCTTGAGCCAGGCATGTCTTCTCATCACAGATCCAGTAATGGCGGCCCTACAAGAGGCCTCCAAGGAATCAAAACCACATTGCAAACTATGCTTTCCGACCTGTTCTGCTTAATGCAATAAATCCTGTAACTCTATTTTCCACACAATCAGAAATCAACAACATTTTCTGTTTCAGTAAGCCCATAACATGCTGTTGATATGTAAGCATATGAAACTGGCCCTGATTGCCAAGGTTTCAGACGTATAAACCTTCTTACCCCATCTATCCAGTGCCCTGGAATCTCTCAGAAAGGGTAGGGATTTTTGGCTACAGAAGCCTTAACACCCTTGGGACCCTGAGAAATAGTCTCAGGACCAGCAGCTGGATTTTTGAAAAGAAATTTGTGGGAGTCAGGAACCCTGTAATATCTGTCTGGCTTACTAGAAGCCGGAGGCAGGGAATCAGGAGCCATGCTTGATTCTGAGAACACATCATCCACAATGTCTAACACAGGAGGTATTGCCAAAAGCCTATGATGAGGTAGAAGGAAATCACTAAGCCTCTTTTTTGATTAAGAGAAGTCCTGACTCTCCCAGTGAAAATGTTCCCTTAAAGTATGCAAAGTCTCTCCAAAAGAGTAATCCTCAGGAGGAGATGCAAATGGGATGGATTCCTCTGCATCAGAATCCTCATAAGGTGGAATAGAAATTTCCTGATCAGAAGAAATGGAAACCTGATCTGAAGATTCATAATCAGTGTCTTGCCTAGGCCTCTTAGCAGGGGGGGGGGGTTGGGAACCCCTGATCAAGGTAATTAAATCCTCAGCCATTTTGATCATTTGTTTTTTAGGCATAGGGGCCTGAGCACTTGGCTCATGCATCATTTTTTTAGACATAGTTGTTTTTTACCTTGTTTTTGTTGATGGCATCTGTTTAATATAAAAATGTTGAGCCCTGAAAACACCCTCAGAAGCCCGTGCCTGCTCAGAGGCTCCGGACCCATCTAAGGGAGAGACATCCGCGGGTTCAATACTTTGCGAATCTCGCGGCATACCGGACTCCGCATGCATCTCGGTAGAGGCCTGCGACTCAAAAGTAGCGGGTATCAGGGGCTGCGAAACACCTCACTGAGTACCGGCGACTGGCTTAGGAGAAGCTTCGTCATCAGTTTTGGACCTCGACGGTCTCTCTGTCTTTTTCCTTGCATTTTTTTGTGAACTACGGTTGTTGGATTGCTAACCGACGACATTTCAGGGTAGTTAAATCTTGTACCAAAATATTTAGAAGCAAAAATATACCAATGCTTAATAGTGCCTTGGTTAAATTTAGCACAAAACTGACAGCAAGGCACGACAAATGAAAATCCTTATGAGGTATTTGCTTCCCATAAGTAATACAATTATTAACTTTTACTGACATCTGTAAGGAGCAAGAAAAAGTTTCCCCAACGGGGTACTTAGCTTTAGTTTGAAGACTTCAGTTCTGAAACTCAAAAACGAAAATTCCAGGAGTCGGCCGACTGGCACTTGCGAACTGCTTCTGCTTCGGGCGAGACAAGACAGACCGATTAAAATGGCGTCAGCTGCATGTTTTATACCCCTGATGACCTGACGTCATGGAAGAGGAGACAGCAACCGACGGCAGGACCCAATACTTTGTTATTCAGGCCGACTGAGGGCAACCTGCCAGCAGATTACCCAAATGTAATGACTGCAACAGTGAAACACAAAGAACATCCATAAGGGTTATGAAAAGTATAAATGGCAAACTCTTCAGCACAAACTGTTTTTATACTGGTAGCATTTTTTAGGTTCTAGGTCTTAAACTGAATTTATAAGTCACAGTAAACACAGTAACTATTACATTTGTAATATTTTGTAAACAATTTACAATATCTCAGCAACCGTTCAAGTTACACACATACTCTGTTAGCAGCATTTTATTCATCTAGCCAAGAGCATTCGTATGATGCTAAGGAGTTTGGTCTGTGTTATTTGGTTGTTGAGATATTCAAAAAAAACTGAAGCTTATATCTATATAAATTAATATCATAAAAACAACAGTTAATATCTATTTACCTGCACTAGACAGAGGTCAAATATTATTGTAGTTGAGTTTGCCATTGTGCAAGTTTTAAGATGAAATATTTTAAAACCTTGTACATAGCATGGGTTTGGAATTATTTATGCAAATACGAATACATATTTGACTCTTAGAGGCATAAGTAGGTGTAAACTGAAAATGCACCTGGAGGAGTCACTCGGATGTAATTTAAGTCATCACGTGAAGCAGAAACCCACCATTTCTATGATACCTGGACTTAGTGAAAGGCAAGGGTTTTGTGCAGCTCCCCTCCCCTGTAGATGGGAAGGTGTCTGCCTGCCCTACCAGCCTGACTTTTTATTTTCCCCATAACACCAGTGTCAGTATCCTGTTAGCATTTTACTACATTATTGGAAGCCCTTATAATTACTTTGTTTTTCCCAACTGTGGTGATGGTCTGCAAATGTTGTCCAAAGGTCCCTAGAGCCTGCACCTCAAGTAGCCCCACAGTTACATCATAGAAGCACCCCCTCTCATTCATTGACATCAATAACCTCCTCTTCTGACGCACTTCTCAGTCTTCAAACAAAACTTGTTTTCTAAACTTTTAGCATTGGCAACAGCAAATATGGTAATTCGTGTGCACCCTGGGAAAGCATCTGAGCATTCTGTGAACTGACGCTGAAGCTTCCTGCCTTCATCTACCTTTACTTACAGTCCAGTATCCTGTTATGATGCCATCAAGCAGCTGTACCTGAGGATTCCAGTTTAGTCTAGTCATGAATTCAGCTTCCATAAAGGAACTACACAAAAGAGTGACCATCTAAATGTGCTGGCTGCATTCATCAAATGTTCACAGTACGACAGAACTCATTCATCATAAAACTTTAACCCTTTTTCAAAATGGGATAATCTCTAAAGCCCCTGATAGATATTGTGTAAATTAAAATGCTTTTCCCCAAAATTATACTGTGTGTACAGTGAGGAAAATGTGCAAGGCCAAACAGCAGTTTTCACAATAATATGGATTGCTTTGCAAGAACAGTTATTTCTTGTACATGTTCAGCTTAGATATTAGCATATAGCTGTGGGCTTTACTGTAAAAGGCATCCTGTTATAAAAAAAAGGAAGTTGACTTTCTTGGCTTTCAGATGCAGAAATAAATAAATAAAATGCAGACAGATCAAGTGATGTAAAGATGACGTGGAGAGACTTTTGTTAAGTCTTCAGATACAGCAATGAACAAAAAAGGGCATGAAATAACCATGGACTTTTTCATGACACAGAAACCAGAACCAGTCACAAGGACATTAAAAATAACATTGGTTAAAAAGAGTATATAAACTGGACAGTATGTTTTCACGGAGTACTGACGTTTAGACTAAGTGTGCATTAGTCTACTCATCTGTCTAGCTGTGTTATAATAGAATTGAAATTGCTCTGATAGAATTAACTGTTTGGCAAGAATTTGTTCTAATACAAATAAAGAATAACAGTAGTATGGAGTTGTCTGGTCACTTTTGGACATTTCTTCAGCCCCTATGAGGAGCAGATTTCAGGGATTTTCCAGGAGTGCTTATAAGTACTGATCCACCAATAGAACATGTTCTGAGCAGGACCTCTGAGTTCTAGGACACAGTTGACCAACTGGTTACTACTGATGGTTATACAAGCAGAAATAAACTTGGGGAACTGCTCTCCCCCACAGGCAATACCAGACTTGAATGAAGACTGAGGTAAAGCAGCTACTGGGGTTGTTCTCTTGGGTGATATAGCTAGCACTGGGGAACACAACGGGATGCTTCAGAGCCTTCTTCAGATTGTAAGGATGCCTCTTGCTCTTTTAGGATTGACTACATGGAAACAAGAAAGATTATTCAAGTCCACTACAATAAGCAGCTTGTCAACATGGACCTGAGAAGACTGGCTGAACGTCACTTCCCCCCAAGAAATTGGCATCCATGATCTTCAGTCTTCTTCTGATGCAATACTCTCAGTGATATCTTGCATAGGCTCATACTGATGTCTGCAGTTTCAGCCAGAATATCTGCATGGTCCTGATAACAGCACACGATAGAAACTATGGTGACAGGTTTACCTTCAGCTCAAACTCCATGTGCCTGTGCTTATCTAGAACATTCCTAACTAGGTGTGATGGGAAAAAACATGAAAGACAGAAAGTTGACCCTTTATAAATCTCAGGACTCCTTGTCAAGTGGTAAAATGTTGCAGTCTTTGAGATTATTTTGGACTAGACAGATCACATGTCATCACTAGGATGCACTGCTCCACCAACTCAGACATGGGCTTGTACAGGCCACTCACCTTCTTGGGAATAGAAGATGCAGCAGTCACATTGTGTTTAGGCTGCTTAGAAAGTAAAAGTAGATATTTAAAAAAAATCACATTAATACATAAGTTAGCAGCTCACATCTTACTTGAAAAGTTGGGGAAGTAAAATGTTAAGTTCAAAAGACATTGTATTTCCTCCTCTTTACCACCATAAATTACTTATCCCACAACAGTATTAAAGATGGCTTCCATCACATCTATTTTTTACAATGGCTAAATTCTAACTTTCACCATTCCCAGCAGCAGTAATAAGCATAAAGGCACAGTGTTTTGCAAGAGAAAATTTAAGTACTCTGGCTGCAAAAACACTTATTTAACAAAAAAAAGTCACTGTGTGGTGCTACAATTTATCCAAGAGGTGAAACAGGATGTGACAAGATGCGTGTGTCTAAGTGCATTTTTGGGGTGATGGACTGGATAAGATGAACTCTGCAGCTTTGAACCTGGTTCAAAGCTGCGGAGAGCACACCAGCCTTACAAGGTTACTCATCCTAGCACAGTTTCGGACCCCAAATGGAGGGCTACAAAGACAAAGGAGGTGGAGTTTCAATATGTATCAAAGATGTACACACCTCCAGGCTGGTCAAATGGTATGACACACAGGAGACACTCCAAGTGCAGTTAACTGTTGACAAAACACCTACTCAGATCTTAGCTAACCATGACTCAGGACCCCCAGTCCACCTATCTGGACTTACTTGAATCCATCAAGATTCAACCCTCTACCCTGATCCTGGGTGACTAACTACCTAACCATAGCATGGGAAACCTATTCTAGCCCAAATATGAATGCCAAGAGATTCCTCGACTTCGTCAATGGCAATGCAATGGATCAGCTGGTTGACAGCCCTACAAAAGGTGAAAATATACTGGACCTTGTCCTAACCAACACAGCTATTGTAGTACCCCTGCGGTGTCATCCTCCTTGGTAAGATCCGACCATAGAGCAATAACGTTTGAAGTCATCATCTCCCCTGATCCCCCCCCCCCCCCATCAGGGTCAAACAAAAAAACTTTTCCAAAGCAGACTACAATCTCCTCAGAGCAGGTATAAGCAGCTTCACAGCCACCATCCCTTCAGTTGGAACTAGCACTAATGTCCAAGCCTACACCAAAAAACTATATGAGCCCCTACATAGCTGTATGAACTCAGCAATACCTGACAGGACCAAATCATCTTCATCAAGGAAGAGTAAACCTGTCTGGTGGACAGCAGCAATAAACAAACTCTATAATAAAAGGAAAATCTTCTGTCCAGGACCAAGAAGGAGCAGGTGCCAAGTTGGAAGCAATCTTTCCTTTATCTAAACAAGCAAATAAGGTCACTGGTGAAATCCTCTAAGGCTAACTTCATGTCCAAATTGGCCACATCTACTAAGGACAATCACAAGGCCTTCTTCACATATGCCCGCAATCGCAAAAGTAATACCGAAATCTGCTTTGAACTGGTGGTCAATAACACCATATACACAAACGCCATAGATATAGCCATCCTGCTGGCAGATAGGTTCAGTGAGGACTTCACTCCCCTGTCCACATCAGTAAATCAGGTCATCCCCAGCACCTGCCCCCCTGTCCACATCAGTAAACCAGGACATCCCCAGCACCTGCCCCCCTCCCCTCATCAACAGGGAGCAGGTCTTCAATGCCCTCTCAAAGGCAAAAAAATACAGTCTCCATGGGAAACGATAACATCCCTGGCTGTATCCTACATGAATTCAGGCATGAGCTCTCAGCTCCATTAGGCACCCTATTCAACCAAAGCCTGAGCACCGGCTTCGTCCCAGCCGAATGGAGGATAGCCACTGTCATCCCTCTACACAAAGGTGGATCATTCACTGACCCAGGTAATTATAGGCCCATCAGCCTAACTAGTCTGACCTGCAATGCCATGGAACGCCTTATCATGGACCTTATTAACAAGGACATTGGCAACCTCCAAACGTTTGACTCCACATAGTCTGTCATAGTCTGGTTTTGTCAA
Organism: Protopterus annectens; assembly: GCF_019279795.1. Lineage (NCBI taxonomy): Eukaryota > Metazoa > Chordata > Ceratodontiformes > Protopteridae > Protopterus > Protopterus annectens. The sequence continues at coordinate 526,554,474 of NC_056738.1, read as the reverse complement.
AGGGGAAACATGCCTGTTAAACTTGGTCGATTTCTTCGAAGCAGTCACCAAAGCCATGGACAAGGGGAAGATAGTGCACACCACCCACCTTGATCTAGCCAAACCCACCTTGATCTAGCCAAAGCCTTCGACACTATTCCCCACTTGGGCATAACAGATAAACTCTCCCAGCTAGGCATCAACCCATATGTTACTAGATGGGTAGCTAAATGGCTCACTGATAAAACCCACTCAGTCAAAATAGGGGAAGCCACCTCTAGCAGTAGACCCGTAACAAGTAGTGCACCCCAAGCATCGGTCTTGGGGCCTCTACTCCTTGGGATATAACTTTCTGAGGTGCAAGCCAAAACCAGTGGTCTGTGGCTGACAAATTTTGCAGATGACTGTAAGCTGGGTGCTGTCTTAAATTCCCCTAGTGCTCCTTACCCAAACTAATGACTGGTGCCAAAAGCATGGCCTCAAACTGAATGCCAAGAAATACATAATTATCCCCTCTGGGATCCACACTAATTATCACATTAATAAAAACGTACTAAGCACGCAATCAGTCATGAGGGACATGGGCACCCAGGTTGATAGCAACCTGACTTTTGACCACCACATTGCCTCCATTGTACGGAAGGCTTCCTACACGGCTCACCTCATAAATAACAGCATTTCATCCAAGAACAAGGAGGTCATAACATCCCTGTACTCCTCCCTTATCAGGCCCATTATCGAGTACAATGCCCCCTTCGGCATGTACTTTGGCAAGCAGATGCAGCAGCTGGAGAGACCACAGAGGTTTCTGACCAAGAAAATCCAGGGTCTCAAACACCTATCATATACAGATAGGCTAAAAGCCCTGTCCCTCTACTCAGTCTCATACAGACTGCTCAGAGGTGACCTGTGGTTGGCATACAAGGCCATCTCAGACCCAGCCTTGATGGAGTTGCTGTATATCCGTAAGTCAAACTCCACTCGCCCAACCTGCATGCAAGGCCTCAACCTGGTCTATGACATTAACAGAACTTGTTGGGATAGATTTGTGTCCCAAAGACTCTCCCATGTGTGGAAAAGACTCCCTTCTCTATGTCAAGCAGATTACCTCTCTTAGCCCTCTTTAAAAGAAACCTGGACGACTGGATGGGAAACAGAAAATACACCCATGGGATCCAACCTGTGTCCCTGCTGGACACTGTTCACATAAATGAACAAAACCAGTAATGATGGAACGTCGTCATTCGACATACTCTACATTACCCAACATACCCTGCCTACCAGCCATATACAAGTAATGTATTGCGGGGGTGAAGCCCCCCTTGCACACCCCACACTCCCTGTTCATTATATACAAACTCTGACATCGCACTACAGTGAGGAAATAGGTGCATTTCTCGATCCCCACTGTACTGCGATCTTCAAGCAGAATGTCAATCTCATAACAGCGAATGCACACTATCATTTGCTGTTGTGGTGTTGACCATTTTCGGTTCAGCTTTCCATGAACTGGAAAATAACCTTTTAACGCTCCCAGTTCGACTGAAAGCCATCCAACATTTTGACAGTAAGCCTAATATAACACTCACTCATGCACACAAATGCAGTAAACACAGCAATACAACAAAAGATATTAAATTTTACATGAACACTTGAAATGCTTTGGATGTTGTATGTCATAGGTTAACACTAGGATGTTGATCACAAGGAAAATTTGCAGCCTAGCCACATAATATCAAATCATGATTACTCAAATACATAAATAATTAATACTCAGTTACAACTGACTTCAATGATTACCGGACAGTCATACCCCTTTCAATGAGGGCCTTGACTTCACTGACTTCCTTGTTAAATCAGGGTTGTAGCACTCAAATTGGTCTACAGTATGTGGAATGTTGCAACTGCACTCCAAAATCAAGGGAAATGTAGACTTGTTAAGCAGCTTTCTGGTAACAAGCTTTTGTTAAGCACAACTCACCACAGCTAAGCTCTAGTCTTGGGCTAGGGCATTAACATTGGTCAGCAGCCATCAGAAGCATAGGGGGAAAGCTGTTAAAACACTTTGTTCAGACTTTTCTCTCCTTTTCTTGTGTAAACCTTGGTGGGATGACACCAATAAAATTCCAAAAACTTGAGCTCACTGGAAACCATAAAGAGGGTTAACATAATACATTGGAATATTTTGACAGTGGATAACAACACCACTAATACTGTAGGTGCTACACTTAGCTTTTCCCTTTCATAATAAGAATATCAAGAGGAAGTTATGCTATAGGACAAACACATTTACTAGGTTATCCAACAGAAAGGGGACACATCTCTGTATAAACTATAATTAATGCAGTTTCATTGACTGATTTGTTTCACCTGAATATCCAAACACTATGAAAATATGTCTCATGTTGATTGTACTACTTTTTAAAATTTTGCTGCATGTAACTCATGTACAGCATTCTACGTCGGTAAGATAAATACACTGCTGAAGGATGCATAAGGAACATATGCGAGATATTAACATAATGCATTGGAAGACACATTATTAGTTATAATGAAAATCATGTGTTTCACTTTAAGGTATTACAAAACCAACAACTGGGAGTGATATCAATAATCTCACAAAAGACAGTCTAATTGGATAACTGAACTTAATTCAAACCTCTCACCAGGACTGAATGACGGTTACTCAAACCTGTTTTGAAAAAAAAAAAAATGAAAAACAATACAAGTGGAAATCGAGTTTATAAACTATATATATGAATTTGTGATTTTACATAGGAATTTTTACGACAGATTTATGTGTCATACACCTTTATATTATCATGTCACTGTATGACAAGTTTTTTATAATTACACATAGAATATGGCTGTGATATTAATTTTTGTGAAATTGCTAGTTCATTTGTTTTGGCTATTCAATAATGTTTACTCTCTGCATGATTCCTGGTGGAGTCCTCTTTCTTTTTTTTTTTTTTTTTATTTAAAGCAGTGGTGCACAACGTCCGGCCCGCGACACAATGCCATCCAGCCCCCAGAAGTAACCAAAAATTTAAAAAAAAGTGAAAAAATGCTATGCCTTACTCTAGTCATGCAAAATTTCCAGCATGTGCTTGCTTACTTAATTGCCGGCAGTTACGCACACCTCTAATTTTAGCCTCGGAAGCAACTATTCTTTGTTTGTAACTTTTAGTCTGCAAACAGTAGTAACTTTCTGCAAGAGTTTGTAACATGTTGTGGCTGCAAGCCAGAATAAATCTAAAAGCAAAGTTGATGTAGAAAACAGACAATTTCATGACAACTGGACAGGACAGTACTGTTTTATTCAGCAGGAGAACAACACTATCTTCTGTGTCAGTCCACAGTGACTGCATATCCTACTGTTGCCACCGACGAGAGTGTTCGAAATGTAATCACATTTAATGTGAATACTGTGACTCATTTTACTAGGGTTCCTATTACGGTGTCGGATCCTTGAAACTTCGAACCAGAGAACATCAAACTCAGATGTTCGAAGTTTCAGGAATTTGAACATAAAAAAATGCAAAACCTAAAACCTACCTAACTGTTGCGGTACTGCACTGTATTGCAATCTCGGAGTTGGTATATTTAAAGAGCGGGGGGGTGCAGGGGGGCTTGCCCCCCTTCTTGCAAAACTGTATTCTTTGTTTTTTTTTTTTTTTTAGTGTTATCGAAGTTCTGACACTTCGAACATAAGGGTTCAGCCTTATGGTGTTCAAAGTTTCAGAACTTCAATAACGTAATAGGAACCCATTTTACTAATGTACTGTTTAGTGTAGTGAAGTCTCTGTTGCAGTTTACTACTGTAAACATGCCAGACACCTGCACCTATTGTTAACTCGTAACAATTTACTATATTTTGAGGTGGCCCGCAGATGCATTAAGAATTTGTGTAGTGGCCCCTCCCCACAAAAAGGTTGTGCACCACTGATTTAAACTCCGAAAGAAAAGTCTGAACAAAGAATTAAACAGCTTTCCATCATTCTTTTGTGATGGCTGATCTCTACATGTTCGCATCAAGTGTGTTACATATTTCAAAGTTGTAAAGCGTTTAATGTTACTACACATTTTTTTTTCTCTGTAACATTTCTAGTACATGGAAGCAAGTAAAATGTCAATGCACTGCAACAATTATAACTGGGTGTCTGATTACCCAGCCTGTTATGTGTTCTTGATGTGGATTGTCAAGATTTACCTCTTCAGTTTCATTCTCCAGGTGATTTTCTTGACATCCATTTCTTGAATACAACTTGTACAAGATCAGAGACCCGATCATTTTCACGTACATTATGGATGGTTTCATCAGCTGGATTGATGATGAATTTGTGAACCCAAAAACTTGCTATTAATTATAATTAATTACATGCAGTGATGCAGTCACCCAAAAGGTCCTCTCTCAATTGAAGCTATGTTATAAAATCACTCACCTTCTATACCCTTCTGATACACTTGCAATTGCTAAAATTGTTTTATTCCCCAAATGTGAATACTGCCTTCCTCTCCCAACCTTCCATTCTTCACAAAATATAAAACTATACATCTATATAATGCTGTATTTTATTTACTTTTGATCTTGTTTTGTGTATAAGATTTATTGCACCTATATTGTATGTTATCACTTTCTACCATATCTATATTACTGCATCACTTTACTGCCCACCTGGGCTTGAGTCATGGCAGAAAAAGGTCTTCAGACTGGTCTACTTACATGGCTAACAAAAATAAATACACACATAAATCACCACATTTGTGAAATCTGTTCTAGTAATTATGAATGCAGTCCACAGTAAAGGCCATTTACCTGTCCTAATATTTCAACCATATCTCTCAACCTCAGATGATTAATTTGTCAAGGTTTTTGAAAGAATTTATTTGCTTGTTTGGTAGGAAAACTATACAAAGTAATGGTTACTTCTGTCATGGATGTAAACAATGCCTTTATGTTTACTCTTGTTACAATACAAACATGAAAACTTCCTGGTTTATGTAACTTTCTACAAATTCCTGATAAACAGCAATGGCACACTGTATAATTTATACAGAAACATACCTTTGTGTAGAGGCGTAACCAACGGTTATAGAGGGTATGCTTGCATAGCCTAGATGGGCGACCCATTTCATCCTTGCCTGTGGTAGCATTGACAATTTCAAGAGCAGAATCTCCAACCGTCCAGTTCACGCTAAAATTGGGTGCTTTGCCAGGCTGACGAGCCTCTGTGTTACTTATCCCTAAAATATTGCAAAAGGAGAGGAATTTGGAAAAAAAGATAAGATAGCTACATCAAATAAGTCTTTAAAAAATAGCATAAACTAGCCCATCTTCCCACACCAGAGCAGAAATCTCAGGAGAAAAACTGAAGCTCAGCAGTATCAGACTTACAGCTCTTTCACTAAAGCAGTTCAATTGTGAAACTATTTGCTTGTTTGATAAGAAAACTATACTAAGTAATGGTCACCTCTTTTTCTTTCACATAAAATTCAGGCAGTACATTACTCTAGTATAAAATATGTTACTGCACTTCCAGTACAAAAACATGCTTCTGAACTGAAAAAAGCCTGTACAATTAAACAGTATTATCAATGCATCTCAAAGAAAGGAAATGGTTCCCAAACGATGCCTTCAGCAACAGCAGCAGAAATCAATATCAGCAAATGAGAGTTCCACCTTTGAAGAAAAAGAAATGTGTGCCTGCCTACATGGCCCTCTGGAATGGTTACAGATTTTCATTGCAACTGCCTTATACAGGTGTATATCAGTTGGAAACAGTAAGAATTTTTAAGGACAACTTTTTTAAAAATGTATTCAGTACAGTGTAACTAGGAAGTTACATGCTTTCAGCCTGACTCACAAGGTTGAGATACAACTATAGAAAGTCTACTGACATCCTATACAAACTAGTGTGGACAATGTTAAGTAATATCAACACACACCTTAGTGAGTGAATGCATAAGCGAAAGAAAAAAACACAGCTGCAAGACAATGGTCCTGATTAGAACATTACTAAGTTTAATACTTTAATGCTAGAAGTCTTTTTCAAGACTTTTTTCTCTCCTTTCCCAGGCTGATCTTGGATCAGGTAACTCCTCCAACCTTACTGAACCTTCTGTTCTAAATCATCCCAAGGAGGCAACACTGGAGGGTATCAGTGGCTCATTTAGCTTGTTTTTATGTAATCCCTAACTTTCATTTGCATCACCATAGTATACCAATCTTGCAAAACAGGCAATCACACCTGTATGGGCTTTTGCCTACACCTTACCGATGAGCTATAATCAATTTTTTTTTAAATTTAAGCAGTGAATTTTTGTAATTGCTTGTGTTTCCGAAGCGTGCTTTAAGGCTGTTACAGGTCGACTCTGACACAGATACCACAAACTTCTACTTAAGGAAGAGTAGGCCTCTCTCTGGCTGTTCTACGCTTTTTAGTCCGCTACCTTTTATTTATCCTTTGCTGACTGGGTGGGTGGGCTGTTCATTGATCCCTCTTCAGCCATGACCCAGGTAAACCAGTCTTGCTTTGAGCATTAGCTTTACCTCCAAAAAACACACACACATTAGATGTCACTGTCCCAGTTGACTTTTTATGATGATTCTTATACATTTGAGTTCCACAATCCTTACATGTCACATCCCTCCTTGAAGATAATTTGAGTCATTTAATCCTCCATCTGACATGAACCAACATCACAAACAGTTCAGGTTCACATGCTACGGTGGCAACAATTGGCCAGTTTCATAAGAAAATTCTATTCAGTACTGAGCTTTCACTTTTCCCCCCATTTTAAATGTTTCAATTATATTTGGTGACTTTCTTGCTATTAGAGTCTTACAAGTAGTGAAGTACACACGTAGTAGAAGTCATGTTATCATCTGTCATTAACTACTGCATATGTTATCCTGTATTATCAGAAACAAATCATGGAACCTGATAAATGTTTCCTTTTATGCTTCCAAACCAAAATTCTGCTCTGCTTTTATAGGGTTTGATTTTGAAAGGTTAGCAGCAATTTCTTGCTGCAGTTTAAAAGAAAAAACAGAGATTTGTTTGTTCCTTTTTTAATTAAAATGTGAGGAAGGTAGGTTGGGGGAAGGTGCAGAAATAGGACCCAACTGTCTGCTGCATTTCAGGAGTCATAGATCTTATTTTTTTTGTCCTTCCACTGAAGAGCTGGGAGAGGAGGGAGGGCGGTGTGTATCTGGCTACCTGGTTAACATTCCTGTGTGCCAGTACAAGGAGCAGGCTTTTTTTTTTTAATTATCTTTGTTTTAAGGACCAAGTAGGTGGGGTACGTTTGTGGGGTCAGCACAGGGTGCTAGTTGAGCCAGCTATGCCTCTGTGAATGCAGACAGCAACAGCAGCCTTGACATGTCAAGCACAACAAATATCTGCCAGTTTCTGGCAATCCCTTCTGCCCCATAATCTACAACAGTCCTCCAAAAATACACCAAGTTCTCATGCAAGGACATCATAAAACTGGGGTACAAGTAATTTGGAATTCTTTCCAATGCCATGAGGTCAAAATTCCAAACATGAAAATTTCATCAATCAAAGAAGTTATGTCTTACCATAATGTTCCATCTATATTGTCGATCTTGCAGATCTCGTTAGCTGCTTCATAGTGTCAGATGTGTTCATTCCACCTCGCGAGCTTTGGCATTTCTTATAGTTGCAAGTTAGTTTTTTTCTCATTATCTAACCTTTAAGTCCTGTTCCTTGCTTCTAACTTTCCTACCCACTCCTCTAGTTTTCTTAGGTGTGTGCATGTGTGTGTTTTCTCATCTCCCTTGCTGTTAGGTACTCTGAGGTAACATCATTGGTACTTATCCCTCCCTTTTACCTTCGGGTAACCTCCGTTACCATCGTTGATATTTTCCCTCTTTCCCTTTCCTTTCTCAAGTGACCTTTGTTTCTCTTCATGGCCGACAAACCCTAGAAAGGCACCTCTGGTTTCAAGAGGTGCCAGAAAAGTGAAAGAAAAATGACAAATTTAGATGGACACTCCTTTTGTGCGCATTGTTTTGGTGCTGTCCATCTTCAGGATGGTTGTGCCATCTGTCACGGGTTCAGTGCTAGAACCCTGCTAGAGTACAATAATAAGCTTATACTTAAAGGACTTTTGAAATCTGATTTTGAAGAGGCCATCTCTGGTTCCAAGACAGAAGCCAGTTCCTCTTCCTCATCATCTTCCTCTTCACAACCAAAAAAGCTCACTCATTCGGTTCTGTCAGCTTCCTTTGAACCACCTTAAAAATTGGCTAAGTCTGCCAACCATCTCTGACATCAGTGAGAAAGGATACTTTTCCCTCGACACCGACCTCCTTGGCACCAATATTGGTGCAAACAACTTTGACTTCGGTACCAAAGGATCACTCAGTACCAAAGGAGCCTCAAATGATAATTTTACCATGGACATCCTATTCACCCTCGACTGACCCATTTGCAGACTGTCCTGTGAGCCCATTTATGGACAGACTGTCTACATCGGCCTCCTCTACTCAGTCCACTAACAACCTTTTGGAGTCAGACATTATGAGACTGATGAATCAGCTCCTGAAAGCAAGGGGATTACCACCATCCTCGGATCTTAGCCTTGTTAGCTCTGGAAACTTGCCTTCTACACCCATGCAAATTCCTCCTTCAACTCCAGCTGAGATTTCGAAGCCCCTGGTGATGACCATCCCGGCTTTGACTGTTTTGATGCTGGTAAGAACTCCTTCTCCAGCACTGATAGTTACCCTGAGCTCTTCCAGTTTGTCAGAACTGGAGATCTCCCAAGGTTGGGGCTTCGTTGCCAGTTCTGAGGGGCAGGGCTCGACTTTGATAGTTCCGGAGCTCTTCATGCCCCTTGGGGCATTGGTATATGTAAGTTCGACCCTGACTTCTGCTTCAGAGGTGGCTTCCTCGGTGCAGGGTAAAGACCATGGTTCCGAAAAGTCTATTTCAGTTCCGGGTTCCCATCTGTCTATTGGAGGGGGGGGGTTCTGCCATCCAGGCTATGGAGAAGGCCTTGTCCATTACGGACAAGCAGTCTATGCCTTCCCTGTCAAGCCAAACAACTTGTCCATCTCCTCGACCAGAGCTTCCTCCAGTCCCTTCCCTGAGACAGAGGGCACAAAAGCCTCAGTAGCGAACCACCTTGGTTATATCATCTTCTGATACCTCTCTGGAACATCCCACTGAAGACGTGCCTTCAAAGAAAAAGTGCAAGAGGAAGCACTTAAGATTCCCCTGAAAAGTCCTTCACAGAAAATACCGATTTCAATGAAGGGGAAGGTTCCCCCAAGTTACCCCTCAAGATGTTTCCTTTGGGGACATCCCAGAAATCCTGAAACAGAGGAGTGGCTGGACTACCCTTGAACTTTTCTCAGAGGAATCAGTATACATAGAGGCTTTTCACACCCAGCCCTCTACCTCTTGGATCTTTCTGCCCGCTGACAATCTTATTAAACTGATCGCCCAGCGAGCATGGAAAATTCCTAACTATCAAGGCGATCCCTAAGAGGCCTGACGAGATTTTCTCTGCCCTAAAAGATGAGCAACTCTGGGCCAAGGGTATTACTGCAGATGCCATGGTGGTAGTGACAGCCACTGAAAAGGAAATTGCCTAAGAAAATCCTATCCATCCTCCTAACAAGGCATTTAGGACGATGGATAGATTTGGGAAGGACGTATACACTTCATCGACCTTCGCTCTCAGGTCCTTGAATTATATGGCGCATTTTACCAGGCTTCAGAGAGAAATGATTAAAGAACTTTCAGATACTCTTACAGGAGCATTAGTTGAATGGGTTCGAGAAAAAGGTTACTGCTCAGCTCACCATGCTTGAATCTATTTCCAATTTGTCAATGAGGCTAATTGCTCATGCTGCCGAAGGGAGAACAAGAGCAGCAGGTTCAGGTGTAGCCATCAGGAGACATGCCTGGATGCGCTTATGTGACTTCACAGAGCCATTTAAGTCTTTCGTCAAAGCTTCATTTGACAGATCATCCCTGTTTGGCCCCAAAGTTAGAGAGACTCTAGCCAGATGTGAGAAAGATGGGAAGACCGTTTCTGCCATGATTCATTTCTCTACTCCTCAACGGCCCTATTCCAGGAACCAGAGAAATGGGAGGCTATGGTTGAAAAAGACCCAAGGACCTTTACAGGACTCGTATGGCAATGACTTCCACCGAGGCAGAGGGAGAACTAATAATGGAAGATGCCATCCAAGAGGCAAGAATGGCTCGAACCAGGGTTCCAGAGACTCTTTCTCTGGTAACTCCTACCAGCACTCCTGAAAGGAGGCCTGACTGCCTTCCTCTGGCGGTAGTAGGGGGACGATTATCCCTGCACCAATCTGCCTGGCTAGAAATGACTACAGACAAATAGGTGCAGGGGATATTTCCAGACGTCACAATATTCCCCTTTCAAAGAAACCAAAAACACCAAGAAGAATCTCAGACATTCCACTCAGTCACAGGGAGGCAACAGTCTTAGAAATTCAAAAACTGCTCAACAAGAGAGTCACCCAGGCAGTCCTGCCAGACCAGAGAGGATCTGGAATTTACTCAAGATTCTTTTTAGTGCCAAAGAAAACAGGGGACTGGAGACCAATCTTAGATCTCAGTCAGGTGAACAAATCAGTTCAACAAACCAAATTCCAGATAGTCTTGGTTCAGTCAATTAAAAAACAAACTAGCACAAACTAAGAAAAAGTACCGGATCCAAAGCAATGAGGTTATAAATTATTAAACCACAGCAGGCACAGGACTAGAAAGAAGTTTATTACATAAAGCACTTTTCGTCTGCAATAGTGCACAGACTTCCTCAGACAGACTACAATTTAAAAAGGCAACTTAAATAGTACAACAATACTGATTCGTAAACCATGGGCCAATCATACAGGATTATGGCCATATATAAAATTTAAAAACATACACTCAATTATCACACTAACTCAAGTAACATTATGAGTAGTATGATATATAAAAATATTAATAATAAAATACTAAAATACAAGATATGTCATGAACCTAGACGCTCAAGCGGAGACCAAATACTGCCAAAATGAAAATGATAAAAATACATAAAGTATATAAAAGTACTAAAAAGCATGATTATCTAGACAAGTTCTTTAATTTGAGGAGGCTGCTAATAGAGCAACCTTCGTTAAGACCTGGTAAAACGTAGGCATTTAATCTAATTTGCCAACGTAATTCTGATGCTTCCAGAAGTAAATGTAAGGGAGCCCCTCTCATGGTGTCATGCATCTGGTCAATTACCATATATCTAAAGTGGTGGTCCTTGTGCTGGGTAATATGCTTAGCAAGAGCATTTTCCTGCTTGGCTTTACTGATTGCGTATTGGTGTTCATAAATCCGGTCTCTTAATCTACGCTCAGTTTTGCCAACATAAAATCCTGTGCATTTTTGGCATAAAGCTAGGTAAACAACCATTCTAGAGTTACAAGTGCATCTACACCGAATGTCGAATCTGATGTTATTGATCTTAAATCTATTAGATTCAAAAATGTACCTACACTGGTTGCAGTTTTGACATTTAAACATACCAGGGGTTCGACTACATTTCACCTCCGGTTGTTCTAATAAACCTTTCAAATTTTTACCTCTTCTATAGGTAACTTCAGGTCTATCACCCACTTTATTCAGAACTAAATGGTTAGAACGAAACATGTTCCAATTCTTAATAATAATGTCCATAATAAACCTGCTAGTAGGGCAGTATGTAAGAATTAATTTAGTATTATTAAGATGAAAGTCAAGTAGTGAATTTACTTCACCCACTGGTTCTAACCTAAACTCAGGTTCACATATTGGGGCGATGTTAAGTATAGGTTGATACATCCCTCTTGTTCTTTTGTTAATAACTTCCTTAAGTAAATTGTCTAGCAAATTTAACGGGTAGCCTCTATGTAGAAACATATTCTTAAGTATATTACATTCCTTAAGGAAGTCATCATCTAGGCTGACCATCCAAGCTGCTCGTACGAGCTGGCCCTTAACTACTGACCTTTTTTGGTAGCTCGGGTGGCAACTACTGAAGTGAAGGAATGAATTAGAGTGTGTTGGCTTCCTATATATACTTGCTACATATTTATTGAGTACTTCGTTTTTCACCAACCATACATCTAGATAAGCTATCGCCTCAGTGTTAAAAGTGGAAGTAAAAGATAAAAAATCAGTTGACTTATTAAAATGATCTAATAGTAAACTGTCAGTTTCTCTACTCTCTAAAAGGATGAAAATATCATCCAGGTACCGGGTGTAGTACTTGATCTTGGACATAAGTGATAAGTTATTAAATACATTCCCCCTTTCCCAGTAAGACATCACAATATTAGCCAAACTGGCCCCACAGGGCGACCCCATGGCCACCCCAATTTTTTGGAGGTAGAAATTCTCTCCCAGTATAAAATAATTATTGTATAGGATCATATCCAATAATTCAATAACAAGAGATATTTCATGTGGTGGGGCACCCTTGCTTTTAAGAAAAAAGGCTACCCAGTCAGTAGCTATTTGTAAAGGTATGCACGTATATAAATCTTTGACATCTATTGTCAAGAAATTATACTCTTTATTAAATGTAATTTTATTTATTTTAGCTAAAAAAGACCAGGAGTCCTTACATATTTGCTCTTCATCCTTCAGGTATTTTTGTAGTATTGTGTCTACCAATTTGGCGCAAGGGTATGTGGGGGATCCACGTCCATCGACTAGAGGACGCATAGGTGGGTTGAGGAGGTCCTTGTGTATCTTTGGTATACCAAAGATACAAGGGAATCTAGGAAATAAAGTAGTAAGGTATTTGTGTTGGTCTTGATCAAGTCTGCCCTCAAGTAGCATTTCATCTAGAGTATTTTTAATGCTGCGGTAAGCATTATTAACTTCAGATCTAGAACTTAACGAATATGCGTCATTTGAAAGTAAATCAAGCATCCTATCAAAATAGTCAACTTTATCAAAAACTACAACTCCTCCTCCCTTATCAGGCTTACAAATTCTTAAGGAATGTGACTTAAATTCCAATAATAACATTTTATCTTTGGCCAAGTCATTGGTACCCTGAATCAAAAAAGTGCAAGTTGCTGTATCTCAAATCAAATTCACAACTGTTCTCAAAAGCTTGAACTAAGGGGTGCAAAGGTGGATTAAACATACTTGGGACCTTGATATTGTAGGGAACATTATTACTAGTGGTGTTAGGTTCAAACAACAGGTTAAAATTCAATTTACGAGCAAACATTTTGATGTCAATAATAGTGTTGACTAAATCAAACTTTTGTTGCGGGACATAAGTATGCCCTTTTGAAAGAAAGTCAGCAAGTTCATCTGGGATAGACACTATTGAGTAGTTAAAAATATTAAAGTCACCTAGTTGGTTGGTGGAAATAACAGGTCTCACAACTTCGTTGATGGAAAGAACCGGAGTATTAGCCACATCTACCAATGAATTATTGGCTAAATTCAAAGATAAGTCCATACTAGGAGCAACAGTGACTGTACAGTCCAGGGCCTCACCAAAGTATAAAGGTAGAGCCAGGTTACGAATGAACCTAGTATCTACTGTCTCTGAAAATTCTGATTCTGTTGTTTCGCCCTGGTTGGTTGCTGTAATTTGTTCCTCTGCTTTGGGATGGCCCCCCGACGGCTGGTATTGTAAAAAACCTGTTGCTGGCCAGTGTGAGTAGCATTATAAGCGGGTTATTGTCTCCGATTCTGTAACCTCTCACTCCTCCTAACGCCATGATCCGCTAATGTGTCTCCGAATGTGTCCAGCTCTCTAATGTTAGTGGGTGGAACCTCACTACCGCTAGCAGTAGTGGATGTATTAACGTTATCGGTGTTAAGGTTCCATGTTTGTGAAGGCGCAGGAGGTGGGTAAGCCACCCCTAATTCATACGCCTTCAAATCACGCTCTAATTTCTTAACTTTATTGGACTTTAATTTGGTCAGGTACTGATCGATGCTACTGAAGCATCTGCTGTAATCATATTTGTACCTGCTAAATTCCTCATGGGATTTGATAGAGTTGTCCAAAACAGTGATTTCTTCATTTAACTGTACCACCCATAATGAGTAATGCTTGATCATTAATTTAAGTAAGTCCAGGCCTTGTTGGTCAAAGAGATTGATTAACTCTTTGTGAAAGTCAGAATTCAAAACCAACCCTGTTGGATATTGAAAATGTCTCAGGCCTTTTGGAATGACATTACAAGCAATGCATTCATTAAAATAGGAAATTTCCAGTTTTAATTTTTTAACCTTAAGTAAAAGTTTATCAAATGTTTTCAGTTTGTCAGCTAATAAATTATTTACCTCTTGGCTGTCAGGTGTGCTATTAGGCATCGTGTGGGCTGCCCTTTGCCCATATCCTGAGAAAACAAAATCCTCAGACAACCAGTTGCCCAGTACCGGAGCCCCATCGAACAGGCTGCTAGACGCATGACTATAGTTTATAATCATAGAAAAAAGATTGCAGAAGCACAAAAGCCCAATGAACTTCTTCTTACAAGTCTTAAAGGTCTTGTAGTCAAAAAATACTTCTCCGTTGATGAAAATCCTTTAATGCTAAGCAACAATAAAATACACGGCAAGTGAAACACTCACTAGTAGTAGAATCCAAAATAAAAACAAGGAATAAATCAAGCGCTTTCACCCGTTCCTATGACGGGCTTTTTCAAGATGAGTTACTACCATTTCTTTGCTTGCTTAAATACAATACTGAAAATTCAATTACTCAATTAAAAAAGTTTTAACACTCCAATTAAGTCAATTATTGGGTGGAATTTCATTAATGCTTAAGAAAGTCACTGCTAAGCGTATTCAGTTCATATACATTTTCGTCAAACAGTTTTTTTAAAGTATTCATACTGTAGTACATTCTGCACACTGTTATTTGTACTTATTAATCGGTGATGTTTTGTGGAACATTGTGCTGAAATTAACAAATTATTACTCTAATTACTAGTAATGTTCTTCCACTAATGTTTGTGTTAAAATAAAAGTAAAAGGTTTTGTTTAGAAGAACCCCTCCGCTCTCCTGTTGTCTGCCGCGGGTAAATTTAGCCGTGGAATCAAACATTAGATCTTGTATAAATTTAACTGACTTTTAGTCCTTACTTTGCTCTCTGCTTATTTTATTACCTGTGCATTATTAAAAGTCAAATAATATGTTGAATACTTCGTTCTCTTCAGTTGTTGAACGTGATACTGTCTTAAAAATAACTAACCACGTACTATTTGTTCTTACATGCTGGAATCATTAAAAGAATGTATTGTGTTTTTTAGGTGTTGGTTAAATCTAAATAAACATATTGTTTCGTTCACATTATTATTTCTCAAACTTCTTAGAATAGATTTTGAATTAGCGATTCTTATTCTGTCGGATCTTTTGTTATTCGACTTAAAGAAAAGACAAGTGTCAGGTCTAATGTTATCAAACTCACATAAAGCTTCAGTGTTATAATATTATTTTAACAGTAAGCAACCTTTGCTTAAAATCTGTTAAAACTTGTTCTAAAAGTTCTAAAAAGTATTCATTTAATACAATATAATTTGTGTGTGTGTAAACATGCACATAGATTTTACTATGTGTCAATCTTATTGTGTTAATCAATTTCCAACTACAATAAATACATTGTTATTGGTTAACATCATAATAGATATCTAATAAATAAATAATATATAAATATATAAATATATATAAATGTATATAAATGAATACATAATAATATAAATATATAAATACATAAATATAAATATAATATAAATGTGTGTTTGAGTATATGTATTAAATGTTCATTAAATATTTTAAAAATGTACTTATGTTTAAACTGAAAAAGCCCGTCATAGGAACGGGTGAAAGCGCTTGATTTATTCCTTGTTTTTATTTTGGATTCTACTACTAGTGAGTGTTTCACTTGCCGTGTATTTTATTGTTGCTTAGCATTAAAGGATTTTCATCAACGGAGAAGTATTTTTTGACTACAAGACCTTTAAGACTTGTAAGAAGTAGTTCATTGGGCTTTTGTGCTTCTGCAATCTTTTTTCTAGCTTTTTGGGACTTAGTTCGTGTTTTGTGTTTGGTGTTTCATTATGGCAGAAAGCACTGAAGGTACCGACTTCCAAGGGACACCACTACTGCTAAGTGAAGGAGCAGATGATTCTCCGGTTACCAGGTCTGAATTTAGACAAGTAATACATCTGTTAACTCAACTAACGAACTCTGTGAGAGACAGTAATATTAATCCCAGCAGCAGAATTGCTGCAAACCAGGAGCAAGAATTTGGCGCGAAGAGAACAAGTATACCGGATTTACCTTCTTCTGATGGTTCTGAGCAACAACCCAGCACTTCGCAAAGGAAGGAACCTTTTTCTCAACACCAATCTGTTTTTCCTGCAACGGATAATTCACAGAGAACTTTTAATTTCAATGCTTGGTCCAGTAAGCAATTTGCCTTCTCAGCAGGTACTGTGCACAATAACGTTACTACTAATAATATTAGCAAAGTAGATTCGGATTTCTCATTGTTTACTGACAAACTATACTCCTTTAAAGCAACAAAACTAGAGATTGACTACCTGCAAGCATGTATTAAAGTAAAGAGAGTGCCAAGAGGGCTACGTATTAATAAATTCCCAAATAATGCAACAGTTGGCTCAGAATTGCATAAAGAAATCTCTGAACTTTTTGACTGTACTGGACTGGAAATGTTACATCTCATGGTGAAGGACTATGAAAAGAAAGCTGACATGTTACTGGAAGAATTGAATATATTGAATGACTCTATTAATACTGACATTTCTTTTTTTAGGATTAAGAAAGATTATAATAATGTTTTTCATGAGGTTGACCAGTACTGTGTAAGGATTATAGAAAGAAAAGTTAAAAAGTTAGAAAGAGATTTAAATGACTACAAGAATGGGATAACATTATGTTATTCAAATAAACAGAACTGGTCCACTAGATTTATGAATAAAAATGGAGCATCTTCTTCTTTCCAAAATGTAAATGACAACACACCCATGACTGAAACTTTGAGACGTAGTGAAAGATTGGCCCAAAAACAGAATAATAATAATACTACCCCAAAAAATATTGACAATCAGGGTTTTCAATTTCCCCAACGCAGGCAAGGGAACAGAGCACAGTTCCAGAACCAACAAGCGTGGGGGAAACAGCGCAGGTAGATATATTAACACTAGACGAGATTAGTTCACCTCAAACACATTCTTCAACATATGTGATAGAGACAAAAAATAATTTCACCATATTTAATTTTACAGAAAATCAAGTTGAGGATATGCATTTTGAATTATTTACCAAGGGTTTTCAGTTTGTCCCAACCAAAAGTATTGATATAACCAAAACTATTTTAGAATTTAAACTGTTCACGAGACAGCTGAATTTAGATATTTTCTTTAAAGGAAAGAACCTTTCTAGGGACTTAGTCAGCAGACCAAATATTTTTAACCCACCCCTTCATCCTGTAGTTAAAATTTTCGAAGATATGATGGAAACAGAAATTAGAAGCTTATCCAATAAAAATGTTTTCAAACAAAATTTACATCAAGACTGCTTTAAACTTATTAAACAACTAAGGAATGAGCAGATAAGGGTAATGAAACCGGACAAAGGGGGAGGGGTAGTTTTAATGTATAAAACAGAATATGAACAAGTAATCCACAATATGCTTCAGGACACAGAACAGTATAGCACCCTTTCAATAAATGAGTTGAACATAGCATATGCAAGGATTAAACATATATTGTATGATATGTTACTGCAAGGAGTTATTAATGAGAAATTACATAATTATCTATTAGTTAACAAACCCCTTACACCAGTAATATTTGGTATACCCAAGATTCACAAGGGGTTAGAACCACTCAAGTTTAGACCAATTGTGGCAGGTTCAGGTAGCATCACAGAACCCCTTGGCAAATTTGTTGATGCAACACTCAAAACTACCATTACATCAATTGGACATATTTGTAAGGACTCTTGGGAGTTCCTTAAAGGTATAAAAAAGTGTTATTACAACAAAACAGACTTCCTAGTAACAATAGATGTAATTGACCTTTTTCCTAGCATTCCACACGACATTGGAACACAATGGTTCAACGAAACACTGATCAAACTTTCAAATTTTAGCAACAATATTATAAATTTATTAACTGATTTTATGGTGATGATTTTAAAGAATAATTTTATTTATTTTAATGGGGAGTTCTTCAAGCAAAATAAAGGGGTGGCCATGGGATCACCATGTGCCTCAGCATATGCAAATTTAGTTCTTTGTCACTGGGAAAATGAATATATCTTTGATACAAGATGGGATAAGAACATTTTACACTATAGAAGATACCTAGATGATATTTGTATTTTATGGGAAGGTAGTATAACAAGTTTAGAAACATTTTTGTTATATATAAATGAGACCACAAGTTTTTTAAAATTTACATCCAATGTTAGTAATACACACATGAATTATTTAGATGTATTGCTAGTCAAGAATACGGAATTACAAACTTTTGAATCTTCTATATATAGAAAACCAACCTTCTCTAACACATATCTGCATTTCAGCAGTGCCCATCCTTTTTCACAGAAAAAGGGCATTGTTAAAGGTCAATTCATTAGGGCTTCAAGAATGTGTAATACAGATGAAAAATTTTCTGCTGAAGCCCAAGTGTTAAGAAAACTCTTCTCTGAGAGAGGTTACCCATTGACATTAATAGAGAAAATGTATCAAGAAGTTTTAGAAGGAAGAACAGATATATACAGTCCACTATTAGGCACAGTGTTGGAACCAGCATTTCCAGTGAACCCCACACTAGAAGTCAAAATGAATCCCCCATCTTTTAAAACCACTTTTTGTTGTACTTTTAATAATGAAACTGAACAATTAAAGAAAATGGTTAATAAATACTGGCCCATTCTGACTACAAACGAAGAAACAAAAAAATGGGTGCCAGAAAGACCGATGTTTGTAAATGCAAGAAATGCTAATTTGAAAAACATGTTTGAAAATCAACCACCAACACAATCTGATAACAAAGGTGGCAGGATTGGAACATATAAATGTAATAGTTGCAAACAATGTTCCTATATCCTTGAAAGTAATGGTTATTACATCAAATCAAGAAAATTTTATGTAAAACCAACATGTTATTATAACTGTGGGTCAAAAGGTATTATATACCTAGGTATTTGCCAAGAATGTGACAGTTTTTACATAGGTAAATCTGAAAGAACACTACGCAAGAGAATTTATGAGCATATGTATGACATTCGGAAAAAGAAAGAAACAAATGCCTTTGTCAAACATCTTATTAAATGCCCTAACATGACATTAAAATTTATGGTTATAGAACAGGTTCCCCTTAATCCTAGAGGGGGAGACTGGGAAGCGACCATTGAATTTAAGGAGTTGAATTGGCAACTTAGATTAAATGCTTCAAAATTCCCAGGACTCAATGAAACTATTAGCATTACAAGCCTCCTCAAATTAAGAAGGGCAAAACTATGATAAATTTAATTAATATGCTAGGTGCATTTCAGGATTAAAAAAAATTTTTTACATCATAAAAACTTTTATATTAAAAAAATTAACTGATCAAGAGTACACTTTCACATTAATTTTGAAAGAGTTTATAACATTTTTTCATTGGATACCAATTACAAACGAAATAATAATTTTAACGAAACAATATTTTTTAAACGTAATAATAATTTATTGATAAAATGTTATAAGTAGTAAAAAATACCCACAGTCTATATTTCAAAACTTTAATGTTCAGTTTAAACATAAGTACATTTTTAAAATATTTAATGAACATTTAATACATATACTCAAACACACATTTATATTATATTTATATTTATGTATTTATATATTTATATTATTATGTATTTATTCATTTATATACATTTATATATATTTATAAATTTATATATTATTTATTTATTAGATATCTATTATGATGTTAACCAATAACAATGTATTTATTGTAGTTGGAAATTGATTAACACAATAAGATTGACACATAGTAAAATCTATGTGCATGTTTACACACACATAAATTATATTGTATTAAATGAATACTTTTTAGAACTTTTAGAACAAGTTTTAACAGATTTTAAGCAAAGGTTGCTTACTGTTAAAATAATATTATAACACTGAAGCTTTATGTGAGTTTGATAACATTAGACCTGACACTTGTCTTTTCTTTAAGTCGAATAACAAAAGATCCGACAGAATAAGAATCGCTAATTCAAAATCTATTCTAAGAAGTTTGAGAAATAATAATGTGAACGAAACAATATGTTTATTTAGATTTAACCAACACCTAAAAAACACAATACATTCTTTTAATGATTCCAGCATGTAAGAACAAATAGTACGTGGTTAGTTATTTTTAAGACAGTATCACGTTCAACAACTGAAGAGAACGAAGTATTCAACATATTATTTTGACTTTTAATAATGCACAGGTAATAAAATAAGCAGAGAGCAAAGTAAGGACTAAAAGTCAGTTAAATTTATACAAGATCTAATGTTTGATTCCACGGCTAAATTTACCCGCGGCAGACAACAGGAGAGCGGAGGGGTTCTTCTAAACAAAACCTTTTACTTTTATTTTAACACAAACATTAGTGGAAGAACATTACTAGTAATTAGAGTAATAATTTGTTAATTTCAGCACAATGTTCCACAAAACATCACCGATTAATAAGTACAAATAAGTGTGCAGAATGTACTACAGTATGAATACTTTAAAAAAACTGTTTGACGAAAATGTGTATGAACTGAATACGCTTAGCAGTGACTTTCTTAAGCATTAATGAAATTCCACCCAATAATTGACTTAATTGGAGTGTTAAAACTTTTTTAATTGAGTAATTGAATTTTCAGTATTGTATTTAAGCAAGCAAAGAAATGGTAGTAACTCATCTTGAAAAAGCCCGTCATAGGAACGGGTGAAAGCGCTTGATTTATTCCTTGTTTTTATTTTGGATTCTACTACTAGTGAGTGTTTCACTTGCCGTGTATTTTATTGTTGCTTAGCATTAAAGGATTTTCATCAACGGAGAAGTATTTTTTGACTACAAGACCTTTAAGACTTGTAAGAAGAAGTTCATTGGGCTTTTGTGCTTCTGCAATCTTTTTTCTAGCTTTTTGGGACTTAGTTCGTGTTTTGTGTTTGGAGTTTATAATCATAGATATAAGATTTAAGTTGCCTTTTTAAATTGTAGTTTGTCTGAGGAAGTCTGTGCACTATTGCAGACGAAAAGCACTTTATGTAATAAACTTCTTTCTAGTCCTGTGCCTGCTGTGGTTTAATAATTTATAACCTCATTGCTTTGGATCCGGTACTTTTTCTTGGTTCAGTCAATACTTCCATTCTTGGAAAAAGACAATTGGATGTGCTCAAAAGATCTTCAGGGAGCGTATTAGCATATAAAAATGGCCAAGAGCTCCAGACGATTTCTGCACTACCAGCTGGGAGCCAGTCACTATCAGTTCAGAGCACTGCCCTTTGGACTCACCACAGCCCCCAGGGTGTTTATCAAATGCATGGCAGTGGTAGCGGCACATCTCAGACTACTAGGATTCCCAGTGTTTCCATATCTAGACAAGTGGCTCCTTATCGCTCCTACCATACATTAACTCGTAAAAGCATGAGATTAGACGCTTCATCTTTGTTCCAGCTTAGGAATCACTATAAACTAAGAAAAAGCTATTTTGGAACCATTACAACTGGAATTCATTGGAGCTATGCTAGACACAGTCACTGGCCTTGTGTCACCTCCCCTAGAAAGACTCAAAAGGATCAGATCACAAGTAAGCCAAACCATTTGCAGAAAGAAAATGACACTCGTCTGCTCAGAATAAAACAGACAAACTTCTGTGGGTTCTGTTCAAGCAGCTTTATTATGTATAAACACTTCAGGATTGAGGCTTAATAACTAACTTAAACTTGTAAACAAACTAGCTATTTTACATTCATACATGCTCACTCTGGCTGCACTCTCAAAATGTCACTGAAGCTAGCATGTGTTTGCAATTTATATGCACGTGCTGTCCTTGAAATGCTTTTTAAAGGTACAAAAGACATACTCTACTCTACATCTTCCCTCTGAGAAATGAGTCATGCAATATTGACAACATTAATTGACATGCAATTGATGCAAATAATTCTTTGACATGCAATTATACGGAACTACATACATACAGACAATTGTGTCCAGGTTGCTGTGTATTTCACACTAGGTCTGGAAATATGACCAAATCGTGCGATATAGAAATTAGAATTAGGTCTAGCAACTGGGACCATCTCTGCTGAGTGTTCAGCTTTAAGGACATCAGGAATGTAAGCAGAAGTTAAGACACGTTCCGCAACAGGAACACCGTCTGGATTGTTCCGTGATCTAGAGTCTGTATCACAGAAACAATGCTGCGATATCGATTCTGATACAGGAAGATGATGTCTGCAATTTCTCCTGTACTCCACACCCTCAGATTCTACAAAGTAGGATCTCGGCTCAGCACATATACCTGTTACTTGACCAATTGAAAGAAAAATTGCTAAGGACTCCAAAGATAACCAACAAGGCATTCTTTAACTATGTCAGGAATCTAAGTGGCAATTCTCAGATCTGCTCCGAGTTAGTGCAGAATGGCACAAAATTCACTGAACCGACCAATATCGCCAACATCCTGGCAGATAGGGGGGTGAAGTTTGCACTGAACCTATCACCCCCAAAAGGGCCCATAACCATACCAGAAGAATGTAGTGCCCCTGAAATCACAGACACTCAGGTTAAAACAGCTCTCTCCAAAGCCAAAAACACAGCATCAATGGGACCGGACGGTGTTCCAGGCTACGTCCTACATGAGCTCAAAGATGAACTAACCCTTCACCTAAACACACTGTTCAAACTCAGCCTCTTCACAGGCTACATGCCCATAGAGTGGCGCACAGCAACGTTTATTCTGCTCCACAAAGGCGGAGCTACAACAGACCCTGGGAACTATCGCCCTATAAGCCTGACTAGCTTGGTCTGCAAGGCTATGGAGCGTATAATCATGGAACTCATTAACAAAGACATTGGGAACCCCAAACACTGGACCCTATCCAGTTCGGCTTTAAGGGCAGATCATGCCTCCTAAACCTGGTGGACTTCTTTGAGACTACTACCAAGGCTATAGATGAGGGCAAGGTGGTCAACACAGCCTACCTAGACCTCGCAAAGGCCTTCAACACCATTCCCCATTTAGGTATTATAGATAAGCTCACCAGCCTGAACATAAACCCCTACATCACAAGATGGGTTGCCAACTGGCTCACGGACAGACCCCACAAGGTAAGAGTTGCAGGAGCTAGGTCTGACCTTATTGGTTACAAGTGGCATTCCCCAAGACTCAGTCCTAGGACCCCTCCTGCTCGGCATATACTTCTCTGATGTACAGGCAAGCACAGGAGGACTATAGCTGACCACGTTCGCAGACGATTGCAAACTAGGAGCTATAATTGACTCTCCGGTTGACAAAGACATCCTCCAAAAGAGTATCACTGAGACAGATACCTGGTGTCAAACCCAAGGCCTCAAGTTAAATGACAAAAAGTGCATAGTCATCCCCTCTGGAAAAAACAAAGTACCCACAAACTACCACATAGGTGGTAGCCCCCTAAATACTTAAGACATAAGGGATCTGGGGACCCCAGTAGATAGTAACCTTTCCTTTGATAATCACATTGCCAAAGTGATTAGAAAATCCTTCTATGTGGCCCACCTAATCACAAAAGGGTTTGCATCCAGATCAAAAGATGTCATTGTGCCCCTCTATGCATCACTCATCAGGCCCATCATACGAGTACAACGCCCCATTCGGGATGTACCTTACAAGACACCTGCAACAGCTGGAAAGACTACAGAAGTACCTCACCAAGATGATCACTGGCCTCAAACAGATGCCCTATGCAGCTCGACTGAAGAAACTTCAGCTGTACTCGGTTGCATACCACCTACTCAGAGGTGATCTCTGCCGGACATACAAGGCCATTGTCCAACCCAGAACTGATGGACATGCTCCACCTAAAGAAAACCATATCCCCCTCGAGCCACACTTTCTAGGGATCTAAACCTCAGCACAACAATAAATAGGACGTTCTGGAGGGATAGATTCCTGTCCCAAAGACTTCTCATGCTCTGGAACAAGATTTCAATCTACATTCGGCAGAGCTCCTCGCTAACCCTCTTCAAGAGAAACCTCGAGTGGTTGGGAAATGGAGTTTACCCCGGGGATTACTTCAATGACTCTGCTAGACAGAGGCACAGGGAACTAATCTAAGGGGGGGGGGTTGAAAGCCAACACATTCCAGCTAGGCTTATAAATGCCTTCGGGCAGATAGCCTAGTACCTACCTGTGAACCTATGAACCTATAATCTGGTTGAAACCTTTTGCTGTTTGCATCCTCACTGTCTCTCCTTTCAATGGACGAAGAAATCTGCTCGATTTATCATAGCTGGGCTTCTCAAAATAACACTTTCTGAACAGTTGTGCTCTGATTGTTCTGTTGTTCTTTGCTTTAGGCCTCAATAAATGAACTGATAGGCAATGTTGTTCTAGTTTGCCTAGATAGAAGTCTTGAAGCAGGTGAGCCAAGTTTATCATCAATGGGTATATGTTTCTGAGATTGAGTAAATTCAAAAATACATCAGTATTATCATGCTTTGACTTCTCTAGTAAATACTTTGCACTCTGTACAGCACGTTCGGCTAGTCCATTTGACTGTGCACAAGTTACTAGTAATCCAGAATACCCACAGTCCCATTCTTTCACAAATTTCTGAAACAACTGACTGGTAAATTGATTACCATTGTCAGAAATAACTTTGTGTGGGCTACCATGGACTGAGAAATAATGTTTCAACTTGGTGATAGCAGTGGACGTTAGTTAAGGTAGTAAATCGATCTCAAACCAGTTCGAGTAAGAGTCCACCAACACTAGGTAATGCTGACTTGCACCCTAATATATCAGTGGCTACTGTTGACCAAGGTAGATCAGGAACTTGACCATAGCTGTAGTGGTTCTTTTTGCAAATGCAGTTTAGTAAAATTGCATGCTGAACAAGAAGTACTTTATCAATATCTTTTACTAGAGAAGGCCAAAATACTAGTCCTCTCACTCTTCTTTTGGTAGATTTGGAACCTGGATGACCACAATGCAAAATCTGGATATATTCACATTGTAACGAAACAGAAACCACAATTTTAGGACCTTTGAAAAAAATGCCATTTTCCAACTTCTTATCTCTGTAAGGAAAATAATTTTGCACTTCAGGTGGTACACTAGATTGCTTCGACCACCATCTAACATCAATGTAGTGGTTGAGCTTTTTCAAAATTGGATCAGTCTTTGTATGATCTTAGCTCAAGTCTCGTGGTAGCAAAATTATGCACTTACATGACATCAAAGTAAAAATTCTCTGCATTAAGCTGTTCTGTTGTATTTCTGGGCAATCTGAATAAGGTATCAGCCAGATAAAGAAGTTTGCCTTTTGTATAGACCATTTTAAATTGTACTTTTGCAATTTGAGCATCATTCTTTGTACTCTTGCTGAAGCTGAATGCATAGGCTTTTTTAAAATGGTGACTAGAGGTTGGTGATCAGTCTCAATCTGAATAGCTTTACCATAAATATAATCATGAAACTTTGAACATGCAAATACTATTGCCAAAAGTTCTCTCTCAATTTGAGCATACTGCATTTCAGTTTGGATAAAGTGTTCCTGGATGCATAGGTTACTGGTCTGCCTTCTTGAAGAATAACTGTGCTAAGACCAAATTTGGAAGCATTGCAGGAAGAGTGACTAGTTTATTAACATCATAGTATCTTAATGTAGGTGGGATAGTAATTTTCTGCTTAAGGTCTTCAAATGCTCTCTGGTGCTGTTCCAACCAAGACCATGTATCATTTTTGCACATCAGCTCTCTCAAAGGTGTTGTCAGCTCACTAAAGTCTGGTATTAACTTGCCTAAATAATTGACCATATCAAGAAAACGTCATAGAACTTGAACATTACCTGGTGCTGGCATCTCTGGAATGGCTGCATGCTTGGACAGGTCTGGTCGCAAGCCAGTACTAGAAAACAAATGACCTACATATAACTTCTGGTAATCTGAATTAGCACTTCAGAGGATTGAGCTTAAGTTCACTTCATGTGCTCCGTCTAGAACTCTCCTAAGGTTTTACCATTGCCTCCAACCACTAAATCATCTACTATTATGGCACAAGAATAACCTGAAAAAAATGTGCTCCATTGCACGCTGAAAGCCTTCACTTGCAGAACTTACTCCAAATGGTATCCTGAGGAATCTACATCTTCCAAATGGGGAACTGAAAGCAGTCAGTAATGAAGATATGTGGATCAAGCATCACTTGCCAAAATTAGCTTTTTGCATCCAAAACAGAAAAAAAAAAAACAGTGGCATTTGGTAATAGGGCTGCAACTTCGAGTGTATGCATAGGATGATGTGGTCTCGTTAATGTTTTGGTCAAATCCCTTGGATCACTGCATATTCTGATTTCGTCTGAGCCTTTTCTTGTGGGCTGCTACCATGGATGACACCCATTCAGTTGGTTCTGTAACTGGACAAATTACACCTTGCTGCACCATTTTACCCAACTTGAGTCTTGACTTTATTCTGCATTGCTATCAGAACTTTTCTTGCCAGTCTGACCAGTCGACTGATCTCTGGGTCTAACTTCATAGACTACACAACTGGAAGTTTGCCTTACTTGTCATCAAAAACATCAGCATACTCTATGAGAAAATAGCATCATTGAAGCTGGAACTAGGACATGTGCTTATATGATGAACTTCTTTGGTAAAGAAGATTCATTCTCAAACTATCTCTGAAACCCAATAATGACTGCACAGGTCTTCGGACTATATGAAATAGTAAGCTGTAGCAGTTCTTAGCCAAATAACATGAAAACCCTACTGAGCCTTCAGTTCGAACTTCTTCACATCCATAAGCAACAAGTTTCGCACAACTGAACACATTAAGTTGCTCACCAGCTCTCACCCTAGCAAATGTGTCTGCTGACATAACATTACACGTTGAACCAGTATCTACATTGAGCTCTGTGAATTTACCATTGATCTGGACAGTACAAAACACTTTGTTCTTAGATTTACTGCATCAACCTTTACATCAATTACTGACATACCGTATAGTAGAAAGTAGACTTGTAGCTCTCTATATGATCAACTTGCTTTTTAAGTGACCCTTCTTTATAATTGTGTAAGGTTTACCTGATTTACAAAACTTTAGAAAGTGGTTCCATTTTTTACATTTGTGGCATTGCTGACCAAATGTTAAGCACTTTTCGCTTTTAGACTCATGATTGGCACTACAACTGCGACAGTTAACAATAAAGCTCGATTTGGGTTTTGCTGACTCACGCTTGTACTGCACTGAGCATGTCCTTCTCATTGAACTAGTCTTAGAACTTGCTGGAATACTATGGGTTTTACCTGCTACATTCACAGGGGTTACAGCTGCCATGTGCTTAAGCATGCTTTTGCTAGCCACGTGTTGCATGCCATCTAAATTTGCTCGAGTTTGCTGAAACCGTGCTATTATCGCTTGCAAGTATACTTGTGTGCCTTTCTGTAAATTCATGGATTTGACAAACCTCAATAGCTTTGCTCAGCATTAAATTACTAACACAAAGCAAAATCTTTCTCACGGCAGCACTATTAATACCACACACAAGTTTGTCTTTTATTAACTCATCTTTTAAGTCACCAAATCTACACATTTTAGCTTTGTTTCTCAGGTCAGTAATATAAGCTGCAAACGTTTCGCCTGGTTTTTGATCTCTTGTGTAAAATAAATGCCTCTCTAATGTAACATTTGTTTGGGGATTACGCATTTCCATAAATTTGTATTTCAAACACTCGGGGTCTTCCCTTGATTCAGCTTGTACAATAGGACTGTTTTCCCCTTCTTCATATACTGCTGGTGCATACACAAATGAACGTTCCATTTCAATGGCCTCTGACCCAGATTAGTTTAGCAAAATTAATACCCTGGTGCATGCAATCTTTGTCAGAATAAGTTTCTTGTATAAAAATACTGTACTCTTGCTCAAATATTCTCCAGTTCTCTGCAATATTCTGATCAAATACAAGTGGTGATGGTTTTCGAAATGTGTCTGCCATATTAACACATACCAGTGAAGGCTTTTGCAAGTATGCACAAACACACACACATATACCTATGCCAGACATTTATGTCGGTATTTGTAACTATGCCCAATAGCACAACAAGCCTCTGAATAACTGAACTTTACGAAATAAGTCTCCAGGACACAAAAATACTCTTGAAATCACTGTACTGTAAGACATCACCTCTTAACAGTATAAGAAACATTTCAAAATAACTGCGCTGTGTGACTAAACTGGGCAGAAGAAGTTCAGAGTAAAAAACATTTCAAAGTAATTGCACTTTGAGAATAAACAGTACACATCACACTGAAACGTTCCCAAAATGGCTGTACTTTGCTAAATAACTGTACAGTGCAAGAAGCACTCTGTAATGGTGACACTGCAAATAGACACACCCAGAACAAGAAACATTGTGAAATAGCTGTATTTTGACTGCACTTTATGAAATAATTGCACTTTGCACACAAATAAACTTCAGAATAAATACACAGTAATAAGCACACACTGTAAGCACTTTCACATACTTTTGAGATACTTCAAATAACTCTAGTCATGCCCTTAATAGCTTCAATCAATACAAAATAGTAAGTAGTACAAAAAAGGAAGCAGCTAAGATAAATGCTTCACCGGTATGAAGAAAAGTCATATAAATCCACAAAAACATCCAATGAAGTAACCAATACGTGAAGTAACCACAGTCCTATAAAACTCACGATATGAACAGAATCCAAACAAACGTTTATTCCAAATAGGTAAGCGCTTTCATGATAAAACAAACCACAAGCTAATCACTCTAACCAATGAAAATAAAAGATCAATTAAACAATCAATTTGTACTCTATATAAAACACATACACTTTTAGAAAAAACTTTTTCAAGAAACAAGCAGCAATATGACAGTGAAATACATCAAAACCATATGAAGCACCTAATAAATATTCGGGTGCTTCATTTGATTTTGATTATATTTCACTGTCATATTGCTGCTTGTTTCTTGAAAAAGTTTTTTCTAAAATATTAGGTGCTTCATATGGTTTTGGGTACATCTTGCTGCAATATGTAACTTCCATATTGGCTTCAACAGCTCATCACTGATGTCACAAACTTTGTAAAGCCTTTTTGAAAGGAACCCTAATGCTTATGCCTCCCGTTTAAAGAACTCTCTGCTCCATGGGGTTTGCATTTGGTAATGCAGTCTCGTTTCTGCCTCCTTTAAACCTTCATCAACTTGTGACAAAGTTCTTGTCCTGGAAAACCTTATTTTTGATAGCCATCACTTCGGCCATGAGAATATCAGAAATTCAAGCCTTGTCCTGCAAACCCCCCTATTTGATATTTCATAAGGACAGGGTCTCCCTCAGGACAAAACCATCCTTTTTGCCAAAGGTTGTTTCAGAGTCAAATATCAATCAAACCTTACATCTCCCAGTCTTATTTCCTAATTTTTCCAATAAGGGGGGAGTACTGTCTACACTTAGACGTACACAGACAATTATGTTTTTACCTTCACAGAACAAAGGACATTAAAAAATCTAACCGTTTATAGCCTTTTCTACAGTCTCTTTATGCAATCTGGTATCTAAGGTTACCTTGGCGAAATGACTTAAGGACTGTATCACCTTTGTCTACAACAAAAAGGGACTCCAACCATCATGTCCTGTGAAAGCACATTCAACAAAAGCTGTAGCAGCTTCTGCAGTTTTTCATGCCAGAGCTTCCTTAGATGATATTTGTGCAGCAGCTACATGGGCATCTCCTCATACCTTTATTACTCATTGCAAACTGGACCAGGTCTCTACGGAATGTACATCATTTGGCTTGAAGGTGCTTATGAATATTCTTCCATGAGACCTACCAAGACTCAGGTAGCTAAGGACTCTGTCCCACAGCCAAAGATGTGAAGATTGAACAAAACACACAAATAGAAACACAAAACACACACCTACATTCGTGAAGGCTCTTAATAAAAATCTGCTCAAGCAACAGAGACCTCCAAAGCAGAAACGCAAGCAACCTCCACCCCCACCAACAGAACCCAAATGACGCACAGTCCACAATGTGCCACTCAACAACAGCCCATAAGGCATAACAACGTACCCAGCACTCTAGTCATAGATGACTCTATAGTTAAGCACACTGATGTTCCACTCACCATGCTAAACAAGGAGAAAGTTACTGTCATCTGCCTGTCAGGTGCCAGGATCCACCACATAACGCAAGCACTCAGGTCACTCCACAACAAATAAAAATATGACTCTGTCATTGTCCATGTTGGTGTAAATGACCTGAGATATACCTCCCTGGACTACATGAAAAGAGACATGGAGGAGCTCTCCAATCTTGTAGCCTATCCAGGTATGACCCTAGCCCTGAGTAGCATCCTGCCATCACCCAAAATGATACCACAGTACAAGGACAAAATGACTGACTTCAACAATTGGCTAAGCTTTTGGTGTCATTCTAAGGGGATCCAGTCTGCCTGGGATGACATGATTGACAGACCACAATGCTTTGCCAGAGAAGTCTAAACCTCAAAAATGCATTCACTCGAGGCACTCCTTAAAATGGAGAACATCGACATCTGTGCAGTGACAGAGACCGGATTCAAGGCTTCAGAGAGCACCCCTGCATTACCAGGCTATAATTCATTCCACACCTTTCGGCCACTTAACATGGACCGAAACACTAAAGGCGGAGGCGTGTCCATATTCATTAAGGATATCCATACCTCCAGGCTAGTTGCTCAGCATAATGCATCTGAAATTATCCAAGTGCAACTAACGCTGAGCAAGACCGGAATCCAAACTGTAACTCACTACAGATCCTCCACCATGCCCCAGGATTCCCACTCATCATTTCTTGATACACTAGAAAATATTAGGGTACAACCAAACACCCTAATAATGGGTGATTTCAACGACCCCACCAATAATAAGGAAAACTACTCATGTACCAACTCTTTTGCACAATGTTTTCTGGAATTCATAAATTCCAACGCCTTGGATCAACTTATCCACACCCCCACCAGACGCAGCAATATCCTAGACCTGGTCATTACCAACATGGGTGACTGGTGATCCATGCGAGAGGTCAATTCCTCGTTGATCAGATCCAACCACAAGCTAATCACCCTAGACATCCACATCCTGCCCCCATCCCCATTAGGAAAACCACCGTAAAAAAATTTCTCCAAAGCCAACTTCACGCTTAAGACAGAAGTGGCAAACTTCACGACACCCATGCAGACGGACAATAGAGGTACGGCTGCTGAATCCTACACAAATACAGTTTATAAGCCCTTACACGAGTGCATGGATCATGCTATCCCTAATAGAACCAAGACGCTATCCTCCAAAAAAAGAAAGCCAATCTGGTGGCCCCCTGCCATAAACTCTACAACAGAAGAAACTGTTGCAAAAAAAGAGTAAAATCCCATGATTGGAGGAACTCCGTAGTCAGCCTCAGTAAGAAACTGAGATCCCTCATAAAACCCTCCAAAGCTAGTTATGAAAACAAAATCGTCACTGATTCTAAAGACAACCACAAAGCATTCTATAGCTATGTCAAGACTCTCAATGGCAACACTCAGATCTGCTCTGAGTTACAGCACAATGGCACTAAATATACAGAACCAACTGATATTGCCAACATCCTGGCAGATAGGTTCAATGCTAACTTTACCATCCTCTCACCCCCCTAAAGGGCCCATCTCTATACCGGAAGAATGCAAAGTTCTTGAAATCACGGTTGCGCAGGTAAACACCACACTCTCCAAAGCCAAGAACACAGCATCCATGGGACCTGACAACATCCCAGGCTGCGTTCTACATGAACTACAGAATGAACTGGCACCCAACCTAAGCACCATGTTCAATCACAGCCTCACCTCAGGCTTTGTGCCCACTGAATGGCGCACTGCGACGGTTAGCCCACTCCACAAAGGAGAAGCCACCATGGACCCTGGGAACTACTGCCCCATTAGCCTAACAAGCCTGATCTGAAAGGCCATGGAACGTATCATCATGTACTCTCCAAACTCTGGACTCCACCCAGTTTGGGTTTGTAAAAGGCGGATCATGTCACCAAAACCTGATAAACTTTTTTGAAGCAGTCACCAAAGCTGTAGACGAGGGTAAGGTGGTTCACATAGCCTATCTAGATCTCACAAAGGCTTCTGACACCACCCCCCCACTCTGGAATTATAGACAAACTCACTAAAGTAGGTATAAATCCCTATGTCACAAGATGGGCTGCCACAACTGGCTCACTGACAGAACCCACACTGTGAAAGTAGTAGACTCCAAATTTGACTTCAGACCAGTGACAAGTGGAGTACAACAGGGTTCAGTCCTGGGTCTTCTCCTGTTTGGTATCTACTTTTCTGAAGTACAGGCTAACACAGAAGGTCTCTGGCTTATGACGTTCGCAGATGACTCAATCTAAGAGCCATAATCGAAACTCCTAACAATGTGGACATCCTACAAAAGGGCCTCATTGAGACAGATGCCTGGTGTCAAAGCCATGGCCTCAAGCTCAAAGGCAAAAAGTGCATTGCCATCTCCTTTGTTAAAAACACAGTACCCATGAGCTAACCACATAGGTGGTAGTCTACTTAACACTGAAAGTGTGATAAGAGATCTTGGGACACAGGTGGACAGTAGTTTTACCTTTGATAATCACATAGCCACAGTAGTCAGGAAATCCTTCTATGTGGCACACCTCATCATAAAAACATCCAGGAAAAAAGAGGTCACTGTTCCCCTCTACTCGTCACTCATTAGACCCATTAGAGTACAACGCCCGTTATGGTATGTACCTCACAAGACATGTACAACAACTGGAAAGGCCGCAGAAATACTTCACAAAGAGGATTACTCGCGTCAAACAGATGCCCTATGCAGACCATCTCAAAAAACTCCAGCTTTACTCCGTCGCATATCGCCTACTCAGAGGCGATCTGTGCCTAACATATAAAGCTATGTCAAACCCAGAGCTGTTGGACATGCTCCACTTAAAGAAATCCCAATCCCTCCGAGATACACGCTCTGGGGACCTAAACCTTGCCACCACAATAAACAGAACATGCTGGAGGGATAGATTCCTGTCCCAGAGACTTCCCATACTCTGGAACAAACTACCTATCTATATCAAACAAAGCTCCTCATTAGCACTCTTCAAGAAAAATCTTGATGATTGGATGGGAAATAGGAAATTCACCCCCAGGGATTACCTCTGTGGCTCTGCTCGACAGGGGCACAGGAAAATAATTTTCTTGGGTGGCGAAAGCCAGGGTATCTTTTTGGCTAGGCTTATATAGGCCATAGGGCCAATAGCCTAGTACCTACCTATGAACCTATTGACAACATCAGATAAAGAAGTTATGCCTTACCATAACGTTCCATCTGTGTTGTCTATCTTCACTAATCCTTGACATTTCTTCCCTCTTTCCCCCTGCCTTAGAACTCTTGGTGAACTGAATATTCCAAAAGACTGGCTTCATAACAGGGATACAGATATGGTCTCTTATTCGGTACTTCTCATCTGTCACTTGTTGTTGTCTTTCGGCTTTTCTTGGTTAGGGGTCGCCACAGCGGAACTCCGGTCCACTAATGATTGGCAGTAGATTTTCACAAACGCCGAGGTGCCAGCTCGACGTTCAACCTTCAGCGAAGGCACGCCCATTAACACATATCTTTCGAACGCCCACCCAACCGTGGGGAGGACATGCAGACTCCACATAGAAGGCACTCCCCGCACTCCAGCTGAGAATCGAACGGGAGAACCTCTTGCTGTGAGGCAACAACGCTACCGCTGCACCACCACGGCGATACTTCTCGTATGCAAACTCTGAGGTATTTTGGTGAGGAGCATTATGGGGTAGAGCTTAGCTCGAGAGTTTTGTAAGGCATAAGAGTTGGTTCCTAAGCTCGTAACTGAGCCCACAGTCAAGGATTATGTGAAGACTGACATCAGATCACAAATTAAAGGTCATGCTGCAAAACGCTAGGAGTCTAAACATGAAACTGCACTCATTGCAAGCATTCTTAACCCTGGAAGATGCTGACATTTGTGGTCACAGAAACCTTGTTCAAAGCTGCGGACAGCACCCCAGCCATACCAGGTTAGTCATCCTATCATACATTCAGACCCCAAACCATGGGCAGAAAAAAAAAAGGAGGTGGAGTTTCAATATATATTAAAGACATACACACCTCCAGGCTGGTCAAACAGAAATCACAGCTAGCTACAGGCCCCCGACTTTGACTCAAGATGCTCACTCTACCTATCTGGATCTCCTTGAATTAAGATTCAACTCTTTATCCTGATCCTGGGCAACATTAATTATCCAAACACAGACTAGAAGAACTACTCATGCCAAAACACAAATGTCCAGAGATTCCTTGATTTTGTCAATGCAACTGCCTTGGACCAGCTGGTGAAACCCCACAAGAGGTGACAATATCTTGGACTTGGTATTAACCAACACGAGTAACCACTGCAGCACCCCTACCATGTCATACTCCCTGGTAAAATCAGACCACAAAGAGGTCACTTTCGAAGTCACCATCTCCCCTGACCCCCCCAGCTAGGGTCAGACATAAAAACTTCTCCAAAGCTGATTACAACCTCCTGAGGGAAAGGTATAAACAACTTCACAGCCCCCCTCCCCCTCTGTAGGAACTGGCACAAATGTCCAAACCTACACCAAAGTACTATACAAGCATTTATATAGCTGCATGGAATTAGGAAAACCCGAAAGGAGAAAAATCCTCCTCCTCAAGGAAGAGTAAACCTGTATGGTGGACATTTGCAATAAATAAACTCTATAATAAAAGGAAAAAAATTGCTGTCCAGGACCAAAGAGGAGCAGGTATCTAAATAGAAGCAATCTCTCTTCAGCCTGAAGAAGCAAATAAGAGCACTAGTGAAATTCTCCAAATCAAACTTAGAGTCCAAACTGGCCATATCTACTAAAGACAATCATAAGGCCTTCTTCACATATGTCTGCAATCTCAAAGGAAGCACTCAGATCTGCTTAGAACTAGTGGTCAAAGGCACTACATACACAAATGTCGGAGATATAACTAACCTGCTGGCAGACAGGTTCAGGGAGAATATTTTGAAGGCAAAAAATACAGCCTCCATGGGACCCAATAACATCTCAAGCTGCATCCTACATGAACTCAGGCAGGAACTTGCAGCACCATTAGGCTCCCTATTCAACCAAAGCCTGAGTACCGGCTTTGTCCCAGCCAAATGGAGGACAGCCACTGTCATCCTTTTGCACAAAGGTGAAACTTTCACTAATCCAAGAAATTATAGGCCCATCAGTCTAACTAGCCTGATCTGCCAAGGCCAGAAAACGGATTACCATGGACATCATTGGCAACCTCCAAACAATTGATCCTACTCAGTTTGGCTTTGTCAAGGGGAGGTCATACCTGTTAAATTTGGTTGAATTCTTTGAGACAGTCACCAAAGCCAAGGACAAGGGGAAGACAGTGCTCACCACCTACCTTGACCTGGCCAAAGCCTTTAATACTATTCCCCACTCAGGTATAACAGAAACTCAACTAGGCATCAATCCATGTTACCAAATGGGTAGCAAACTGGCTCACTGATACAACCCACCTAGTCAAAATAGGGGAAGCCACCTCAAGCAGTACACCTGTAACGAGCTGTGTACTCCAGGGATCGGTTGTGGGGCCTCTGTTTCGGATATACTTTTCTGAGGTACAGGCCAAAATCAGTGGGCTATGGCTGACCAAGTTTGCATATGGCTGCAAGCCAGGCACTGTGATCAATTCCCCTAGTGATGAGGACATCCTCTAAGAGGGTCTTACTCAAACAAATGACTGATGCCAGAAACATGGCCTCAAACTGAATGCCAAAAAATGCATCATTTCCTCTGTGGAGAGTGATGTCCCCACAGATTATCACATAAACAAGTTCCTAAGCACACAATCAGTGTGAGGGACTTGGGCACCCAGGTTGATAGCAAACTGACTTTTGACCACCATACTGCCTCTGTTGTATGGAAAGCTTTCTACATAGCCCACCACATTATGAAGGGTATCTCATCCAGGGAAAAGAAGGTCATAACATTCCTATATTCTTCCCTTATAAGACCCATTATTGAGTACAATGCCCCTTTTGGCATGTACCTCACAAAGCACATGCAGCAGCTGAAGAGACAACAGATGTTCCTCACCAGGAGAATCCATGCCCTCAAATATCTACTCTACACAGACAGACTAAAAGCCATGTCCCTCTATTCTGTCTCATACAGAACTCCTCAGAGGTGACCTCTGTCTGGCATAAAAAGCGATCTCAGACCCTGCCTTGATGGGACTGCTGCATATCTGCAAGTGAAGCTTCATTTGAGTAACTTGCACATGCAACCTCAACCTGCTCTGCGACATCAATAGGACTTGTTGGTGAGACAGATGGGTGTCCCAGAGACTTCCCCTTCTGTGGGATAGACTCCCTCTCCATGTCAAGCAGAGATCCCCATTAAACCTTTTTAAGTGCAACCTGGATAACTGGATGGGGAACATAAAATACACCCCTGCAATTCCACCTGTGTCCCTGCTGGACAGGGGCATCGGGTGCTGACTTGATGAGATTCCCATATAATCCACAAGCAGGTAAGTGGTCCTTAACTGTACAAATTCTAAGTATGTGCTCTCAGCTCTTTGACTGACTGGGGCTTCAACCCTGAAATGAAACAATTACATAATGGCCAGTCACATTGTCCCTGTTGTACTTTTGTAATGCAGATTAAGTTCACACTCTGTAGGCAATGGCAGATAGAGCTGCAGCAAAGGTGGGAAGAGCAGGACAGGCTGCCCTACACGCTAGCATTTAAGGGGTGTGACTGGTGCTTTAGACAAAGTGTCACCTTGCTCAGGATCTGCCCTCCATTGCAGTGCTTGCCTACAATGGTAACTAAAGCATTTAAGCAGCCACAGTTAAGATTGATGGTGCTTAAGTGACAAGGATATTCAGAGAGAGAGGGAGAGTCTGTATGTGTGTGTGTGTGTGTGTGTGTGTGTGCGTGTGCATGTGTGCATGCCTGTATGCATATGTGTTTTATTGAACAGCAGCAAAAAGGTCCTTGTTATACTTTACAGGGATGACTTTTTCCTCCTTGAGTTTATAGGAATGGCATTTTGTTCCTCCTTGAAGTGTGAGAAGCTGAACAGTTTTTTTTTTTTGGTTTTTCGCTCCAGAATTTCATAATGGAGTGCGCCAAGTATCGTATTCACCCAAGGTGCCCTGATGGTAATAGTTAGCCGACATCTGTTGATGCCAGTCATCAGTACTACTGTATAAGGGATTCAGGACATTTTACCAATAATGTAACTTGTCAAGACTTAAAGAAAGTGAGGCTTAAGATTAACAGGCAAATAAAGTGAGCGTGCAGTGCCTGCCTTACCCCCACATAAGAAGAGTTTTGTTCACCTCCCCTTAGATAAAGAACAGTTCCAAGGATGCAGGCAGACCATACATTGCCCTCTGCTGGCTGTGTGTGCATATGTACGTTTACCTATGTGACATTCCACCACTGGACTGGTAATCAAGGAACCTCAATCCTCACCACTGGCACCAGTAGGGGATGTACACTGGGAGGATGACAAGTACACACACTATTTCCAGATGCAGCTCTCTGCATCAAGTGCAATTTCCCATAAGAGCACACACAGACCACAGCCAGTCAGGGGCTGGTTCCTCTATCTACCTCCAGATTCCCAATGAGACTCCTCACTGGCATAGCTATGCAGCTGAGATCTCAGTTGAGTGACCAAGCTAAGACCCACAGCACCCTCTCTGTCCAACCAGTGCTTCGTGTCCCTGCCCAAGTAGCTGACACACCCACCCTTTGAGGTTTGATTTACACACACACGCACCTGGGAAAGGCTATATGGTAGTTACCACTGCCACCAGTCAACTCCTTATCGGCAACTTTAAGGCCATTAAAGGATGTCCAATCTTACTGTGTAATATTAATATTAACACAAATGGTAGTTTGACCAAGGCTATTAGAAGTGGCCCACACAGTGTCACCAAATAAATATGCAAGTACTTTCAAAACTTAACTATCTCTACTCAGATCAGCCTCAATCTTCTTCTTCTTTCGGCTTTTTCCCAGTTAGGGGTCGCCACAGCGGATCACCCGTCCACTCATGATTGGCAGTGGAGTTTTTACAGTGTTGAGTTGCCAGCCTGGCACCCAACCTTCCACACAAGGCACACGCACTCACACCTAAGGCCAATTTAGAGTGTCCAATCCACTTACAGCATGTCTTTGGGATGTGGGAGGAAACCAGTGCACCCAGAGGAAACCCACACGGCCAACCGGGAGGACATACAGACTCCGCACAGAAGGCACCCAGCTGAGGATCATACCGGAGAACCTCTTGTTGTGAGGTGGCAAGGTTAACCGCTGCACCAGATCAGCCACAATGAAAGGTTTAAATATATTTCATAAATAAAAAAAACAGGACTATACTAAATATATATTCACAGTGACAGAGTTCAAAACCACAGGAAATATTTAAAACTACATTGCAGGACAGTCTCAAAGAAAAATATCTAAACTAAGCTTCACTATATTCCTGAGAGTACCAAAGGGAATTATACTGTTCCCTAGAAACTTACTTCATTAGAGCAAGTCAAATGTGGTCAATGAATCTTCTACTTGTTGTCAGGTCCAAGACAGAATACAGAATTGCTCTGTCTCACTAAGAGACTTTTCAAATTAATATCTCAAATATTACTGCTGGGATAACTTGCAGAATGACATCATTCCTTGTCATCTGATTGCTAGTTCCCAGGCCAAACAACCATTGATGAAGCTGGCAGTATTTAGCATCTACCTGTATACAGAAGAGGACTTCTCAGATCTCTGGCAGATGCTGGAAGTCATAAAACAATTGCATTCCTTCATGCTTTCAAGACTAGTAATTAGTTCACCCTAAAGACAATAGAGAAAGCTCCCTAGTACAGATATTGTGTCTCTTGCTATATTGAAAACTGAAAGATACCATATTTTATGGGCTAGCCATAAAGTAATTTAATTTCAGTACTTTTCTGATGTTAACCTCCTGTACTCCAGTTAACATTTAAACAGTTACAATAGTGCATGTACATTTCTGGTCTCTTCCAGTAGAGCACACTGTGGCTACATTTCAAATAGCACTCTGCAAAATACCCTTTTCAACACACGTGTCTGTCCAAGCAATTTGATATACAAATGACATACAGTTCTAAAACATTTGTAACACAAGCATATTGTATAAATCATTTCGATATTCACCAATGACATATACATATTTACAAAATTCCAGCTAGCTTGGCTGTCAGTATCGCTTTTGGTCATCCCCCCTTGAACACTCAAACTAGTTTTTCAAGTGACCCTTGAGAAATGTTGCTTGAGAAGAATGAGCCTATCTGAGAATGTATTACCCCATTCCCTGTCTTGAGATTCCAGCTGCCCTTTGCATTGCTGACCCCATTACAGTGTTGCACTGTCATATATGCCTGCAACCCTAGGCTCCACCATAGTAACTTGGGATTTTGCTGACTGGCTCCCTGTAGCCATAACCCCCCCACCCTCATCTGCCTCCTACTGCAAGTACTTAGCACCAGGGCCTCTACTCTCTATCATGGTAAGGTTTCATCATGTTAACATGGGGCAGTTTTGGCCCCTACCTCCTGCCTAGCAGTTCTACAATGTAGTTATCACTGACCTTCCATACCACTTTGAAGGGTCCCTCCCAAGCTGCCTGCAGCTAGTTCTGTCTGACAGGAATAAGAACCATAACCTGCTGCCCCATAGCATACTCTCTAGCTTAAGCATTCCTGTCATACCAGACCTTTTCCGCTGTTGGGCTTCTGCCAGGTTCTCCTTTGCCAAGCCCATGAGTTCCCTCAGACTTTTCCTGAAGTTTAGGACATATGCCACAACAGACTCCTTGTGGGATTCACACCCAGCCTCCCACTCATCACGAATCAAAACTAGAGGTCCCCCTCACCCTATGCCCATACAGCAACTCAAAAGGTGAAAAACCTGTGGATTCCTAGGACACCTCTCTGTAAGCAAACAGATGGGGCAGATATTTGTCCCACTCGCTCTTAAACTGGTCTGCAAATGCCCATAGCATGGCCTTTAGTGTAGAGTTTAACCTCTCCACAAAACCATTAGTTTGGGGGGGTTGGGGGTCTTTAGCTGCTTCACCCCACAGCATTTCCACAGACAAGCCAGCAGGTCTGATGTGAAACTGGCACATCTGTCAGTCAGTATTTTTTTTGGGAACCTACCCTGCACAAAATCTCTAACAAAGCATTTGCCACCTTTTCTGCCTCAATGAAGGACAGATCCACTGCCTCAAGTTCTCTGGTAGCGTAATCTACTACCACTAGGATATACTTTTTCCCCTGTGGAACTTGGGGTACTCAGAGGACTCGCAATATCCATAGCTACTCCTTGAAATGGCTCCTCAAGCCCAAGCAAAGGCATCAAAGAAGCTTTCATTTTGTCTCCTGTCTTGCCTACATTTTGGCAATGCTTGCAGGTCCTGCAGTACCCTGTTACATCCCCGGAAATCCCTGGCCAATAAAAGTTATGCATAATATGTCTCTCTGAATGCTTTATGCCCATGTGATCTGTAGAGGGAATGTCATGGGCTATGGCCAGAAGTGCCAAACGGTAGGCTCTGGGCACTACCAACTTCTGTATTCTCACCTTCTAGCCTTCCCTCAGGGGCCCACTCTCTATACAGTAACCCTTTGTTCCAGTACACAGATTCCAGTTTTCCTTGAGAATCAGGCACCCTCCTGGCTACCTCCCTCAAGTCTTGTAATGTAGGGTCTGAGAGCTGAGCCTGTCTCATCTCTCTCTTTCTAACCCTTGTCAGCTGCCCTTCCACAGGAAGTCTGGTATCCTCTGACAGCGGTGCCTCACTGTCAGCCTGGGTAATACTACTCACCTTTGCCCTTGCAGTC
The DNA here is from genome assembly GCF_019279795.1 of Protopterus annectens. Taxonomy (NCBI): domain Eukaryota; kingdom Metazoa; phylum Chordata; order Ceratodontiformes; family Protopteridae; genus Protopterus; species Protopterus annectens. The sequence continues at coordinate 526,513,216 of NC_056738.1, read as the reverse complement.
ACTCTGTCCAAGGGAACATCAGTACCCACCAGCAGCTATGGCTCACATTCACTCTAACTGCTACAGAGTAGCTCCCTCCCTAAAGTAACCACCTCACCAGTCCTGGCTTCAAGTGTGCGGTCTTGTCTGGGTCCCTCCCCAAGGCTACCAGATCCACATGCTTGTCTCCAAGCCTGACTTCATGCATACAATGTAAGGCATTATCAGAATCATTCCCTATCAGGGCATCTGCAGGGATATCCTCAAACACACGTACTTGCTTGCTTCCTTTTCCACCTTCCCAGTCAAGGTGAACCCTAGCGCCAAAGATATTTGGAATGGGGTCCCTCCTAAAGCTCTGACTGGAGTAGACTGCCCAAGCAAGTAGCGTTCCTCTTTAAACATTGCAGGCTTCACAATGGTCGGAGTCAGAGACTTTGCCTCTCTTAGCAGTGGCCTGTTTCCCATCTACTAAGATAGGACATAACCTCTTGTGGTAGTTTGGTACCCTTATCTCCAGACAACTTAGTGCTGGCATTCTGTCATTCCCACTTGCTGGCTCCCCCCACCTTTTGTTCCCCATCTTGCCTCCGTGGACATCTACAGGTTACATGGTCCAACTGGTTACATTTACAACATTTAGCCCTTGATCCTGGCCGTGTACCTGAACTAGTGGCTTCCCCCATTACTGGTGGACTCTGTTGGAGTAGTTTAGGCTGCCCACCATGGGTTCCCTTAGTCCCATGTGCAGCACTGGGTATCCCTTTCCTGTGCAGTGATGCCCTGCTTGCTAGGTGTTGGTCTCCCTTTTTCCCTAACTCATCTGTGGTGTTACATTCTCCATCTGCCAAGTGGATTCTCACGTCCTCATGCAAAATCTTAAGGGCTTGTTCCCTCACCAAAAGGTTTGCCAGCCAACCTGACACCCACTCACCTGCTTATGAAAATAAGTGCTTAACTCAGCAATATCTTCACACAGACTTTCATCTGCCTTGCGTCTATGCTCATGAAACATTTCTATAAGCTTCAGGTGTTAACTTAAAACACTGTAATAAACAGTTTTTAACAGTATTATAATTAAAGCAATCAGCATCAGACAATTTAGAAACAGCAGTTACAGCTTTACCATGGAGTATGGGGGTCAGGAACCATACCCAGAGCCCTTTGTCAACATTACACTGTTTACATACTAAAACATATGAAAACAACTATCAAAATTATCTCACACTGCAAACTGTGGAAGAAATGTATTGACCTTTATTGCTTCTGGAGTTCAGTTATTCCTTTCCTCAATACCTCCAAGATCCTGGCGAAGAGTCAGAATCTCCTTTTCATGTTGCCTCTGCCTCTCATCTTCTTTGGCTTCCAGACGCCTCAGTCTTTCTGCTGATTCTGCTTCAACCTCCAAGTGTGCAGTCTCTCTGCTGATTCTAGGTCTAAATGTTTGGCCTCCAGTTCAAGTCTCTAACTGACGGATTTTTAAGTCCTCTGAGGCAAATTTAAACTGCTGCTTTTCTGAGAGTTGCACATACCAAGGCCAGTCTGGTTGTTGGTCTGTGATGCAGCTGTGGTTAAGGCTGCAATCATTGCTCCTTTAGTCAGGTCTGCATGCCCCAGTCCTTTGACTTGGCACATCTCGGCCAACTGGTTCCTTGTTAGCTTACCATAATCCTCCGCTGACATGCTTTCCTGCTCTCCCTGAGTAAGCTAACAAAAAAATAAACCTATTGTGATATGAAACTCTGAATGTCTACTGTGTGGATGCTTGAGAGTATAAACACCTTCTTTAGTGACCACTGTTTAGAGGCTACAGGAGTTCAATATCCACACCACTGAATCCCAATATGTGATGTGGTGATCCTACCACTGCCAAGGCGATGCCCCACCACTGGACAAGTAATCAAGGAGCCTCAGTCCTCACCACTGGAATCAGTGGGTGATATACACTGGAGGAATGACAAGTACACACAGCATTTTCAGATGCAGCTCTCTGTATCAAGGGCAATTTCCCTTAAGAGCACACAGAGACCACAGTCAGCTCGGGGCTGGTTCCTCTACCTTTCTTCAGATACTCAGTAATACTCCCCACTGGCACAGCTATAGAGTTGAGATCTCAGCTGAGTGACCAAGCTAAGACCCCACAGAACCCTCTCTGTCCAATCAGAGCTTTGTGTCCCTGCCCAAGTATATGACACACACAGTCTTTGAGGGTTGATTTACACACACACACACACACACACACACACACACACACACACACACACACACACACACACACACACAGTCACGTGGGAAAGGCTAAAAGGTTAGTTACCACAGCCACCAGTCAACTCTTTATCAGTTACTTTAAGGCCATTAACCAAGGGTATCCAATCTTACTGTGTAATATTAACATTAACACAAATGATAGTTTGACCAAGGGCAAGGCTATTAGGAGTGACCCACACAGTGTCAACAAATAAATATGCAAGTACTCTCAAAACTTAATTATCTTTACACAGACCAGCTACAATGAAAGGTTTAAATTTAATAATAAAAGAACAAGACAAAACTAAATATATATTTACAGTGACATCAGAGTTCAAAACCACAGGAAATATTTAAAACAACATTGCAGGACAGTCTCAAATAAAGAACTTCACAATATTTCTGAGTCTATCTAAGAGGATTATACTGTTCCTTAGAAACTTATTTCATTAGAGCAAGGCAGATGTGGTCAATGGATCTTCTAGTTGTTGTCAGGTCCAATACAGAATGCTCTGTCTCAGTAGGAGACTTCTCAAATTAGTATTTCAAATATTACTGCTGGGATAACTTGCAGAATGACAATTTCTTGTTATCTGTTTGCTAGTTCCCAGGCTAAACAACCATTGATGAAGCTGGCAGTATTTAGCATCTACCTGTAAAAATACAGAGACGAATGTTTCTTCTCAGACCTCTGGCAGATGCTGTAAGTCATAAAACAATTGCATTCCTTCATGCTTTCAAGACTAGTAATTACTTCACTCTAAAGACAATACAGAAAGTGTCCTTGTACAGACATTGTGTCTCTTGCTAAATTGAAAGCTGAAATATACCATCTCTTCTGTGCTAGCTGTAAAGTAATTTAATTTCAGTTATTTTTCTTATGTTAACCTGCTGTATTCCAGTTTCCATTATTAAAATATATACATTTAAACAATAGTGCATGTGCATTTCTGTTCTCTTCCAGCACAGCACACTGTAGCTACATTTCAAACAGCACTCTGCAGATGCCCTTTTCAACACACATTTCTGTACAAGCAGTTTGATATACACATGACTTACAGTTTTAATACATTTGAAACCTAAGCATCTTGTATAATTAATTTTGATATTCACCAATGACATACAATTATTTACAAAATTACAGCTAGCTGGGCTGGCAGTATCCCCTTTCGTCACAACCTACCGGTCAAGATAGGAATACTGAGTCACTCCATATGCTTTCAGTGAAACAGGCTCCTGCTGAAATTCCATGGAAAAGTAAGGCTAAGTGCAACACATGATAAATTTGTACAACTCTGAGGCAGTACTATCTTTCGGTCTGAGGTCTATCAATTTTAGAGTTGGCACATTTAAACTGCAGGGGTGTGGTGGATACTGACCTACCACAAAAACATTTTAATATAATTTCATAACATAACTTCATAACAAACTTTCTTCTCTTAGCAAAAAATAATTTATCAAGTAATCTCTTCACAAAATGCATTACTGTAAAGTCTGTTAAACAACAGACTTATCAGGTAAGCTCCTCACAAAATGCATTACTGTAAAGTCATGTTTTCTGTAGTGGATTCAGCTTGGCTTGATATTTTAAGTCAAATGCAACTGTGCCTCATGAATGGAGTACAGAAACAGTCATCCTGCAAAAGGCTGACCATCTACAGAACCATAAGTCTCACTTACCTGATATGCAAAGCCACAGAAAGAATTATTGTGGAAATGATCAATAATGAAATAGTAAATCTCCAGAAATAGGATCCAACCTAATTTGGTTTCATCAATGGCACATCATGCCTACTCTACCTGCTGGATTTTGAGAAGGTCACCAAACCAATGGACAAGGGCAAGGGCAAAATGGTTCACATTCCTAACTTGACCTGGCCAAGGCATTTGACACAATACCCCACTCAGGCATTGTTGACAAACTCAAGAATTCAGGTACAAACCCTCAAGTCACCTAGTGGATGGCCAACTGGCTCACACACAGGACTTAGATGTTAGAATTGGGGAGTCCACCTCTACAGACCAGTCGGGGATTGGTCCTGGACCGCTACTTTATGCCATTTACCTCTTTGAAGTTAACGCCAAAATCAATGGCCTCTGGCTGACTAAATTTGCAAATGTTCTCCATGAAAATCTGACACAGACAAACTAATGTCAGAGACATGGATTAAACTAAATGCCAAGAAATACATAATAGCAATCTTTGTGAAGTCATTCACCCCTGGCAACTATCATATTGACAAAACACCCCTTAGAACTGACCTAGTAGTCAGGGACAAAGGAACAGACATAAATAATCTAGCCTTTGACCATCATGTGTTTACAGTAGTGAGGAAATCATTCTATATCTCACAACCTATAAAAAAACATGTGGCTCTAGGTCCAAGGAGATCACTGTTCCACTGTATTTGGCATTCATCAGACCTATCACTGAGTATAATGCCCCTATGTACCTATCCAGGCATATCCAACAACTGGAATGTCCACAGAGGTTCCTCACTAAAAGAATACAAGGCATAACATGCCCTGTGCAGACCACCTCAAGGTCCTATCCCTGTATTCTGTCTCCTACAGGCTGCTGAGAGAAGATCTATGCCTAGCATAGATGGCACTGTCAGAGTCCACTCTGATGGACCTCCTGCATATCCCCAAAAAGTACAGTTTTGTACCTACCATAAATGTAGATGTTCGAAGATCCACATTGCTGCAGTCCTTACACTTGGGTAGTCCTCTGTCCTCGGTCGGCCCGAATATCAAAGTATAAGGCTGACGTCGGTCAAGGCGCATTTGACTGACATCAGGACGTCAGGGTACAAATGCGCATGACCGACGTCATATCCTCAGTCTTTTCTTGCCCCAGATGTCAGAAGACCCTAAAAATAAAGGTCAAAACCAAAAGACAGCAAACAAACAACCAACCACCCTTGCACTAATGATATGTACAATATACACAATATATACAATATTTACAACCCAACCCACACAACCACCTCTAACTACAGAGGGGACGGAGGGAGGGTAAATTGGACTGCAGCAATGTGGATCTTCGAACATCTACATTTATGGTAGGTACAAAACTGTACTATGTTCTTCATCTCACATTGCTGCAGTCCTTACACTTGGGTAGAATCCCAAAGCAGAGGTAAGGGAGGATGGCCAAATTATAAGGAAGCAGGAGCTGCCAAAATGCCCTGCAAAACAGCAGTGGCAAAACCAGCCCTGGATTTTGAGTAAAGTGGTAGGTGATAATGCCTAGAGAAAGTATGCACTGAACTCCAAGTAGCTGCCTCCAAAATATCTTTGGTTGCTACCCCCCTCAAAAAAGCTGTCGAAGTGGCAGTAGCCCTAGTGGAATGAGGCCTAATCCCAGCTGGAATCTCCTTGCCATGATGGGAGTAACAGAAAGAAATGCAAAACCCAATCCACTTAGAAATAGTTTGTTTTGACACAGGCTTGCCCTGAGAACTCAAAGCAAAAGAAACAAATAACTGCTGAGACTGCCAGAACCCTTTAGTTCTGTCCAAATAATATCGCAACTGCCTGTGTACATCTAAAGTGTGAAAAATCTTTTCCCCTTTATTTTGGGGATTTGCATAAAAAGTAGGCAAATGAATAGTTTGGTTTAAAGCCACACTAGAAACCACTTTAGGCATAAAGGAAGGATTAGTACGTAAAGATACCCTATCCTTATGGAAAATTAAGAAGGGCTCAACCGCCATAAGGGCCTGCAATTCAGAAACCCTTCTTGCAGAGGTAATGGCCAACAAAAAAGCAGTCTTCCATGATAAATATTTCAACTCAGTAGTAGCTGCAGGCTCAAAAGGTTGTAGAGTGAGTTCCTCCAACACAAAATTGAGATCCCAAGCAGGAGTAGGAGCTCTACGTGGGGGTCTTATATTCTTTGCCCCTCTAAGAAATTGCTTGAACAAAGGATGAGAAAACAATGGTGGGTCACAGTCATAGTGAGCTGAAATTGCTGCAGCATGAACCTTAATAGAAGAGAAGGACAAACCTTTGTCCAGTAACTCAGTAAGATATTGAAGAGCCACACTTAAATTAGGCTCAGAAACTTCAAAATCCTTTGCTGTACTCCAAAATAAAAATCTCTTCCATTTATCTGCGTACACTTTCCTTGTACTAGGCCTTCTAGCTTACAAAATCACATTCAAAACTTGTTGTGGAAGTTGAGACCCTCTATGGTTCAAAACAGAATATGCCAGGCTGTTAGGTGAAGAGAGTGAAGTTTGACATTGAGCAAATGATTGTCCTCCTGGGACAACAGGTGTGGAATCGAAGGCAAAGGCCATGGAGGCTTCCGTACCAGACTTCTCAGTAGAGGGTACCAGTGCTGTCGAGGCCAATCTGGAGCTATTAAAATCATCCTTGGCTTGTCCTGTCTGACTTTTAGAAGTACCTTTGGGAGGAGAGGCAGAGGTGGAAAGGCATACACATGAAGATTGCTCCAACTGAAAGAAAGAGCACCCACTTTCCAAGCTGTGGGATGAAACCTTTTCGTGCAAAACTTTGGCAGCTGATGGTTTAGTGGAGAAGCGAACAGATCTATGTCTGGAGTTCCCCATGACACTGTCAATTTCTGAAATACATGAGGATCCAATTTCCACTCGTGGGGATCCATAATTCGCCTGCTCAACACATCTGCTAAGGAGTTCTGTGCTCCCGGCAGAAACCTTGCCTGAAGATTGAGCTGTAAACTGAGAGCAGTCTCCCACAAAATCATTGCTTGCCTGCATAGAGGATAAGAATGTGTTTCCCTTGCTTGTTGATGTACCACATGACAGTTGTGTTGTCTGTTAGAATCAACACCTGCCCTGGAAGAAGTAAATCCTTGAAAGCTATTAATGCAAACTGGACTGCTAACATCTCCTTCAAGTTGATATGTAGATGTTGTAGTCTGGCAGGCCACTTGTCTTGTATCCACTTTCCATTCAGATGAGCTCCCCAAGCTTTGTCTGAGGCATCTGTCATTAAAACCTGACTCGCCTCTGGCCGGGTCACAGAGAGTCCCTTGTTTAGGTGACATTCCTGAGCCCACCACAAAAATTCCTTTTGAATGCAAGGTATTATTTGAATGACAGTGTCCAAATCCTGGCAGTGCTGTGTCCATACATTTTTGAGATACCATTGCAGCTTCCTCATATGCAGTTTGGCATTGGGAAGCACCAGAATACAAGATGCCATGAACCCTAAGGCTTGAAGGACTGTCCTTGCAGTCAGCCCGGACTGATGAGATAGTTGAAGGAAGTAAAGGGAAAGATTCTTTTGTTTGTCCGGGGTCAAAAGGCCATCTGGGATGCTGTATTCAGTCTTACACCCAGAAAGCACATGTCCTGAGAGGGTACTAGACTGGACTTTATTTCGTTCACAGAATACCCCAGGCATCTTAGCACTGCTATCACATATTCCAAATGATGAAGAAGCTCGTCCCTTTCTTGAGCCAGAATCAGGCAATCGTCCAAATAAGGATAGATCTGTATTCCTTTTAGCCTGAAGAAAGCTATCACTGGAGCCAGAACTTTCGTGAACACTCTGGGCGCAGTAGATAAGCCAAAGGGCAATGCAGAGAACTGATAGTGAGAAGTCCCAGCTCGAAAACGCTCGATACTTCCTGCAACTTAGTCTGATAGGAACATGAAGGTAAGCCTCCTTGAGATCCAAAGTTACCATCCAATGGTCTTTGCCCAGCAGAGGTAAAAGCTGTTGTAACGTCAACATTTTGAACTTGGGAATGTCCAGATAAGTGTTGAGGATAGATAAATCCAAAATTGGTCTCCACGTGTTCCCCTTCTTTGGTACTAGGAACAGGCAAGAATAAAATCCTAGGCCCACTTCTGGCATAGGGACCGGCTGTATGGCCCCTATTTGGAGTAACAGAGAAATTTGCTTGTGTGCCTCTATTCTTTGTTGAGGAGGAACGTCTGGCATGCCTTTGAAAGGAGGCAAGGTATGGAAATAAAAACTGTAACCGTGGTGTATGATATCCAATACCCATCTGTCTTGGGTAATTAAATTCCAATTTTCTTTGAAAAGTGCCAACCTTCCTCCCAAAGGTGCTGCCAGACGAGAAGGCTCTGGCAGCTGAAAAGGTAGGTCATTGGGTCTGTTTACGAAAGGACTGACCCCTGCCCTCACCAAGACTGTGCAGGAGAACTCCCTGTTCTAGGCCTGAAAGAGCCCTGAGCTCTGCCCCTACCACGTCTAGATCTACCCCTAGACTGGGAATCATAAGAAGGATACGCCCACCCCTTAGTAGGCCAATTTCTACTAAACTTTGGAGGCTGAACCTGCAAAAAATCTTTAACAGTCTGCATAGACTTAGCCTTGTCTTCCATTTTCTTTAAAACTGCCTCAACAGGAGAACCAAACAACACATCAGATTGTAAAGGAGCATCTAAAATCCTTGTTTTAACATGGTCAGATAAATTTTGATCCCTCAGCCAGGCGTGCCTGCGAAGAACTGACCCAGTGGCAGCCACCCTAGACGAGGCCTGTACAGCATCAAAACCACATTGCAAAGAATGCTTACCCACCTGTTCAGAAACATGTACTAAATCTTGTAACTCTTTACAATCAATACCTTCCGCCAGAGCATCAACCTTAGACTTCAATTGTGAAAGAAGATAGTTTTGGTATTTCAACATGTGAAACTGGCAATTCAAAGCCCTCATAGCTAGAGTGGAAGTAGTATAAACTTTCTTTCCCCATCTATCCAAAGCCCTGGCCTCTTTATCTGCAGGAACCGGATTCTTGACAACAGAAGCCTTAACACCTTTAGGCCCCTGGCTAACAGTTTCTGGGTCTGCCCTAGGACTCTTAAAAGATACTTATGAGCTTCAGGCACCCTGTAATACCTATCCGGTTTAACAGGAGCAGGAGGCAAAGAATCAGGATTAAGAGAAGCTTCTGAAAAAACATCTTCCACTACATCCAAAACAGGAGGTATAGCCAAAGGCCTATGCTGGGGTAAAATAAAATTCCCTAAGCCTTTTCCTGGAATCAGAGAAATCCTGACCTTCCCACTTAAAATGCTCCCTCATGGAATGAAGAGTTTCTGAAAAGAAAAATCCTCAGGAGGAGAAGCAGAAGGAGTAGAATCATCCACATCAGAATCAGAATAAGGAGAATACTCCTGCAAGTCTTCAGCCGAAGACTCAGAAACATCCGAAGCCTGCTCAAAACTCCCTAGCTCAGGCTCTACCCTAGGCCTCTTATCAGGAGGGGGTAAAGAACCCCTAATCAAAGTAATCAAATCTTCTGCCATTTTAAGCATATGCTTCTTGGGCACAGTTCCTGAAGAACTAGGGGTAACACCAACAGAAGCTAAACCTGGCCTGCCTCTGGGAGAAGCCTTGGAAACCGAAGGAGAGGGCCTAACCACCCTAGGCAGTGAGGGGAGTATAGTAACCTGAGAAGCCCCATCAGCCTGACCTGCCTCCTGAGAGGCCACATCTTGTAATAACAAAGTCTCACCCTGGAGTCCCAAAGAAACCTCCGGTAAAACTACCAGCTCCACCGACGCCTCTAAAGAACCGGCGTCCGGTACAGACGGTTCCTCCAGCCTAGGCTTAACTGCTTTGTCCTTGCGCTTCTTCGAAGAAGCGGGCGTCGGAGCATCCGACGGCATTTTATAATTGCACCGCTTCCCGAAGACTAACCTGGCACAATCTAGTCTTCCCTTAATAGTGCGCTTGTTGAATCTAGCACAAGAGCGACACCCAACAACGTCGTGCTCAGGCCCTAAACAAGGAATACACAAAGTATGGTAGTCTCTATGCGGTATCTGTTTCCCACAAGAAATACAATTATTTACTTTTTCTGACATCCGGTAAATCACTGAGGCAAGAAAAAACCAAAATATTCCCCAACGGGGTACTTAGCCAACTTTGACTCGGTCTGAAACTCCGAAAACCGAACAATTTCAGAACGCCAACCGGCACTTGCAACGCTGCTTCTGCATCGGACCATGCGGCAAAAAAGACTGAGGATATGACGTCGGTCATGCGCATTTGTACCCTGACGTCCTGATGTCAGTCAAATGCGCCTTGACCGACGTCAGCCTTATACTTTGATATTCGGGCCGACCGAGGACAGCGGACTACCCAAGTGTAAGGACTGCAGCAATGTGAGATGAAGAACATCAAACACCACCAGAATTACCCATTCTAAAGACTTAAACCTTGCCTGTGATATAAATAGAACCTGCTGGAGAGAAACCGGTATGCATCCCAGAGACCACCCCATCTCTGGAACAGGCTCCCCATCCATGTGAAGCAGAGTTCCTCTCTAATTCAATTCAAGTGTGACTCGGAAAATGGGATGGGGAACAGGAAATTCATCCCTGGTTTAGCACCTATGTCTCTAATGGACACAGGGGGCCTGTAAATGGCTCACCTCCCAGGGCCCTGCTTCTACAGGCTTCATTTCCCATTCACCTGCTTACACTTATCAAGGATACCAGAACTTGTCAGTGATTTGGGGTGCATGGCAAGGCTGAAAAAGGTCCTTGTGGTTGTTAGCCTAGTAAACACCTATGCACCTGTTCAGAATGGTGTTCCCTGATGAAAAAGAATGGGACCTAAATTCTAAACAGGGAAAATTTTTGCCTTGCAGGTAATTACAGTTGAGGCAAAGGGTTATTTACAAATGCAGCAGGGACAAACACTACTAGGATAATGTAAAATCATGCACATATCTCCTCACAACACCAAGGATGTGATACACTTGTTGATGTAACTCTTAAATATTGCATGGATGTAAAATACCAGTGCAAGACTGCGAGAAAGATAAGACCGCTCAAAATGGCAAGAAGTGAAGAGATTAAGACCAAGAGAGGAAGACTACAGCTCCTGAACATGAAAGACAGCAAGCATCAGTGTGTGCAAGTAGTACTAAATCAGGCAATGAAGAAATATGGTGAATAAAAGAAAGGATAAGTAACTGAATGGATGCTGAAAGAAAGGCATTTGTTCAAATAGACGGGGGACAGCTCCATGTACTGTGGTGAAGGAAAACGCTCATCTAAGAAAAAGTGAAGGCTTCAGCCCTTCATGCAATTTAATGTTACACATAAATAGTAACTGACTTAAGTGTGGATCTTTCAAATGAAGTACATCGTGAAGGAAAGCTATCAATCTATTAACTTTCCCTAGTTAACTAATACGTGGACTGTCCCAAGGACAGATCAAGCAGCAAATGAAAGTAAAGGGAGGGGTGACACCTACTAAGTGCCAGCAAATACATCTTCCATAAGTATCATTCAAGATGGAGTTTGTCCAATAGGAGGAAAGGAAGAACACTGGTAGCGCTCACTATAAAAGGGAGGCATGAAAAGGGAAGCCCATAGACCACTTAAAGTGACACGGAGAGAAGAAAAAAAAATGACAGGAAGGGTGGGGCAGCTGGATGCACCATGAAAACAAGATTCCAAGGTTAACAGAGAAAACTAAACAAAACAGGGACTTCTGAATGCAGTACATCAAGTACAAAGTCCAAAGAAAAAATCACGCATCTCATGACAGTCTCATCTCACCTGCATGTCACTTTGTACTTGAAATAGGGCCAAGATATCCAAGAATAACAGCTTCAGTGACCAAACTCAAGAAAGTTAAGTCATACTAGTAAAGACTCCATCTATCAGGCTTACTTGATCACATCAAAAATGAGGGGAATCCAAACCTAGCAGCAACCTACATCACATATTTCTTCACATACTTACCACTAAGAAGGGGTTTATTGAGTCGGTATGATGATGGCAATCCTTCAATTTCTGCTATTCGCTGGTACACGGCCCTTGACAGGTGATCTGCATGGTACAGGCTGCCCAAGATAATGCTAGAAAAGTAAACAGCGTCCACAAGATGGTTCATCAAGGCTCCCTGCATACCCAGCACATTCCACCTGTAAAACAGAAGCATTCTTAAAAATGCCAAGTCCTTTCTTGAAAAATACACTAGGATTTAGACATGAGAATTATGTCGCATCTAAAATCCTTTCAAGTTAATGACAGCAATGACATGTATACAACACAGCATCTTTCTGCAGAAACATTACAGTCATTACACCAGCACAATACATTTCCCAATTCATGAACAGCTGCAGCTAAAAGAAATGTTTTCTTGTCCAGGGATTTTTTTTATTTCCAACTGGTATATTTTTATAGTGTTGTCAAGTACAATACCATATTACGAACTGCTTCTTTGCTATGTAAATTTAGTTAGGAGATGCACTGTTCTATAATCGCTTTCTTTTCTCTATGAACAGGGTGGAGATTCAATAACCACTTCAGGCCTATATGATATCACTGTATGTTAAAATGTTAGGACCACCATCAAGGAAATGGCACTGTACAGTTATAATTTATAATTTACTAGGTCATATGGGTTTCCTCCCACATCCCCAAAGACATGCTGCAAGTGGATTGGACACGCTAAAATTTGGCTCTAGGCATGAGTGTGTGCATGTGTGTGCCTTCCATGGAAGGCTGGGCACTGGGCTGACAATTCGACACCGTAAAACTCCACTGCCAATCATGAGCGGATAAGGTGACCCGCTGTGGTGACCCCTAACCGGGAAAAGCCAAAAGAGAGATTTACTAGATCATATTATACACTACTTAAATAACTCTGTTGCAGTAACTCAAGTACAACTTGCTCCATTTACAATGATTTGGTGCTCATCACATATACTTGGGACTGGCTGCAAGCTAAAATAGTGTGCCTTCAAAAGGGGCAAGCTCCCTGTAGCCTGACAGAGGGGGAGGGGGTCTCTACCCTTACATGCACCAATCTCTAAATATCTTTCCTCTGGGTCTGCACCAATTTGGAGAAAGTACATTTACAGATAAAGTCTATGTATTTGACTTGCTTGCTTTCAAATACAAAAATGAGTGTTCAGCTACCAGCAACTGAGCAGCGAGTATCTTTAACTCAACCAAGTAAACAAAGTATTTATTCTGGTTTTGTGTATTTACACTGGCTATAAAGAAACAAAGAAAGTGATGTTAATTAATAACCACCTTAGCTAACTAAGCCAAGCACTTACCGACCTGGTGAAGTGTCTGTCTCTGTAGCTTCATTTTTATCAAAGTCACTCCTTTAAGAGACAGCTTTGCATTTATTCAGTGCTACGATAAATTCCTCAGCTATATTGAATTTAACACAATTGATAGAAGAGCGTTCACGTATCTGATCCGCAACCCCCTCAGTGAAGAAGCATTCTGTCATATGCCCTCTGATTCATCATCAATCTGCTTTTAAGCTGTCCCTGTTCCCCCAGATGACTTACTATATACCTGCACTAACAAAACTCTATATTCATTATTCACAATGCACCACGATTGTTTGGTACCAATTATTAGTGTAAAACACCACTGTTCATTGCAACACTTTACAGACATTATTTCCAAGGCACCATGATATTTGATACACTGAACTGCACAGAGTTCTATACTATAGTGCTCACTCACTTTGCCTCCAATAGCCTGCACTATCAACTTGGTCTCTCTTGAAGTGTGACTAACTTGAATGTAGAAGACCTATATGTCTAATAGTTTAATACTTGTACTAAACAATGTCTATATGTACATTACATAAGAATTATACATAATTACCAGATTTACTAGATAAAGTTTAAATGTCGATTGTATAGGGCTTGTATGCAACTTCCTGAACTAATTTGTGAATGCCATTTATGTGTTGTTTATAAGTTACTTCAATCTTAATGGAGCTTTTCTCCCCATCTGGTGAGTTAATTGTCATGGTATATTTTGGTGTAGTCCAACCCTATTTACTTGGACTGATTTTTAATAAAAAGATTTGTAAACTTTTTATTAAAACCAGAGCACAAATCAGTTTACTTTTCCTGGCGTGAAATCATGTTAGACTCATGTCCATACACTTTAATGGCCATATCTCTTTGCATGTGCTATATGCATCCATTAAAGTATATTCGAACAGCTCTCATATTCCCTCAGTAGATGTCAGATGTTAGAAATCATCTTTATACTTCAGCAACATCAGTGTGGGGATAAATTTCCCCAATATTATAAATAGGTTCATAGGTAAGTACCAGGACAGCTGTCCTTGTGGGACATTCTAAGCCTAGCCAATTTCCCTTTCACAGGTGAAAAGAAAAACTCTGTACCTTAGGTCTGTGAGGTAAACTCCTTAACCATTATACCAACCCTCAACTTAACACCAGCTCGGTTCTCCCCCAAAAATAGACCACTAGCCTAATACAACTAACTCAGATTGACAAATAAGAAATAAATTTAAAAAAATGTAAATAAATCAACTAGTTTGTAAAAGGGGTGACCATAAAAAAGGAGAAAATAGATAAGTAAAAGGAAAAATGGAGACAGTCTTCCCTGGGTTGCAGGTTGCTCCTAAGTCTGTTAAATGACTTCCATGGACTAAGCAATGGAATACATGCTACTTCAAGAATCCCATCAACCGTCAGCCTAGATTTAAAGGATGTGTTTAACAGGGAAACTTCTGGTGGATGGCTGAGCCCCAAGGTGCACCATGCTGTACTATATGCCTTTTCATTAATATAATGTTTACAAACAGTACTGTTTGTGATGCTAGACTCCCTAAATTAAAATATGTTACATAAAGGGAACTTATTTTATTTCTTTTCTATATAGTACATAATCCTGTATCACTTTTCCTTTCCACATTAAGATCTTCAGACACAGCTGTCATTAGTATTTATAATTGTACTTAAGCCTTTTAACTGACTGGGGTTTCTTAAGTACTGTAAGGCTCCTGCAGTGAATAAAATACCTGTGCTACTATAAACCAAGTATTACAGAAAAGACAAAGAGGTACGGGACATTTGTTTAAAAAAGGGAAGAGTGGTATGGTAAGGTTAAAGACTGGCAAGAAAATTAGTAGTAAAGAAAGCAGGCACTGGTTTGATTTCAAAGACGACCATCTAAAAGAGGAAAAAACTGAGAAACTGATGGGAAAATGAGTTAGGACAGAAATAGTCCAGTTGATAAAACGTGTGAAAAAAATCAGATAACCACCTTGAAAGTATTAACAGCAAGGGAAAGTGTCAATAAAGGTTGGCAATTTGAATAAGGTGGCAAAAATTACTATATACAAACTCAGGACCTATTCAGTCCATTTAAGAGTTTGCCTTGCTGTCCATTCTGATATAAATGCCACATTAAATGTATCCAAATCAGTAATATGTCTTAAATGTATGGGTAGGAAGTTACATAATCTCCTTGATCTATGATGCAAGAAAGATCCTTTCGCATAGAGGTGATACTGAGGTTATGTAACCATAAATTGTTGTTTCTTGTATTAGTACTTGTGAATTACAAACTCAAAACCCAGTACTGCTGCCCAACACTTGTCATATAGACATTTGTAAACTACAATTAAATCACCTCTAAGTAATCTGTAACCTATCAAAGAGATGGAAAGATGTTGAGTCCCTCACTCCTAGATCAATGATAAAGAACCCCTACCTCTCTTGTGATGGTCTTCTGAATGCACTTGGACTTATTTAAATGAGAGATACTCCATTCCCAAAAAGAGCCACCATACTGTACTATTGGGTGAATGCTAGATGTATAAAGCCTAATCAAGATGCCTTTGTTATGGCTAGGCTTGTATAGGCCCTAGGGCTGATAGCCAAGTGCCAACCTACAACCCTTTGTCTGAAATGAAAGAAACAGTGTAAGATGTCCTAATCATCAGTTTGATATGCTCATTACATTTCAGTGCAGAGTCCACCAGTATACCAAAGTCTAACTATGCTGGTGGATCTGATGATGTAGTTATTCAGTGCATACATGTATGTGAGGTTATCTGATCCAAAGTGAACACTTACTGTTAAGCCTTATGCCCTTGTTCCTTACTCATACAGTTAAGCTGTCCAAACTTACAGAGCAATCTCTGACCCAAACCTAATGAATCTGCTGCACATCCGTAAATCAAACGGGACTAGAGCTATCCATTCCAGGGACCTAAATATGGCCTGCAACTTGAATAGGATGCTTAATACAAAATAATACTAAATACAATTCTGGGTAATGACTACATTATCTATGGTATTACATTGGGATGAAAATGGCTAGGCTTGAAATGACCTTTGGGTTGATAGCCTACTAACCTCCTATGATCTTAAGATACTCAGTGCAGGTGACTATGCAACTTATTTTAATGTCAGCCAATTTGCTGAACCACAAGTTTTCAGATACAGGGCAGCCAGACGTAAAAAAGCCAAAAAGTAAGGGACCCAAGGCAGATACTTCAGAAATACCTTTACCAACAGACTTGTAGTTTGAATAACATTTTTTTATTCTAATTCTATACTTCTGATTTAGCAACCAGATGGCAACCCATCTAATCAAACAAGGGTTCATATTGGTCTTGCGTGTCAATAAAACTGCATGTGGGACTGAGTTAAACACTTGCAAAATCTAGGTATAAAGCCAAACCCAAGTCAATGGAATTTACAACATGCTCATAAAAACTAATTAGAGATGCAAGAACTTCTGGGTAGAAATCTACATTCATAGATTGCAGAGCAAAGATCAATCATGGATTAAAGTGACAAACATGTAGTATGCTCAAAAATTTTCCAGGGTATACAATTAAGACTAAGAAGTCTGTAGTAATCAGTAGACAGACTAGGATGACTTTTCTGTATAGGGATGTTAACTGTCTCTTTCCAGATGGACAGAACACAACATTCTGTTAGAGACCTCTGAAACAGGTAGGTTAAAGCATGGCAACAATGCCTCTTGTTATGCCCTTCATGAAAAAAAAACTGTTAAGACCAATCTGAGCCAGATGCAGGGTTAGACTATGTTTAATGATGCCTTTCTTATATCAACATCACACATTATTGGGCAAATACCATTGAGGATAGCTTGGTTTGGATTAATAGAGTTTATCAACCAGATCCATAGGATCAGTAATAAAATTGTCCCCTATTTTTAGAGAGACTCCAGATGTTTCATCTTTCATAAAGAAATACAGATGCTTAAACAAGGTTTCATAAGAGCCAGTAGCATTTACTGACAATTTAACGTCACAGTCAGACCACAGTATTAATCAATTTTGAGAATAGTTTATTTTACTCTCTTATACTTTTGCCTATTATCCAAAGTAGGGTGAGACTTAAAGGATCTCCAAAGTCTTTTCTTAATACACTTAATGTGAAAGCCTACTGTTCCACCAATATAAAGAGTTACTGCTAGTCCTCGTAGCATTACCAAGAAGCACAAATTGTTGTAACATGTTGTCAATGAAGCCATATAGCTTAACCAGTTCTCCTCTATAGGCAAAGTAAATAGGCAAGATTCCCAATTCCATAACTTTATTTTAGAATTGACTGCAACAAAATTGTAGAGGTAAAAAGTACAGTTGTACAAGTTCTATTTCCCTGTAATAGATATCTGAATTTCACACTGCCTTATTGGCATATGACTTCTGTGCCTGCACAAAACCACACTGGCAGCTTTCCAGAACTCAGAATGCCCTCACCTACCTCTCTGTGATAGAGGACTGGCTAAATCCCCTCACATCAGGGGAAGCCTAACCCCTATTAAAAGAAAGACCAGAAGCAAAAATTACCAGAAACCAATCAATTCACAACCACAAACCACCAACACAAATAACCAAAGCTAACCAACAACACAACAAAGTTAGATACCATTGGACTATATATACAAAATAAGGGGGATGGTGGGTGCTGCCAGTGAGGCAGTGTGAAATTTGAATATCTACTGTTACAGGTAAGATGGACTTATGCAGCTGTATTATGTTCATCACTCATACTGCCTCAGGGGCATATGGGTGGATTCCCAAAGCTTATCCTACCTGGGAGAAGGAAGGCTAAGCATCCATGAGCCCCTGTAGAATGGAGTTCACAAAGCCTTCTCTAGAATTTAAGACTCCAATTTGTACTGCTTTGTAAAGACATGAATAGGGGACCAGGTTGCTGCCTCTAGAATGCTTCTACAATCCCCTACAATTGTTTGTCTTTTCGGCTTTTCCCAGTTAGGGGTTGCCACAGCGGAACTCAGGTCCGCTAATGATTGGCAGTAGATTTTTATGGTGCCGAGTTGCTAGCCCGACGCCCAAACTTCAGCGAACGCCCATTCACGCATGTCTTTCGGCAGCCACTCGACTGCGGGGAGGACATGCAGACTCCACACAGAAGGCACTCCAGCCAAGAATCGAACAGGAGAACCTCTTTCTGTGAGGCAACAATGCTACCACTGCGGATTTCTACAATCCCCTCCAATACTTCACCAAAAAGGAAAAGGCTCTGGTGGAATGTGCCTTAACCTTATCTGGATTACATTTTATGATGTGGGAGCAACAAAAAACAATAGCAGAAACAGCCAATGAGCAATAGTTTGTTTAGCGACAAGCTGACCCTTCTTAGCCCCCAAATAGGAAACAAACAGCTGCTATGCTTCCTGATGAGTTTTGTTCTGTCAAAGAAGTACCTGAGATGCTTGTGTCCACCCACGGTATGCAGAATCTTCTCTCCCTTGTTTTTAGGTTCAGGTAAGAAAACTGGGAGATTGATGGCTTGATTCACAGTAAATTCAGAAACAACTTTTGGCACAAAAGGAGGATTAGTGTGTAAAGCAACCCTGACCTTGTAGAAAATGAGATAAGTTTAGCCCACTATAAGAGATTCAGCACAGACATTTGCATTGCAGACGTCAGAGCAATAAACAAAACAGTTTTTCAAGTGATAACCTCAAATCGGCCTGAAAGACTGGATGAAAGGGAGATTAGGTCAATTTTTCAAGAACAAAGTTGAGATGTCAAGGAAAAGGAATTTCCTTTCAAGGGGATCTTAAGTCCAACACTCCTTTCATAAACTGCTCGACCACAAAAAAGAAATAGGGGGAATCTAAGGTCAGACAAGCTGAAATGGCTGTAAGACGCACCTTAATAGCTGCATAAGATAAGCCATCATTGAATAACTCACACAAATGTTTTAGAACCAAAAGGCTAAACACCATACTGGGCCCTCTCATATTGGTTAGGCACCAAAACCTCTTCCACTTGTAAACATAAGATTTTCTAGTTGCAGGTTTTCTTGTCTCCTTCAATACCTGCTGCACATCTTCATGGAACAAGTGCTTAAAATGTATCAAGACAGAATCATCCAGGCTGTCAGTAGCGTGTGCTCTAAGCTGGGGGGCATCCGTCACCTGACACTGTGTGAACAGATCCAGAATGTGAGGAAGCTTGTGGAATTACCCTGGGGTCCATTCTATTAAAAGAGAGAACCAATTCTATCTGGGCCAAAGGGAATCACCACAATGATCTTTGGTAATTCTTTCTGAATCTTCAGAAGTGCATTAGGTATAGGTGAAATGGAGGGAAATGCATAAAGGAACACTCCCCATCCAAGGGAATGAGAATGTTTCATCTTCCAAGCATAGCTGCAAGGATGTCTGGAAAAGTTTTTCCAATTGTTATGCAAGGAAATAAACAGAGCTATTTGATGTGTTCCCCACATCTGGACCAAATTCAGGCAGACCTCTGTCTCGCATTTCCACTTGCGAGGGTCCATCCACAATCTGCTTAGTGCCTCTCTGCCG
The DNA here is from genome assembly GCF_019279795.1 of Protopterus annectens. Taxonomy (NCBI): domain Eukaryota; kingdom Metazoa; phylum Chordata; order Ceratodontiformes; family Protopteridae; genus Protopterus; species Protopterus annectens. The sequence continues at coordinate 526,493,385 of NC_056738.1, read as the reverse complement.
CTAGGTTTTGCTCTGATGGGATATATGGAGCATGAAGTGTCGGAGAATGCTGTAAAAGTACAGTTTTGTACCTACCATAAATGTAGATGTTCGAGGATTCCCTTGCTGCAGTCCTGACAATTGGGTATAGTCCGCGTCCCAGTCGGCCCGAATACCAGAGCGTCGGTCATGGCGCCTTAGACTGACGCCAGTACGTCAGGGTACTAATGCGCATGACCGACGTCATTTCCTCAGTCTTTTCTTGCCCCAGATGTCAGAAGACCCAAAAAGACAAGTTCCAAAAACAACCTGCACCAAAAAACATGTACAATATATACAGTAATATATATACAAAAAATATAAGCATGAAAACTCACCTACACAACCACCCTGAAACACAGAGGGGAAGGAGGGAGATTGGACTGCAGCAAGGGAATCCTCGAACATCTACATTTATGGTAGGTACAAAACTGTACTATGTTCTTCGCCTTCCCTTGCTGCAGTCCTGACAATTGGGTAGAATCCCAAAGCAGAGGTAAGGGAGGCTGGCAAATTATAAAGTAGCAGGAGCTGACAACATGCCTTGTAAAACAGCTGTGGCAAAACCAGCTCTAGTCTTAGAGTATATAGGCAGGTGATAATGCCTAGAGAAAGTATGCACTGAACTCCAAGTAGCTGCTTCCAGAATATCCTTAGTTGCCACCCCTTAGAAATGCTGTTGAAGTGGCAGTAGCCCTAGTGGAATGAGGCCTAATCCCAGCTGGAACCTCTTTGCCATGATGGGAATAACAAAATGCAATGCAAAAGCCAATCCACCTAGAAATAGTTTGTTTTGACACAGGCTTGCCCTGTGAACTTAAAGCAAAAGAAACAAGTAACTGCTGAGACTGCCTAAAATCTTTAGTCCTGCTCAAATAATAACGCAATTGCCTGTGTACATCTAAAGTGTGCAAAATCTTTTCCCCTTTATTTTGAGGATCTGCAAAAAGGCAAATGAATAGTTTGGTTTAAAGCCACACTAGAAACCACCTTAGGCATAAAGGAAGGATTAGTACGTAATGATACCCTGTCCTTATGGAAAATCAAAGGGCTCTACTGCCATAAGGGCCTGCAACTCAGACACCCTTCTTGCAGAAGTAATAGCCAACAGAAAAGCAGTCTTCCATGACAAATATTTCAATTCAGCAGTAGCTGCAGGCTCAAAAGGTTGTAGAGTAAGTTTTTCCAACACAAAATTGAGATCCCAAGCAGGAGTAGGAGCTCTACGTGGGGGTCTTATATTCTTTGCCCCTCTAAGAAACTGCTTGAACAAAGGATGCGAAAACAAAGGTGGGTCACAATCATAGTGAGCTGAAATTGCTGCAGCATGAATCTTTATGGAAGAGAAAGACAAACCTTTGTCCAATAATTCAGTAAGATATTGAAGAGCCACACTCAAATTAGGCTCTGAAATCTCCAAATTCTTTGCTGTACTCCAAAATAAAATCTCTTCCATTTTACACTCTCCTAGTACTAGGCCTTCTAGCTTCCATAATCACATTTAAAACTTGTTGAGGAAGCTGAGACCTACCATGCTTCAACACAGAATATGCCAAGCTGTGAGATGAAGAGATTGAAGCTTGACATTGAGCAGATGACCGTCCTTCTGAGATAACAGATGAGGAATCAGAGGTAAAGGCCATGGAGGCTTCTTTACAAGACTCCTTAGAAGTGGGTACCAGTGTTGCCGAGGCCAATCTGGAGCTATCAAAATCATCCTTGGCCTGTCCTGTCTGACCTTTAGTAATACCTTTGGAAGAAGAGGTAGAGGTGGAAAGGCATAGACATGAAGGTTTTCCAACTGAAAGACAGAGCATCCACTTTCCAAGCTGTGTGATGAAACCCCTTTGTGCAATACTTTGGCAGCTGGTGGTTTAGTGGAGAAGCGAACAGATCTATGTCTGGAGTTCCCCATGACACTGTCAATTTCTGAAATACATGAAGATCCAGTTTCCACTCGTGGGGATCCATGATTTGTCTGCTTAATACATCTGCTAGGAGTTCTGTGCTCCTGGCAGAAACCTTGCCTGAAGAGTCAGTTGCAGGCTTAACGCAGTCTCCCATAAAATCATTGCTTGCCTGCATAGAGGATAAGAATGTGTTCCCTTGCTTGTTGATGTACCACATGACAGTTGTGTTGTCTGTCAGAATCAACACCTGCCCTGGAAGAAGTAACTCCTTGAACGCCATCAATGCAAACTGGACTGCTAACATCTCCTTCATGTTGATATGTAGATGCTGTAGTCTGGCAGGCCACTTGTCTTGTATCCACTTTCCATTTAGATGAGCTCCCCAAGCAGTGTCCGAGGCATCTGTCGTTAAAATCTGACTCGCCTCTGGCCGGGTCACAGAGAGTCCCTTGTTTAGGTGACATTCCTGAGCCCACCACAAGAATTCCTTTTGAAGGCAAGGTATTATTTGAATGACAGTGTCCAAATCTTGGCAGTGCTGTGTCCATACATTTTTGAGATACCATTGCAGCTTCCTCATATGCAGTTTGGCATTGGGAAGCACCAGAATACAAGATGCCATGAACCCTAATGCTTGAAGGACTGTCCTTGCAGTCAGCACGGACTGATGAGATAGTTGATGGAAGTAAAGTGACAGACTCTTTTGTTTGTCCGGGGTTAAAAAGGCCATCTGGGCTGCTGTATTCAGTCTCACACCCAGAAAGCACATGTCTTGAGAGGGTACTAGACTGGACTTTATTTCGTTCACAGAATACCCTAGGCATCTTAGCACTGCTATGACATATTCCAGATGCTGTAGAAGGTGTTCCTTTTCTTGAGCCAGAATCAGGCAGTCGTCCAAGTAAGGATAAATTTGAATGCCTTGAAGCCTGAAGTAAGCTATCACTGGAGCCAGAACCTTTGTGAATACTCTGGGCAGTAGATAAGCCAAAGGGCAATGCAGAGAACTGATAATGAAAATCTCCAGTTAAACCGCAGATACTTTCTGCAACTTAGCCTTATGGGCACATGAAGGTAAGCTTCCTTGAGATCCAAAGTTACCATCCAGTGATCCTTGCCCAGCAGAGGTAACAGTTGCTGTAACGTCAACATCTTGAACTTGGGAATGTCCAGATAAGTGTTGAGGATAGATAAATCCAAAATTGGTCTCCACGTGTTCCCCTTCTTTGGTACTAGGAACAGGCGAGAATAAAATCCAAGCCTTTCTGACACAGGGACTGGCTGAATAGCCCCTATCTGGAGTAACTGAGAAACTTGCTTGTGAGCCTCTTTTCTTTGTGGAGGAGGAACATCTGGCATGCCTTTGAAAGGGGCATTGTGTGGAAATAAAATCTGTACCCGTGATGAATGATATCCCGCACCCATCTGTCTTGAGTGATTAAATCCCAATTTTCTTTGAAAAGAGACAATCTTCCTCCCAAAGGAGCTGCCAGGCGAGAGTCCACTGGCAGCTGAAAAGGCAGGTCATTGGTTCTGCTTACGAAAGGACTGACCCCTGCCCTCACCAGAAGTCTGAGCAGGTGAACTGTCTGATCTAGGCCTAAAGAACCTTGAGCCCTGCCCCTACCACGTCTAGACCTACCCCTAGACTGGGAACCATAAGCAGGATATGTCCACCCCTAGCAGGCCAATTTCTACTAAACTGGAGGCTGCACCTGCAAAAATCTTTAACAGTCTGCATAGACTTAGCTTTGTCCTCCATTTTCTTTAAAACTGCTTCCACAGGCGGTCCAAACAACACATCAGACTGTAAAGGAGCATCCAAAATCCTGGTCTTAACATGCTCAGCTAAATTCTGATCCTTCAACCATGCAGGCAAGAACAGAACTAGTAGCAGCCACCCTCGAGGAGGCCTGAACAGCATCAAAACCACACTGCAAAGAATGCTTACCCACTTGTTCAGACACATGAACCAAATCCAGCAATTCTTTACACTCAATACCTTCCGCCAAAGCATCCACCTTAGATTTCAATTGTGAAAGGAGATAATTCTGATATTTCAGCATATGAAATTGACAATTCAACGCCCTCATGGCTAGAGTGGAAGAAGTATATACTTTCTTACCCCACCTATCCAAAGCCCTTGCCTCTTTATCAGAGGGTACAGGATTTTTAACCACAGAAGCTTTAACACCTTTAGGCCCCTGAGAAACAGTTTCTGGGTCCGCCCTGGGACTCTTAAACAAATACTTATGAGCTTGGGCACCCTATAATACCTATCAGGCTTAACAGGAGCAGGAGGCAAGGAATCAGGGTTCAGAGAAGCCTCTGCAAAACATCCTCCACCACATTCAACACAGGAGGAATAGCTAAGGGCCTATGCTGGGGCAAAACAAGAATTCCCTAAGCCTTTTCTGGAGTCAGAGTAATCTTGGCCTTCCCATTTAAAGTGCTCCTCATGGAGTGAAGAGTCTCTGAAAATGAAAAATCCTCAGGAGGAGAAGCTGAAGGAGTGGAATCATCCACATCAGAATCAGAATAAGTAGGAAACTCTTGCAAGTCTTCCACAGAAGACTCTGAAGCCTGTGAACACTGTTCAAAAGTATCAAACTCCTGTTCCACCCTAGGCCTCTTATCAGGTGGGGCATAGAACCTCTAATCAGAGTAATCAAATCTTCTTCCATTTTAAGCATATGTTTCTTAGGCACAGAGCCGAAATGCTAGGAGAAGCCCCTACAGAAGCTGAACTTGGCCTTCCTCTAAAAGAAGCTTTGGCAACAGAAGGAGAGGCCCTAACTACCTTGGGAAGAGAGGGAAGAACAGTAACCTGAGAAGCCCCCTCAGCCTGGCCTACCTCCTGAGAGGGGACATCCTGTAACAGTAAAGTATCTGCCTGAGACTCCATAGAGACTCCTGGCAAAACCTCTGGCTCCCCTGAGCCTTCTAAAGGACCGACGTCCGGGACTGCCGGTTCCTCACCCCTAGACTTCACTGTTTTGTCCTTGCGCTTCTTAGATGAAGCAGGCGTCGGAGCATCCGTCGGCATAGTATAATTGCAACGCTTCCCAAACACTAACCTAGCACAATCAAGCCTCCTCTTAATAGTGCATTAAATCTAGCACAAGAGCGGCAACCCACAACGTCGTGCTCAGGCCCTAAACAAGGTATACACAATGTATGATAATCCCTATGCGGTATCTGCTTCCCACAAGAAATACAGTTATTCACTTTTTCTGACATCCGGTTAAATACTGAGGCAAGAAAAACCAAAATGTTCTAGCGGGTTACTTAGCCAACTCTGTATTCGGTCTGAAACTCCGGTTTGGAAAATCTCAGAACGCCAACCTGCACTCGCAAAATTGCTTCTGCATCGGACCATGCGGCAAAAGACTGAGGAAATGGCCGGTCATGCGCATTAGTACCCTCTCTGGTATTCGGGCCGACTGGGACGCGGACTATACCCAATTGTCAGGACTGCAGCAAGGGAAGACGAAGAACATCTAGCCCCCAGGCCATTGCTGTCAACTGGCAAATAGGGTAGGAACTTGTTCACCTCTGTTTGTTCAGGTACCACATAACTGGGGTGTTGTCTGAGACCAATATAAAGGGACCTGGAGACCATAAGTGGTGAAGAACCTTCAAGATCTGAATCACTGCTAACATTTCTTTGATGCTTACTCGCTTTCTAACATCTGAAGGACTTCATTTGCCTTGCAACAAACTTCCCTGGACACTGCTCTTATGCAAAATGTGATGTGTCTGCCTGGACTGACTGAACTGCGGTCTGGAGAAAGAAGGCTAGGTCTGGATTTTGAGACATCTGATCCTTCTGCTACTAACTCTCATTTCACAAAATCCAGCACTGGTACCTGGAACTCCAAGGGAATAAGGTGTTGAGTCCCACCCAGCATTGAATCTTTCTCATGTGGAGTCTGACCAATGCAAACATGAGGATCACTGATACCATGAAGCCTAGAATTTTGAGAAACTCTCTTGCAGAAGCAGCTTCTTGGAGAGAAATCTCTGAAAATGTTCTTAACAGCCAGGACTTTGTATTCTGGTAGAAAGGCTATACTTTTTTCACTGACCATCATACACCCCAAGAAGACATTTCTTTGTGAGAGTGTGCGACAGGACTTTTGTAGGTTCAACTTGAAGATGTGAGCAATTGGAATGTAATGATACTCGTCTTTCAGAAATAAAGTCAGCGTGAAACAGCTGTGGAGGAGAAGGTGTAAGACCATCTGCAGAGTGAGCATTTTTACACTGGGTACTTTCAGAAAGGCATTTACATATGGCTGGTCTGCACAACAGCTCCTTTCAGGGAATCACATTTGTTCTGGTGTAAAATCATTTTCATTTTGTGGTGCAGGAACTAGTTCTATAACTCATGCTTGCAACTAGTGAATGAGTACTATACAGAGAACAGATGTGTCTGGTCTGGCAGGTGCTGGGGATTTTCATGAAGGGTGGAGAATTTTCTGTCCACTGCTAAGAGTATCTTCACTTAAACATTCTTAGCACCCGCTTGTCTGAGACTATCTGTGACCAGGCTGGTTAGGTGCAGTGAAAGCCTGGGGGGAGGGACGGAAGGAAGGAAGTGACAGGATGCCTAGAGTCTTAGCATGGTCATTCTTTAGGAGATGCGTCATCTTTTTTGGAGAAAATAACCCCTTTTGAATGGTTTGGAAGCATTATCTTCCTGCCACTTCCTCTCTGTACCCTAACCCTCATTAGCGAGGGATTTGTTTGTTAGTTCTGCCCTTTGAAGTTGAACACTTTTTGTAAGGGGATAATCTTGGAATATGTACCATACTAGATACCCCATTCATCAATTTACCTCTATCCTCCCATTGTTTGATTATCTGGGTAGCAGCAGGACTAAAGAAAAAATCAGAACTTAAAGAATTCAAAATCTCATTTTTAAATCCTCATAAAAAGTCTGGTTATGTTACATACTTTCTCAAAATAACAGAAGTGGGTGCATTTCTACAAATGGTGTCCACACCTTCCAAGACACTTCTCAAAGCATATTTCAAAACCTGAGTCACATTAAAAACAATCTCATTCCAATAGCACTTCTGTTCAGCAGGCAAGGATACAGTAAAATCATCTAAATTACGTTCATAGCAAAATAAATTTCCACATTAAGCCCAGATAATTTAAAATTCTAATGACAGAGATCCTAACCTCTTCTTGCCAATTTTATCTGGCGCTGTATGGTTAGAAGCCAAGCCTCTCTTGTTAAGTTGTCGGCTAGAAAGAAATGCAGCTGGGTCAGCTGACAATGGAGCAAAGTTTGCTGCAAGCAGTACCGTAGCATAATAGAGCAAGGGCGAAGGAGGCAACTTCCCCAGGCACAAAGCGTTAGGGGGAGTGATCAGCCGATCCCAATAGTTCTCTAGTGCATAATGGCTTTTAAAAGCTGGTATTAGGTTTCTGGCCAAACCTGAGTGCTGTAGTGCTCCGCGTGTGGCGTAGCAGTTTGCTACAGTTTAAAAGAAGAAAAAAAGATTTGCTCGTTTCTTTCTTCTTTTAATTAAAACCTGAGCACTGTGGCACTCCCTGTGTGGTCTAAAACTGCAGCGACTGCTTGCAACATTTGTAGCAAGCAGTTTCCTATGGTTTAAAAGAAAAAAAAAAAAAGATATCTATGACTTTTTGTTTTTTTTTTTTTACACTTAAGCCTGAGTGTTGTAGGCACCATGCGTGATGTAACTGCTATACTTTAAAATAATGAGAAAAATTGTTTTTTATTTTTTTTTTTTATTTCCAGAAAGGGGGGGGGGTCAGGGCAGGGTGCAGAAAAGGGATCTGACTGGCACCTGCAGTTCTTTCAGGAGCCCCAGATACCAGATATCAGACTTTTTCCAGCCGAGAAGGGCTGTACATACCTCTCAAATGTCCAGATTTTTGCCACATATCTTTGGTCTGTTCTTCATAAAATTTATGGTTTTCTGGCAAATCAATGAGGATCGAAGTCACTAAATAATGACATACATTTGAATTTCATACAAAATGTATGGTAATACAGATCCTGCTACTGCAATAACATTCTAAGTTTATAACAACTACATTTAAAATCTGTCCCTATTTTAGGCTTTGACAGATTTATTGTGCTAAGAGGTTGAAAGGTATGGCTGGTTGGCGCCTGCATTTCAGGAGCACCAGCCACCAGACTGCAGCCCCCCCCCCCCACCCACTCTTCACTTAAACAAGACAACAGAGTAGGGAGAGAGGAGTGTGTGTATCTGGCTACCTGGTGCAGAAGGCGGGGCGCCAGTACGTGGATTAATCCCATGCACCAAAAAAAAAAAAAACAGCTACACCTCAGACTGCAAGATCAGAACACTGTACTTCCTCAAAGCTTTTTTAGGGACTGGTTCACTAGCCAAAAGGGTTTTATATGCAGTTTATAGACATCTTTTAAGGTTTGTAACAGCAGCCAAAACATTTAGAATCCTATCAATACGATCATAAACTCTGCCAATCTCTGGCTTAGCTCCAGACTGTTACTGCTCAAATTAGCTAGCATCTGTGGAAAGGTGAACACCTGCTTAGGTTTTTGAACCTATTAATTTTCTAAAGAATCAGACTGGATGGACTCAGTGTTTACTACAGTCTGCAGAGTCCTATCAAAATCTGCGGTGCTAGACTAACTTATGGTTCTACCTTCTGGAGAGATTATTCTGTATAGGAGCACAGTCTTGGAGATTAACTGACAGTAAAATATTCCTAGCTAAGGAAACCACATTACTCCTGTGGTAATAACTGGACTGTCATGCAGTCTCTGCTTCTTACTATGAACTTCACTAGAGTCAAAATATCTGTGGACAGATTATGTCTGGCAAGAGGTCTCTTAATCTGGACCTTTCCTACACCCAAAAGGTTTGGTTCTCCCCTACCTGAACCAGGTACTGGAACAACCCTGGAGGATGTGTCTGACCCCGTACAACAGAGGACTCGAGGCTCACACTAAGGGTGACGGATAAAAGGTAAATGTCTACAGGATGGCTTAAGGCAACAACAGATTCACAAACTGTAGGCCATGGCATATTTTTGGTCTTTTTAGATGCAACTGGTCAGGCTGTATCAGGATCTATCAAGTCAGGGGGAAAACATCAGCCAGAATAAGACAACTGACACTGTTAAGAGTTGACTAAGGGCAGCAGTAACAGAAAATATAAACCTTGCCCCCCCCCCATATTAAATAGGACGAAACTACATCAGATATAGCAGAAACAGTTTAAATTGTGCTAAGATTGGATCTGCAATCTCACTCCAATGTGCTAAAGAGCACACACAGGCAAAATACCAAGGAAAATTAAATTGTCCAGATAGTGAAAAAAATCAAATACATAGGTTCATAGGTAGGTACTGGGCTATTGGCCCTAGGGCCTATATAAGCCTAGCCAAAAAGGTACCCTGGCTTTCTCCACCCAAGAAAATTATTTTCCTGTGCTTCTGTCAAGCTGAGGTGATCCCCGGGGTGAATTTCCTATTTTCCATCCAATCATCAAGATTGTTCTTGAAGAGTGCTAATGAGGAGCTTTGTTTGCTATAGATAGGTAGTTTGTTCCACAGTATGGGAAGTCTCTGGGACAGGAATTTATCCTTCCAGCATGTTCTGTTTACTGTGGTGACAAGGTTTAGGTCCCTAGAGCGTGTAGCTCAGAGGGATTGTGACTTCTTTAAATTTAGCATGCCCAATAGCTCTGGGTTTGAAATAGCTTTGTATGTTAGGCAGAGATCGCATCTGAGTAGGCAATATGCGACAGAGTAAAGCTGGAGTTTTTTGCGACGGTCTGCGTAGGGCATCTGTTTGAGGCTGGTAATCCTCTTTGTGAGGTACTTCTGCAGCCTCTCCAGTTGTTGTATATGTCTTGTGAGGTATATAACAAAAGGGGCATTGTACTCTATAATGGGTCTAATGAGTGACGAGTAGAGGGGAACAATGAAATTTTTTCCTGGAAGAGAAACCTTTTGTGATGAGGTGTGCCATGTAGAAGGATTTCCTGACTACTGTGGTGAGAGACTACTGTCCACCTGTGTCCCAAGGTCTCTTAACACACTTTGGTTGTTAAGTAGACTACCACCTATGTGGCAGCTCAGGGGTACAGAGTTTTTACCAAAGGGGATGACAGTGCACTTTTTGGCATTTAGCTTGAGGCCATGGCTTTGACACCAGGCATCTGTCTCAGTGAGGCCCTTTTGTAGGATGTCCACATCATTTGGAGTTTCGATTATGACTCCTAGTTTGCAGTCATCTGCGAACTTCGTTAGCCAAAGACCTTTTGCATTAGCCTGCACTTCAGAAAAGTAGATACCAAACAGGAGAGGACCCAGGACTGAACCCTGTGGTACTCCACTTGTCACTGGTATGAAGTTGGATTTGGAGTCTGCTACTTTCACAGTGTGGCTTCTGTCAGTGAGCCAGTTGGCAACCCATTTGCCCTGAAATCAAATAAAAACCTTATAAAATAGCATAAATAAGCATTTGCTTACAGCTTCCCTTACCATAACTGAAAAAAAAAAAATCTCCACACAAAATGCATATAAAGTAATATTTGGTAAAATCACTATTTAATAATAAAAACAGCTACAGCAGTGTTAAATCAGTAGTAAATATATAAATGAAGAAGGTGAACAAATACAATATTTTCCTGTCGGACTTCCAAATGAAGCAGATAAACAGAAACAAGAGGCCTAATGTTCAACTGACACCAGAGATTCAGTTCCTCAGTGCAAGTCATAGAACACTTTAGAAAAGCCCTATATCAAATTAAAAGCAGCATTAAGCATTTAAACAGCACAGCTGTAAATTACAATTCACAGAAGAATTTACAGCAGTAGTAACTATCCAGCCAATATCCCTTCTAATATAGTCTCTGAAATATGCAGTCTATTCGAACGTTCCATAATTTTTAATCCAATAAAACGATTGTGTCAGCACACAGGTTGCAAGTCCATAAAACATTTATTGTATAAATTCCACAAGTGCTTTCACCCTAACTCAATTGTAGGGCTTTTTTTTCAAGTGTAAAAAAACACACAGTATGCATATTGTATTTTTTATCTCGTACATTTTTACTCTATATTTGTTTGGGTGGAAATTATAAGTGATTTACTTATTATGTGTTTCAGTAGTTTGAATATAAAGCAGTAATGTTTATATATAGAATTTATACAAGGAATTCAGGAAATTTTAGCAAAAGCACTATTTTATGTATATTAATACATTTGTTTTGGTTACTATCATGTGACATGTTACTACACTATTTAAATGGTCTCGTGGTTTTAAGATGTAATCTGAGGAAGTTGCCTTAATGAAGGTGACGAAAAGCGCTTAATTAAACCAGTTTTATTCTTGCATTTTGGACTATTTCTTTGAAGTTTCCTTGTATTTTAGAATTAGTAGTGCGAAAGGCCTCCTCGGAAGCTGGTGCCTGCATCGCAGCTCTGGACCAACTGAGGCAGAGACGACCAAAGGCTCGGAAGATAAAGATTTCTGCGGCATATCTGACTCTGAAAGGGTCTCAGTAGAGGCCTGCAGAGATATCGTATCGAGCATCAGGGGCTGCAAAAGCTCCTCACTTAATTCCAGAGAACTAACGACCTGCTTAGCGGTAGCATCATTAGAAGGCTTGGCTTTGTGTGGTCTGTCTCTATCTTTATCTCTACTTTTTTTGGAATGTCTATGGATTGTTGGCTGATGGACGCCATTTCGGAATGCAAGGATAGAAGATGAAAATACCTGTTTACAATAAGAGCTCTACGACGAATGGTTCTCGCGTTAAAGAGGGCACAGAACCAGTAATGGGTGACGTCATGGTCTGGGCCTAAACAAGTGACACAGTATGAATGGAAGTCTCGATGTGGGATCTGCTTTCCACAAGCGAGACAACTGTTAACTTTTTCAGACATCGGTTAGTGCAAGAAAAAAGGGTCCCCAACAGGGTACTTAGCTTTAGACCTTTTCAGCTGTAATTCGAGCTCTGACAGTGACAGACCGGTACACTTGAGAACTGCTTCTGCTACTGGCTCCACAGCAAGAAATACTGATGTAATGGCATCAGCTGTCTTGCTTTATAGAACTGACGACCTGATGTCAGTCACAAGCGACCGCAGCTGACGCAGAAAAACACTGACTCTGGTAATCAGACCAGCCGAGGGCTACCACAGCAGGGATAACTGACAGGTGATGACTGCAACAGTGAAACACGAACATCAAAAGGTTTTCTGTTAGTACGAATGTTCTGAAGGACATGAAGTCTGAAACTCAAATGACTGTCATTATTTAATTATACTTCACTCTTCAATGATTTGCCAGAAAGCCACAATTTTATGAGGAGCATACCAAAAATATGACATGACAATCTGGACATTTTGCAAAAATCTGGATAGTTGAGAGTTATGAACAGAATGAGGAGACTAGTACTGGATTACTGTACGAAGTCAAACTACTGAGTTCAAAAATTAAAGATGACTTCTTTGTTTGACTTTTTTAAGGATGATTTTTATAGGGCTTTAAAAGGGGTTGACCAGTTTTGCATCAAGACAAAAAAAAATAAAACTTGTTTGCTTTTAATTTTTTCATGTACTGTTTTGTGACTTTTTAATCATTCATTAAATTTTGGGAGCAAAGAATCATTTGTCGTTTGTCATTAATATCAGTTGGGACCACTCATAGTAGAATTTTTTTGCGTTTCTGGTCTTGACTTCAGACTGTGGTACCTTTTATGTGGTTATATTAATCAGCTATTTTTGCACATTTTTATGTAGTAAATTATGTTATGCAAATCTGAATATGCCGAGTACTACTACAGGAAATGGCACCTTATCTGGCAATGACTTCTTTGGCCTGCACACACTGACACCAGCTCTCCAATACCCCTGAACTAGATTAAGTAGGTACTGGGAGAACATAATTACAGGAAGTTACTAGGCTACTGGCTCTGAGGCCCTTATAAGCCTAGCCAAGAGTTTAGCCATGTTCAGCCAAGTCAGCACCCGATGCCCCAGCCCATCAGGGACACAGGTGGAATTCCCAGGGGTGTATTTTGTTTCCCATCCAGTTATCCAGGTTGCGCTTAAAAAAGGATAATGAGGTACTCTGCTTGATGTGGACAGGGAGTCTATTCCACAGATGGGGAGTCCCTGGGACACAAATCTGTCCCACCAAGTCCTACTGATGTCACAGACCAGTAGATTGCATATGCTTGGTTACTCAAGTGGAGCTTGACTTGTGGATATGCAGCAGTCCCATGAAAGCAGGGTCTGAGATTGCTTTTACGCCACACAGAAGTCACCTCTGAGGAGTCTGTATGAAACTGAGCAGAGGGACACAGGTTTTAGCTTGTCAGTGTAGGACAGATGTTTGAGAACCTGTATTCTCCTGGTGTGGAACCCCTGTTATCTCTCCAGCTGCTGCATATGGTTTGTGAGGTACATGCCGAAAGGGGGGCTGTATAATGGGCCTTATAAGGGAAGAATACTGGAGATATTATGACCTCATTGTCCATGGATGAGATAGTCTTACTTAAAAGGTAGGCCATGTAGAAAGCTTTCCGGACAACATGGTGGTCAAAAGTCAGACGTCTCTCAACCTGGCTGCCCAAATCCCACATGACTGATTGCATGACTAGGATGTTATTAATGTGATAATCCCAAACAGGATGATGATGCATTTTTTAGTATTCAGATCGAGGCCATGTTTCTGACACCAGTTATTTGTTTGGGTAAGACCCTCTTGGAGGATGTCCATATCAATAGGGGAACTGATGACAGCATCCAGCTTGCAATCATCTGCTAACTTGGCCAGCCATAGCCCACTGGTTTTGGCCTGCACCTCAGAAAAGTATACAGCAAGTAATAGAGGCCCCAAGACAGAACCCTGGGGTACGCTGCTTGTTACGGGTCTACTACTTGAGGTGGCTTCCCCTATTTTGACTAGGTGGGTTCTATCAGTCAGCCAGTGTGCTACCCATCTGGTAACATACAGACTGATGCCTAGCTGAGCGAGTACATCTATTATGCCTGAGTTGGGAATAGTCTTGAAGGCTTTGGCCAGGTCAAGGTAGGCGGTGTAAAATCTTCCCCTCATCCATGGCTTTGTCGACCAAATTTAACAGACATGACCTCCCCTTGATGAAGGCAAACTCTGTAGGATCAAGTGTCTGGAAGTTGTCAATGTCCTTGTTAATGAGGTTCATGATAATCCATTCCATAGCCTTGCAGATCAGGCTAGTTAGGCTGATGGGTCTATAATTTCCCAGATTGGTGGACGCTCCACCTTTGTGCAAAGGGATGACCATGACTGACCTCACTCAGCTGGGACGAAGCCATTACTCAGGCTTTGGCTGAATAGGGCGCCTAATGGTGCTGCAAGTTCCTGCCAGAGTTCATGTAGGATGCAGCCAGGGATGTTATCGGGTCTCATGGAGGTTGTATCTTTTTGTCTTTGTGAGGGTTGTGATGACCTGTTCCCTAGAGATAAGGGGAGTGGGGAAGGTGCAGGGGATGTCCTGATTTACTGATGGGGGACAGTGGGGGTGAAGTTTTTGCTGAATCTGTCAGCCAGCAAGTTAGCTATATCTACGGCATTTGTGTATGTGGTGTCTTTGACCATCATTTCTGAGCATACCTGGGTGCTTCCTTTGAGACTGCGGACGTATGTTAAGAAGGCCTCTTGATTGTCTCTAGTAGATGTGGCCAATTTGGACTTAAAGTTTGCTTTGGAGGATTTCACTAGTGCTCTTATTTGCTTGTTTAGGCTAAGGAGAGATTCCTTCCAATTGGGCACCTGTTCCTTCTTGGTCCTGAACAGCAATTGTTTTCATTTTGTTAGAGTTTATTTATTGCGGATGTCCACCAGTCAAGTTTACTCTTCCTTTTGGAGTATGATTTCATCCCGTCAGGTATTTCTGATTCCATGCATCTATATAAATGCTTGTATAGTACTTTGGTGTAAATCTGGACATTGCTGCCAGCTTCTACAGAGAGGGAGGGGGCTGTGAAGCTGTTTATACCATCCCTCAGGAGGTTGTAATCAGTTTTGGAGAAGTTTTCTTTGTTTGACCCTAGCTATAATAGTGTCAGGGGAGATGGTAACTTCGAAAATGACCACTTTATGGTCAGATCTTACCAGGGAGGATGATACTGTAGGGATACTGCAGTGGTTACTCATGTTGAGTAATACAAAGTCCAATATATTATCACCTCTTGTGGGGGTATCGACTAGCTATTCCAAGGCATTCGCATTGACAAAATCAAGGAATCTCTGGGCGTTTGTGTTCTGACATGAGTAGTTCTTCCAGTCGATGTTTGGGTAGTTAAAGTCACCCAGAATCAGGGTAAAGGGTTGAATCTTGATAGATTCGAAGAGGTCCAGATAGGCAGAGTGGGCATATTGAGTCAAATTTGGGGGCCTGTAGCTAGCTATGATTTGAATAGGGGTCTTGTCAATGGTTAACTGCACCTGGAATGTCTCCTCTGCGTCATTCTGACGGACTAGCCTGGAGGTGTGCATGTCTTTAATGAATACTGAAACTCCACCGCCTTTGGCTTTGCTATCCACAGTTTGGGGTCTGAATGTATAAGATGAGTAACCCGGTAAGGCTGGGGTGCTCTCTGCAGCTTTGAACCAGATTTCTGGGACTGTGCAAATGTCAGCATCTTCAAGGGTTAAGAATGCTTGCAATCATGTTTAGACTCCTAACATTTAGCAGCTTGACCTTAAATTTAAATTTTGTTGAAATTTTTATGTCGGTAGTTTTGACCTCATCACTTTTCCTAAAAAAAGCACTATTGGGAGGCAAGATCCTTGACAGATGCAAGCCATCTCTGGCAAATCATCGCGGTCTGTCAATCATATCTTCCCAGGCTGTCAGGTACTGGATCCCCAGGAATGATAACCAGAAATTAAGCCAATTGTTAAAGTCAATCATTTTCAGTTTGTATTGAGGCATCATTCTGGGTGACACCAGAATGCTTAAGGCTAGGGACATACTTGCCTGGGAAGCATTCAGCGAGCTCTCTTTATATTGTCCAGGGAGGTATTTCTCAAGTCATTCACGCCAACATGTACTATGACTGATTCATTAGCAGTACCTGTTGTTGAGAGACTAGTGTGTGTGTGATATGGCAGATTCTGGCACCAAACAAACAACTAACAGTGATCTTCTCTTTATCCAGCCTGGTGAGAGGCACATCTGTGTGTCTCACAATGGAGTCTCCTATTACTAATATGTTGGGTTTATGGTTAAGCCTTAGTGGCTGAGAGACACAGGTGTGTGGACTATGCATGGTATGTGGCATGGAGTGTTATGGAGTTTGCATGTGTTTTTGTCTCAGTCTCTTTTGTTTGGGTATGTTTTGAGAACATCCGCTTATGTGGGTGCGTGTTGTGTAAGTGTGGGTGGTGTTTGAGGTGTAGTATTTGTGTTGACAACCTTCTCAGTGCCAGATATACTGGCTTGTGAGGGAGAGAGCATAGACTCTAGGTTCCTAATGTAATTGCATCTCTCACAAATTGTGTTCCTAGGTGGTAGTAGTAGATGGTTGTCCATGTACATGAGGCAGTTGCGAAACTGTCTCAGGATGCCCATATCAACCAGAGTGTCAGGAGAAACTGTAAGAAATTTTCCATCCATATTTGTCAGAATCTGTGGGAGAGAGGCCTGGGAGAGCTAAGGGTAGACCTAGAGCCCAAGTGCTTAAACCAAAACTAAGAGGCTTACAGCAACACTTACAATTTAAACAGGTTATAAACAAGCAGTAGTAAATGCAGCAGAAAAGATGCAATTAAATACTTTAAAGAAAAGGTAGCAGAAAAAGCAAGATGAAGTAATAGAGTAGGAGGAGGAGGAGGAAGCACAAATACAGTAAAAGCAGCTGAATGAAGTAATTTTTTTAGTGAAGTGGAAAGGGAGAGAGGAGGAACAGAAGATAATTCAAGGTTTAGAAACTAAGGTGGTTGGCCTTCCCAAATGATTTCTCTGTATTAGGTAGAATGAGTTAAGACAGGACTGAGATGAGTGTCCCAGATCAAATTTATAGTAGGGGCGGACACTGCAAAAGCCACCAAGTTTAAGAACACAGTAACAATAGGGCGGAAGGGTGGGAAAAAAAACTTCACACAGAGGTCCAGCAAATTTATAAATGCAGACAGAGATGGGTAATAATTCAGTCAATCACTGAAAACAGTTAAATCAAGTACAAAAAAAATACTTCTCAGTTTAGGAAGCTATTCAATCAGGCACATTGCAGCTTCTAGCAAGATGAGAAAAAATTCACAGAAGGGGAACTCTTATGCTAGCAAGGTAAAAGACCTTCTAAACCCAAGCCTGAGGCAATCAGATAAACACAAAAGCTGAAACATAATGAAGTAAATCTGAGTATAATGGATATTGTTGCTGAAAACTACAAATTGTTTATCTTACTGCAAAACTCTTGCCATAACTATTTCAAATGAGTTCTAGGACTTTACTGAAGCTAGTAGAGTAGTAATATTTTAGGGATGATGTTGAATGCTCTGCCTCACCTCCATCTTTTTGACTTGACCCCCCCCCCCCCCAACACACACACACACACACACACACACACATTGTGCTGTCTTCAGCCCCCGGGATTAGTACTGGAAACATTAAGGTAAAAGGAGCTATAGAATCAGCCCTAGAATGCAACTGACGCAGCACATGCAAAGTGGGATAAACAGAGTTCTAATAAATTCTGCAATGATGCTAAATAAAATAATCAGACAAAGGCATTAAAAACGTCTTTACTGCATCATTTAAAGTCCAGTGACCACTTTTGTATACAAGTCTGATGAAGGAGGACAGTGTGAAACAGCTCACTAGATTTTATTACTTTGCAACAAATTTCTTTAATGTTTTGTCATCTTATTTTTTAACTTACTTACTGGTGCTCCTTTTTTATTTCATTAGGACACTAAGAAATCCACCTTTTTATTTTATTTTACTTTGCAAAATATTTTATGTACTAAGACCACAAAAACACTGTATAACAATTTTGTCATACAGATTCCCATTGCTGTGTGGTCTTTTTCGAGGTTTTTTTTGTAACTCTGTGTCTAGGACACAGTCCACAGGCTTAACATGCAACTTGATACAGAAACTAAAGACAAAAACCAGGATTCACTTCATGACACAGTGCCTATCTAAATTATGGAGTACACTACCACCCCATGTTAAAAACTCCACATTTGCATACTTCTATTTTTAAGAAATCATTAGATGATTTTACAGATAACAAGAAATACAGAGAGGGAGTTAATGCTACTCAAGCTTCCAGGAGTTCAAAATATTGCAAACCTGACATTCAAACCCTTGAGCCTATTAATTTTCACTATTCTTATGACTGTAAGCAACTAGCAGTGGTGGCTGGTGACTTCAAATCAAAGAGGGGCTACAGGGGACAGCTGAATGGGAGTGGCCAACAGGAAGGGTGTGACCAACTAGAAAGGGATGGAGCTATGCTAAAAAACACAAAAACTGTTACTTTAAATACACTGCCCTGGGTGGCACTGGCAAACTGTCATTATGAAAGTCCCATCAAAACAAAATGAATTGCAGAAGAAAAAAAATATTTCAATGCATTGGCTACATGACATACAAACAGTACTAAAGATTGCTCTTGTATAAACTTAGACAGTTGACAGAACAGCAGGTCTTGCTTTAGCATGCATTTTTTTAAAGAGTATGAAGTCTGAAACTCAGTGTCTGTCATTACTTAGTGACTTCATTCCTAAATGATTTGCCAAAAAAACACAAATTTTATGAGGAACAAAACAAAAATAATGAGAAAAAAATCTATTAATTCTGCAAAAATCTGGACAGTTAAAAGGTATAGTTCAGCTGGGGCTTTCTGAGTTTGCCGCCCCCCCCCCCCTCACAAAATCATGGCTGAATGGGGCCTCCCCCTGCAGCTATTCCAATGTCCCATTACTTGGCTATTTCTCCCTATTTACCATAAACACTAATGTGCATACTGCTTTACTTCTACAATGATTTGGATTTTATTTAAAAGTTTTATTTTACATTTTACAGCACAAACACTAATAGACATCTGCTAAACAATGCAATGCAGTCTCACAATGAAAATAGACTTAACATTAAAACTTCTCTGCCATTGAAACTCACATTCAATTGAAACAGCACTGAAACCCACATCCAAAGAAAATACATCTGGCCAGTGGCAGATGAAGACTAACTTTGGGCCGTTTTCAAATCATAGGCCCCTTGTACAGGAAACATACATGTCTTCTTTGATGCACCTTCCTGATTTTATTACATTATATTCCTTATATAAAATATTCCTTGTATAATACACTGGGCTGGCAACTCAACACCGTAAAACTCCACTGCCAATCATGAGCGGACAGATGATCCGCTGTGACGACCCCTAACCGGGAAAAAGCTGAAAGAAGAAGATGATATTCCTTGTATAATACAGTACAGCTGTTAGAGGGTGTTTTAAATTTATTGTTTTGAAAATTTTTCCAGTAAACAATGAAACAAAATGCATGCACCAATAATGACAAAACTTCCCAGTTCAGAACATTTCCATCATAAAAGTCTACTCAAACTTCTACAATCCACCAGTATCAGTAAATATACACGATCTCTGCAGAAGTAAAAGTCATTCATCTAAATTCCACACTAAAGAGATCTGTAACTAATGAAGGGGCTGCCGCTAGCAGACAACTTTATATTTAATTATTTCATCTACAAATAAAATGCCTGTTGCCACTGAAGAATAAATTGCCTATGCTACATTAAAAAATGATAAGCTAGTAATACTGCAATAGGGAATGGATGGCAAACTGATAACAGGTTAATTGTTACTAGGTATCGCCACCAAAGAAGACATTCTCATGACTGCAGCATCCACCCCCTTTAAAAGTACAACACAGTACAGTATCAGCAATGCATCTATATACTGTGGGAGTAGAACCCACAGCATTCGGCATAAAAAACAAGTACACTACCTATTGTGCTATTAACAATACAAGCAGACTCAGCATCAGAAGCATTAAATTTTTCTTCAATCTCTCAGCTCCTTGTAAAATCCACTCTACACTCAACTTTATTTCTCAACTTTGAAGCACAAGAAATCTGAAAAAAGCCAAAATTTATGCCCAAAAACTCGGGACGCATTTTAAACATTGCTTGTATAATCTTGGAAAGTTGCTAGAATGAAATGCTTTGTTACCACCATGCATTCCACTGCCAGGTCTTGAATCCTGGACCCTGTGCACTACAGTCAGAGCAACATATACCACTATGCCAAATCATCCATTTCTTGAAAGACACGTAGACTGAAACTTAAATGGCTATCATTTAGTGAATTCAGTTCTCACCATAGCTCTCTCAGCCACTTAGCACAAAAGACCTAGACAAAGCCAATAACGGGGGAATACAGCTGACAAACATATTCAGTCAATTCAGTTCTCACCATAGCTCTCAACCTCTTAGCACAAAAAATCTAGACAAAGCCAATAAAAGAGGGAATACAGCCCCAAAATAGGGACAAATTTCAAATATTGATCTTATAAACAGAACATTGCTAGAATAAAAGGTTTTGTGTTATGATATACTTTCTGAAGAATATGAAGTCCAAAACTGAAATGCATGTCATGAATTAGTGAATTTCAAAATCCAGAAAACCACAAATTTCACAAGAAAAAAATATTAAAAAAAAATTCACAAGTAGTGGGGGGCAGGGAATTCAAGCTCTTACTATCTGCTCCCAAGGTACAGGGTTTTAGTCTAGCCACCAAGTACATTTCCTGAGTTCTCTCTAGCCACCAGGTATATTTAACTGGGGCATTTTACACTTACACACACACACACACACACACACACACACACACACACACACACACACACACACACACACACACACACACACACACACCCTACCTCAGCTCCATTGAAGCCCAGTTTCCTTCCAAGTCTGTTGCATCAGCACTAAAAGGCCAGTTTCTTTGCTGCAGTAAATTGCTGCAAAGTCTGACCATCAGTTAAAAGCCCATGAGAGCAAAATTCTTCCCTTTCCCGCGACAGCAAGCTGCTACCCTGTCTGCAGACATTGCAGTCTGATCCCCTTCCAGTTTATGCAGTTGTAACTGCATATACTTCTGGGATCTCTGCTGTTGAATGCTGTCTTCCTAATCCGGACCGTCTCACCAACAGTTTGGATTCTGTGTGCATGCTCCGGACTGATTCACCGGCCGTCCGGATATTGGGAAATGCAGCAATTGCGCATGTGCGAAGTTCTGGGACTAGCGTTTGTTTTCTTTTTTACAGCTTTTCTTTATTTCTTTCTTTTTTACAGCTGGGGGGGGGCTGCAGTCCTGCAGCCCAATAACACGAGCCGCTCCTGGCAACTAGCCTAAAGATAAGCTCAATAACATACAAAGAAGCATTGGCATAGTCTATTAAGGTTAAAAATATGCCGGTTCTCAAACTTGCCTTGAGATTTTGTCACTACAAGACATGGTGAGTAGTCTCTCTCCTTGTAGTACACCATCCCATGTCTGAATGGTGCTGGTAGCTCTCACGGGGATGGTTCCTTCTCCAGACTCTATCTTTGTGCGCAACTGCCCACGTGCTCTGCGGTTTGGGTGTCTGTCCCCTTGATCTAGAATAAAGTAAAACAGAAAACATAATGGAAAAAAAAACATGAAAACAATGGTTTAAAATTCATACTGAAGAATATGTAATCCTTCTTCATAACAGCACAAAGCAATATGGTAAAGACAGTATAAATACAAGTTTAAGCTGTTGAAAACATAAAAAGGATGATTCCCCGGAATGCGGGTTTCCTGGGAGTTTTAAAGCATAAACACTTAACATAAACACCTCATAAAGAATCACTTTACAAGATGCTCACTAACAGAACAGTTCTGCGGAACGGACTGTTCATATTTGGTTTCCACACCAAAGCACAAGGCTATGTTTTACCAAACTGCTAGAAGACAATCAGTAGCTAGAACTTTGGAGATTTTCCTTTCCTTGGGAATATCAATTAAAGAATTAGCTGGTGACTGGTACCAAGTGTAGCATGGACAAGCAAGTATTTAAGATATCTTTTCTTTAAATTAAATATTTACTTTTATTTTATATTTTGCACTTAAAATCAAAGATCTCTTACTGAACAGCAAGATATTACAAAAAATAGTTCATAATTACAAGATAATTGTGCTTTCAGAACAAGAGGTGCGATCTTTGGAGGTGACTGGAAATTAAGTTGGGATTGGTGAAAAAAGCAGGAGTAAGGCTCATACCTCTCAATGTTTCACACTTCTGAAGGACAAGTATGTGACAAGTTATCCCTAGTTCCAAAGGTGGCTATTAACTTTATGGTAAAGGAGTTGGTGTAGGAAGTAACTTGAAAGGACAGAGCTAAATGGGATGAGGTGGAACTAGACTATGGAGGGGTCAACTTTAATCATGGTTAGAGTTTTACATAAATAAATTGACAAAACTGAAAATGCTAAACAGTCTTTCAAAAGTAGTCACCTTATTCAAAATAGATACCACAGCAAGTTTAAGAAACAATTCTTTTCAGACATATGAGGTGGTTGAAAAGGTTCCACCACAAAAGCATGAAATCTAGCACCTCTATACACAAAATTTCACAGTGAAGTACATGTGATACATAATATAATGAGAGAGGATAAATTTAAGGGAATATAAAGAAATGCTTTTTTACAGACAGGTTAGGGTACAGCTGAAAATCTTTCATGGTTACGCAAGGAAGGTGTTGAATACTTCCTTTCCATTGCCTGAGCAGCACAGTTTGGAGAGCAATAAAAACAGTGAAATGGACAATTCTAGCTAGTGAAAAATTATTGTAATTACATGTGGAACATCAAGCAGGTGTTCATTGCAAAAATTGCAATAATGATCTGACAGACTTTCATGACGTGCACCTCTGGTTACCCAGACATCTTGCTCAGAATTGTTAAGAATGACAGAAAACACTAAGATTCAAAGTAAACTGCAAACTTACAAAATGACAGCATAGCAGAAAGGCAGTGAAAAACTTCATCTCGTATCTCCAACTGTACAACCAGCACACCAGACAACACATTATGGGACAGGCAACTTGAAGACAAAGCACTTCCATATCCACATATATACATAGACAAAATGTTGTGCACATTTTGTCATGACACATGGAAGGGAAGTTAGGTATGTACATGTAGTGGGTGCTGTGACACTAAGGCAAGACATGACTCAAAAGTGTCCCCTTAACCATCTCAGAACTACAGATGCTTGTATTATTGTACTTGCTAGTACACAAGTAATGCATTACTCTTGACAATAATGAGCAAAAATGTATTACTATTGCATTCCTTTATATTAATGTCATTGCTCTGTTAGCTAATAGTAGAAGATAACTGCAATAAAAAGGTAATGCTGAATGACCTGAGCCTGCATGTACAGTGAGTATGCATTACAGTATTGCTCCTTTAAGACAAGTGTATAACATAGCAGTCTTTAGACTGACTAATGCAAGGAGTCTAATGCTTGTAGCCAGTGTACTCATGATGAGTGAACATTTAATACCACTCTTCCTACACTGGCATTTTTTAGGGAATAAAGGTCACTGTTCCTCATTGAAAGCTTGCTGTATCCTAATGTTACTGGCATTACTTTTAGGCATCACTAGATAATCGGACATGTGCATCATGACATGGTCTCAGAACTGAGATCTTCAGGAAATAAAAACAAAAATGACATTTCAGTTAGAAAAAAACATGCCAACAAGCTGAGCAGTGCCAGTCAAACTCACAGCAAGTCAGATGAGAACCCTTTTATGATGAGGTGTGCCACGTAGTAGTTTTACCTCAGGATGAGGTTATTTTACCTACTTTAAAGCTGTCCAACCAAGAAAACTTACGTTTTTGTCAAAAATAACTGTTTAACCCACAAGAGTAGTTTAACTCCTCAAAAAAGCATTTAGCTGGCAAGCACAGAGGCAAAGGTTCACATGCTTTAGAACAGCAAACAAGCTGGGCAAATGAACAGAAACAAATCAGGTAAACAATTTGTTATACTCCATGGGCAAGGAAATGAAGGCAATTTAGAGTTCCATTTCATATTTAGAGGACTTGAGTGTTGCGCATAAGTCAGTACCTTAATAAGCTCAATGTTATTTTCCTGGGCCACTGTTGAGCAGAGACACAGAAGTGATCCCCGGGGTGTATTTCCTATTTCCCATCCACTCATCAAGATTTTTCTTGAAGAGTGCTAATGAAGAACTTTGCTTGACATAGATGGGTAGCCTGTTCCAGAGTATGGGAAGTCTCTGGGATAGGAATCTATCCCACAAGCATGTCCTGCTTATTGTGGTGACAAGGTTTAGGTCCCTAGACCGTGTAGCTCAGAGGGATTGGGATTTCTTTAGGTGTAGCATGTCCAACAGCTCTGGGTTTGACATTGCTTTATATGTTAGGCAGAGATTGCCTCGGAGTAGGCAATATGCTATGGAGTAAAGGTGGATTTTTTTGAGACTGTCAGTGTAAGCCATCTGTGTGAGGCCAGTAATCCCCTTTGTGCGGTACTTCTGTGGCCTTTCCAGCTGCTGCAGATGTCATGTGAGGTACATTCTAAAAGGAGCGTTGTACTTTATTATGGGTCTAATGAGTGTCGAGTAGAGGGGAACAAGGACCTCTTTTTTCCTGGATGAGAACCTTTTTATGATGAGGTGTACCACGTAGAAGGGCTTCCTGACTAAGGTGGTGATATGATTATCAAAAGGCAGACTACTGTCCACCTGGGTCCCAAGGTCTCCATCACACATTCGGTGTTAAATAGACTGCTGTCTATGTAGTAGTTCATGGGTACAGAGTTGTTACCAAAGGGGATGACAATACACTTTTTGGCATTGAGCTTGAGGCCATGGCTCTGACACCAGGCATCTGTCTCAGCCAGGCCCTTCTGTTGGATTTCCACATCATTTGGGGACTTGACTATGGTTCCTAGTTTGCAGTCATCTGCAAACTTCATTAGCCAGAGGCCTTCTGTGTTAGCCTGTACTTCAGAGAAGTAGATACCAAATAGGAGAGGTCCCAGGACTGAACCCTGTGGTACTCCACTTGTCACTCGTTTGAGGTCAGATATGGAGTGTGCAATTTTTACAGTGTGGGTTCTCTCAGTGAACCAGTTGGCAACCCATCTTGTGACGTAGGGATTTATACCTAGTTTAGTGAGTTTAGCTATAATTCCAGAATGGGGGATGGTGTTGAAAGCCTTGGCGAGGTCAAGATAGACTGTGTGAACCACCTTACCCTCATCTATGGCTTTGGTGACTGCCTCAAAGAAGTCGATCAGGTTCAGCAGGCATGATCTGCCTTTCACAAACCTGAACTGGGTGAGATCCAGAGTTTGGAGGTTACCAATGTCTTTTGTTTATGAGTTCCATGATGATACGTTCCATGGCCTTGCAGACCAGGCTCGTCAGGCTAATAGGGCGATAGTTCCTGGGATCAGTGGTGGTTCCCCCTTTGTGGACTGGGATAACTGCTGCTGTATGCCATTCAGTGGGCAAAAAGCCTGATGTGAGGCTATGACTGAATATGGTGCTTAGGTGTACAAGCCAAAGGTGAATATGCTAAAGGTTTTAGTAGATGTTTGTATGAACTAACTGAAAAATGAAAGCTCTATGCTTAACAAAACTCTAGATCTGTGTTGTCTTGTTTTTGTCCAGTTCAACCTTTGGGACCCTGGATCTGACGTTGGAGCCTTTCAGAAACTTTGGATTCAGGGCTCTGACTCCCCCTACCCATACTTCCCTCTCCTCCCACAAACTAATTTAGATTGAGTTTGTCAAATAACTTTCTTCTTCTACTCAGGCGATCAGGATAAACAAGCTAGCCTACAAGAGGGTGGTAAAGGACAATAAGTAGCAAATAAAAGCTGTCAAAGGACAAGGTCACTGTCGGGGTCCATCCATCCAAGAGAAGAGGAAAAGACAAGGATGGGGGATGGAGGGTGCGTTGTTGAAATAGATGAAAAGAACATGGATTTAGTATTACGGTAAGTACATAATTTAAATAGCCGATGCTATTTTGATTCAGCATTTGGATCAGATTCTCAAGCTACCAAAAACTTAGGCAGTATCAAGGAAAAATGTTCCTGAGAATGGTGGAACCAAATGACGTACATGATCTGGACTGTATATCAGTTTCTAGTGAGAAACACAAAGATGTAGGCAGTAAATCAAGTAATTTCAGCTCAAACCTTATCAAAAGGAACTTTGCCCAAAAATGCAGTAGTAGCTATTGGCCTTGCAGAATGAGGCTTTGGTTTGCTAGTGTATTAAAGACAGTTCCATCTTTTCATATACAAACAATATAAAATGAGACAGCCACTTAGAGAATCTGACCAGCTTTTTGCTGCTTCCTCCAAAACAAAAATTGGCGAAGGTGTTCTAAAGATCACACTGTCTAAGATCCTTAGTTCTGTGTAAACAAAATCTGAGATGTCGGAGTATCTAATAAATGTAGAGCAGACTCTCCTTTATTACAAAAATTTGGGAAGAACACTGGAAAATTAATAATTTGACTAAAGTTTACTTAAAACAAAACATCTGGGAGAAAAAGTACAGTTTTGTACCTACCATAAATGTAGATGTTCGAGTATTCACACTGCTGCAGTCATTACACTTGGGTTATCCTGCCGTCAGGCGGTCCCTCAATCGGCCAGAGTTCCAAAGTCTTGGTCCATTGTCAGTTGCTGTCGCTTCTTCCCTGACGTCAGTGCACCAGGGGTATATAGTATGCATCCAACGCCATTTTCTTCAGTTTTTCTTGCCCCAGATGTCAGGTACCCCCAAGTAGGTAGGCAATAGATATTGCTAATAAAAAATATACATATCAAATAAAAACAATACCTTCAGTTACCAGCAAATTCACCCCAAAGGTTGCATAGGATAGAAAGGTATAGATAAGTCTAGCTAGTTCAGAGGGGATGGAGGGAGGGTAACCTGGACTGCAGCAGTATGAACACTCGAACATCTACATTTATGGTAGGTACAAAACTGTACTATGTTCATCGTGTTACACTGCTGCAGTCATCACACTTGGGTAGATTCCCAAAGCTAAGGTTGGGTGGCTGGTCTATAAAGAATTAGGATTGGCTATGAGGCCCTGCAGAACTGCAGTGGCAAATCCTGCTCTGGATTTAGAGTAAAGAGGGCAGGTGGTAATGCTTGGTAAATGTGTGCACTGAACTCCAAGTTGCAGTCTCCAAAATTTCCTTGGTAGATACTCCTCTGAGAAAGGCTGTTGAAGTGGCTGTTGCCCTGGTGGAATGTGGCCTAATGTTATTAAAGACTGATTTTCCATGCTGTGTGTAGCACTACCGAATACAGTGTCCTATCCATTTGGATATAGTCTGTTTTGAGACAGCCTTGCCCTGTGATCCTGCAGCATATGCTACAAACAGTTGTTCAGTTTTCCTGAAAGCTTTTGTTTTGTCCAAGTAGAAGCGTAGCTGCCTGTGTATGTCCAAAGAATGCAGAAGTCTCTCCCCTTTATTCTGGGGGTTTGGATAAAAAGTTGGCAAACGGATGGTTTGATTAAGAGCCACAGTAGATACCACCTTCGGCATAAAGGTCAGATTTGTCCTTAAAGGTACCCTGTCCTGATGAAAAATTATAAAAGGTTCCACTGCCATTAACGCTTGTAGCTCTGAGACTCTCTGTGCCGAAGTTACTACCAGGAGCAGAGCTGTTTTCCATGATAAAAATTTTAGATCAGCTGTATTGGCTGGCTCAAAAGTTGGTAGGGTCAGTTTTTCCAAAACGAAATTGAGGTCCCAAGTTGGTGTTGGTGCTCTCCAGGGCGGTTTTATGTTTTTAGCCCCTCTGAGGTACTGCTTTAGTAAGGGATGAGAGAATAAAGGAGGATCCGTGTTGTAATGTGCTGAAATGGCTGAGGCGTGGATCTTATTTTATTTATTTATTTATTTTACATTTGTTGACCGGGCTAGTCTAACTGGAATAAAATCCATTTTCAGTAGAGGCCCGGGGAGAAAAGCTCCAGCACAGAAAATTTTATACAGTAAAAAAATAATAAGTTCAAAGCAGAATAACAGTAGTAAAATAGCTCTAAACAGTTACAGCCATTCACATACACAATATATGACTGTAATAAATTGTTTCAAATTCAAAGAATTATAATAATAATTAAAAAGGGTCAAGCAGATTACAGACATACAGATTAGGTACAGTTGACATTACAAGGATATCTAGCTTGTGCTGAGGTGATATGCAATGCAATAGAAATAAAAACAAATTAGTAGTTTTCAATTGGAAGCAGGATAACAGAAAGTATATACTGTTGATAAATTATAGAAATGTATCATATGATATAGTGAGATAAATGTATCTAAGAAGCAGCAAGAGTATGTAAATTGGTGGAATATACTCTTGCTAGGAGCAGAGAAGATATTTAGTCAGGGTTAGTACAAGGACAAAGCCAGTGAGAACTGAGAAATTGTTTTATTTTTAGTTTAGAGTGTCTTGTGGAGGTCAGAGATAGGAGTTCAGAGGGAAGTTTGTTCCAGTGTTTGCCTATGGAGTTAGAGAACAGAGAATCTCCAGCTGAGTTGTTGGATTTGTTGATAGTAATAAGTGGCTTATTGGAGGAGCGTAGGTTCTTAAGATTGTTATAGGGGGTGATGAGGGTAGTCAGTATAGGTGTATAGGTGGGGTAGTACAAGCTCTTATGGATAATAGTGAGTTGTTGAGATAGTATCTGGTTTTGAAACTCAAGCCATCCTAGTTGTTTTAGATTGTTGCAGTGATGTGTTCTAAAAGGAGATCCTGTGGCAAATCTAGCAATGGAGTGATAGGCAGTAGCAAGTTTGTTTAGGTTATTTTTTGTGAGATTGGTGTATATGGGTGAGGCATAGAGTAAGGTAGTGATTAAATGAGCTCTAGCTATAGCGATTTTGGTTGAGGGAGTGAGGAAGGGTTTGATTCTGTAAAGGGATCCCAGTTTATTATTTACTGTTTTTATAGTGATGTTAGTATGAGTGTCAAAGTTTAGATTATTATCTATGGTAATTCCAAGAAGTTTGGTGGTTACGTCAGGAGATATGAGAGTCCCATTGTTGGATGTAAGAGTAAAGTGAAGAGGGGCAGACCTACGAGTAGGAGTAAAAAGTAGGAGTTTGGTTTTTTTAGGGTTAAGTAAAAGGCAATGGTTTAAAAAACATTGTTCCACTGTGTTAAATGCATTTTGTGTAAGGGATTGTAGCTCGGAAGGGGTATTAGCTGAGCAAATAATAGTGGAGTCGTCTGCATATTGAATGCAGGTAGCATGTGGGATTGCTAGGTGGAGGCCATTAATGAAAATGGAAAATAACAGTGGGCCTAAAATGGAGCCCTGGGAGACACCAAGGGAAATAGGGAGGTGAGAGGATAGGTTACCTTCCCATAGAACTGCTTGTTGTCTATTTTCTAAGTAGGATTTAAACCATTGTAATGCTAGAGTATCAAGAGAAAGAGATTTAAGTATTTCAATAAGGAGCTGGTGATTAACCATATCAAAAGCCTTAGATAAATCAATGAAGACAGAGGAGGAGAGGGTATTGTTATTACGGTTAGAACTTATACAGTCTGTGAAGGAGAGGAGGGCTGTGGTGGTGCTGTGGTTAGGTCTAAATCCATGTTGACAGTTGGCAAGTAAGTTATTATCAATTAGATGGGTGAGTACTTGCTTATGGACACATTTTTCCATTATTTTTGCAAGTGGAGAGAGTAAGGCTATTGGTCTATAGTTTGAGATGTCGATAGAGTTACCACCTTTATGAAGGGGGATGATGTGTGAGATTTTCCAGATAGATGGGATATTTCCTTCGGATATAGTTCTGTTTATGAGTATTGAAATGGGGAGGGCTATGGCTTTGGCACCTTTTTGCAGGTACTCAGCAGGTAGATGGTCAGCAGAGGGGGTAGTAGGTTTCAATTTTTCTAGAAGAGAGCAAATAAAGGATGTAGGAACTGGTTTTAGCTGAAATAATGGAATAGGGAAAGTTGAAGAGGTGGTTAGATTGGGGGAAGTTGGAGATAATTGCTTAGCTAGTGTTTGAATGGTATCTGTAAAGAAAGAATTAAAGGCATTAGCAGTTTGTGTTGGGTTATCTTGGTTAGAGCCTAGAGGGGTAGGTCTTATAGATTGGCCTGGGTGTAGGAGTTTGTTGATGCTGGACCAAAACTTTTGCGGATTTCTTTGGTTAGTTTGTTGTAGTTGGATGTAAAAGTTTTTTTTATCTAGCAGGATAGCTTTTTTAGTAGTATTCCAAAGTTGTCTAAAGGTTTGGTGGTCCGTTGGATTCCTGGTAGTGTGCCATTTTGACCAAGATTTGCTTCTGAGGAGAATTTTCTGTCTAGTTGCTTTGGTGAGCCATGGGGCAGGTTTAGTGTTACTTCTAATAGAGCGTACAGGGGCATGTTGGTCAAGGATGGATAAGAATGTGGTATTAAAGTAATCAACTGCCTTATCTAGGGGGAGTGTTTTTAGTGGTGACCAGTCACAGTGTTTAAGTTATAGCTGGAAAAGTTCAGGGTTGAAGGATTTCTTAGTCCTGATTGTACGATATGTAGTTGGGTCAGGTAAGTTAATTTTGTGTCTGATGATATAAGTGAGTAAGTGATCACTTAGATCATCAGGCAGGGTTTCTGCCTTGTATGTAAGATGTGGAGAGTTTGTAAAAATCCAATCTAGTATACTTTCTTTATTGTTGCTTTTATTAATTCTTGTAGGGGAGGTTATAACTTGAGAGAAGCCATGAAGATTAATGTGGGTGGTGGATTGAGGGGTACTGCAGGATTTCCAATCGATGTTAAAGTCCCCAAGTATTAAGGTTTCTTGTGGAAGATTGATAGATATCCAGTTAAGAATGTTTTCAAGGGTATTAATGTTATTACCAGGGGGAAGGTAAATACAAGCGATGTTAATGGATTTGAATTTGTTGATTTGAAGTTTAGTGACTAGGGTTTCTGAGTTATTAAATATAGGTAGATTTATGTTAGATATGGCGACTTGTAGATTATTTTTATAGAGGACCGCTACACCTCCTCCCTTTTTGTTAATACGATCCCTTCTCAGGATATTGTAGGCAGGTGGGATAAGTTCATTGTCTTTAATGGATGGTTTTAGCCATGTTTTGGATAGACATAGGAAACCAAATTGGTAGAATTCTAATAGGGCATTAAGATGGGTGGTCTTATTGTTAATGCTTCAAATGTTAAGATGTGCTATGGAAAGAGAGTTTGGAGGCTTATTAGGTGTTTGTGGAAGAGTAATGTTGAAGGTAATTTGTACAGCGTCAGGAATATTGTTTGGGCCAGGATTAGGATGAATGTCTCCATCTAGCAGGCCTAAGTGGAGTATTCTATATGTGGGGTTGTTAATGTTAAGGAAATAAAAACAAAGTGTTTTTCTTGCAAGGGGAGTACTATATTTTATATGGGTTAGTCTGTGATATTTGGCTTGCAGGTAGCAGGGAGAAATTGTGGTGTTAAAGCTATAAAGAGAAATAGGTAGTAGTGGTGTGGAAGTGAGCTTAGAAGGCAGTAGAAGGTTTGGGTGGAGTGGTTGTTCATAAGAGGTTAATGTGTAGATAGTTATTAGAGGAGATAGGAGTAATATAAAGGCTAAAAAGTTTAGTTGAGTTAGGTAGGTAATATTGGCCATGATGTAGGTAAAAGATGGGTAGATAGATAAGGGTTTGTAGTAATAGCAGGTGGGTATTTGAAACTATAAGGGTGGGGTGGGTATTACATTTAGTTAGGAGAGGTAATTGAATAAGTATGGAGGGGAGTGGCAATAAGGAGAACTATTTGTTTGGTATTGGTAAAAGTAGGGGTGTGGTTTAGTGCAAATATATTGAGGACCCCTGGGGTGGGTGGGAATTGGGGGTAGTGAGGGGAGCGGAGTGAGCCTGCAGGGCGAACGGAGCGGGTTGAGACAGTTGAGTGAGAACAATCAGTGGAATTCTGATTGTGGAGGAGGGACTGCAGGGGTAAGTAGGTTTTGTGATCTGTGTAGAGGAGTAGGATGTAGTAAAAGTGAATTGTAAAGGCAGATAGTGGGAAAGGTTTAGCAGAAAAGGTAATATGTAGGGTCAGTAGTAATAATGCTAGAAAGGAGTTCAAAAAAGAAGACAGCCTTATAAGGATGAAGGGCAACAAGAGAGGAGCAGATAGGAGGGTGCCACCTAGTGGGCAGTCAGGTTAATAACCACAGAGGTGAGGAAAAGAAACTCAGGCAAGGTTAGACTAGGGCTAGAAAGGCAATATATATGAAAGGGTTAATTAATTAAACTAGAAGTATGAGAGGGAATATACGTAGTCTACTGGAGTTGGTGGGGGGGAATGGCTAATGGGTGTTCAGGCTGTGAGGCATACAATAATTAACAACCAGGATTAAAGTAGTGTAGTGAATTAGGTATGAGCCAAACTTACAATTGCATATACTCTCTTATCACTTTACGTGTGAGAACAACAGTTTTCACTTATGAAGTGATGTTACAGTTGAATGATTAGGGGGTCCATGGGTCCCTGATGGATAGTAATCTCCTAGTGGAGGGTAGGCAGGCTGAATAGGCGAAAGCAGATATGTATAAAGCAGGAACAAGAGAGAAGGGGAGAAAGAGACAAAAAAGTATTAGATGGCACACTACAAAATGGTTAGGCAAATTACTAAGTTAATCAATTAGAAGCAGTCAAATCCATATCTCAAGAGTAGGAAAGACAAGAAAATGGTTTACTACAAACAGTTGCATCTATCAATTATACAATAGGCTTGGTATAATTGAAAAGACTGTTGCAGGCAAAACATTTGTGTTATAATTTTGTGATAAGAACACGACAAGAAAACAGATAGTTAAATACAATAATCCAGTGCAAAACAGTTGCAATGTACGATATACCCTGCTCACTTTGCTGCTGATTCAAGTACACTAAGTTATATTCTAAGCTTTTTGTCGTATTTATCAACTGCTCTGGATGAGAGGGATGCAGCTAGTATTCAATTTGGATTAAGAAAGGTACATAATCAATGCCAGTGGTTATACAGGGTTTGGCGTCCCTCTGGGTAAGCTCATAGTAAAAACAACCAATAAAAAATACGTAAATCTAGTCAAAAGGATGAAATGCCACTATCTTTGAGTGGCAATGGGCAAACTAATTACAGATTACAGGAGTGTAGTGTCTGGAGAGAATGAATATACCCGCCACGCACCACGTGTTAGTGGAACAGCAAAAAGGCAGTTTATTCTTAAACAGGGTATTTAGGATAAAAACGCCACTATCACTGACTGGCTTTGGCCAAGATAACTGCAGATGTAATAGGGTAATGTCGGGAGAGATAAAACTCCCGCCACACACTGCGTGTTTACAGGACTGGATAAATGAAATGCTACAATCTATCCGTAGCGTAGGTCAAGATATCAGGAGAGAAAAACTCCCTCAAAGCTTCTCAAGTCCAAGTGAGGGAGAGCGGATGGATAAAAGACCTCGCTTTGATCAAAATTGGAGATCCACGCACTCAGAAGAGTAGCAGCTGTTAGTAGGGTTATACAATCGTGTATGTCCCTCAGCGGACAAGATGTCTAGGCTAGATAACGATTGTACCCTTCAGCGGACCTGAGTTCTAGGCTATATATATTGTTAAAACATAACAAAAAGCAGTAATTGTAGATCCATGCACACAGGGGATTATACGACAAGTTGTGAGCTACTGCAATAAACCGTATCCTGCAGCGGATATGAATCTAGGCTAGGCTAAACATTCCTAACATGACTAAACCAGTTTAACAGGTTCTTGATATACAGAAAGTCCAAAGGGAAAAATACACATGCAATGCAAACGCTACTACCGCTGAGATAGTAGCATGAATACAACTACAGCGTAGTAGTACTGTAAACCCTTTCAGCACAGTCAGTTAGCACCCAGTTAGTAAAAAACGGATATCAGTAAAAGTGTACAAGCTATAAAAACAGAGACAATCACAAAAAATCAGCACACAGGGGCATGAAGCACACAGCAGCCAAAGGGTATCCTAGCAAGTAAAGATGGCGCCGGGAGAGACAGGTGTTATATATAAGGTATTGGGAGGAAGCGAGGTGGGGGGGAAGGTTGATACAGGTAGGAAGAGGCGGGATTAGAATAGGGAGCAAGGTAGTACAGCCCTAAGGTAATATGAGTAGGGGTGGAGGTGAGGAGAGAAAGAACTATGAACAGACAAGGGAAGTAGAGGTAATGTAAGGAATATTTCTCAGGTGAGGCAAAGGATGCGTGTTGGGAATACGCTAGCAGAGGTAGGACAGTTGAGTGAGAACAATCAGTGGAATTCTGATTGTGGAGGAGGGACTGCAGGGGTAAGTAGGTTTTGTGATCTGTGTAGAAGAGTAGGATGTAGTGAAAGTGAATTGTAAAGGCAGATGGTCTTGATAGAATTGATGAAAAGGATAGGCCTCTGTCCAGCATCTCAGTTAAGTATTGTAAAATCTGAGGAATGTTTGGAACAGGAGGGGCAAGGCTTTGAGCCTGGTTCCAGGTGCAGAATCTCTTCCATTTTTCTGAGTAAGCTTTCCTGCCTCCAAAATGACATCCATAACAGCTTTAGAGAGAGGTGTTGCCTGTTTGACTAAAGTATCTGCCATGCAGCCAGGGGTTTTGAGCTGACCGTGCAGAATTGGATTGTTTTGTTGAGTCAGAAGATGTGGAATTTGGGGCAAAATCCATGGTGTGCCTGAGCCAAGTTCCTTAAGATAGTGTACCAGTGCTGGTGTGGCCAGTCTGGAGCAATCAGGATCATCTGTGTTTTTTCTTGTCTGGCTTTTAGGAGTACCTTTGAAAGGAGAGGCAGTGGTGGGAAGGCATACACTTTAGGTTTTTCCAGCTGAACTGACGAGCATCCACTTTCCATGCTTGTTTGTGATAAGTCCCTTCTGCAGAATTTCTGTAGTTGGCAAGTCAGTGGGGAGGCAAAAAGATCTATGTCTGGGCATCCCCATTTTTGCATTAAAATGCTGAAGATTTGTGGATTTAATTTCCATTCGTGA
This sequence comes from Protopterus annectens, assembly GCF_019279795.1. Classification (NCBI taxonomy): domain Eukaryota; kingdom Metazoa; phylum Chordata; order Ceratodontiformes; family Protopteridae; genus Protopterus; species Protopterus annectens. Next base: position 526,458,346 of record NC_056738.1, on the reverse strand, counting down.
GGGTCCATGATATTTCTGCTTAGGTCGTCTGCCAGAGTATTTTTCTTTCCTGGCAGGAATTGTGCTTGCAGGTGAACTTGGTACGTTAGAGCTGTGTTCCACAAGGTCATGGCTTGCCTGCATAGGGGATAAGAATGAGCGCCCCCTTGCTTGTTTATGTACCACATTACTGTGGTGTTGTCTGTCTTTAGCAATAGTTGTCCTGGATGTAGAAGGTCCTTGAAAGCTGTTAGGGCATCTTGAACAGCCAACATCTCTTTTTGATTGATGTGAAGATGCATCTTGGTCTGTGGTCCACTTGCCCTGAATGCATTTTCCTGCCATGTGTGCTCCCCAAGCATAATCCGAAGCATCTGTTGTTAGAGTTTGCCTGGCTGTGGGTTGGGTAAAAGGCTGACCCTTGTTTAGGTGACATGCCTGTGCCCACCATCAAAACTCCTGTCGTAGGCAGGGAATCATTGGTATTACTGCTTCTAAACTGTGAGAGTGTTGATTCCAAACACTTTTTAGGTACCATTGTAATTCCCTCATATGCAGTCTGACATATTGTATTAGTAGTATGCAGGATGACATGAATCCCGGGGCCTGCAGAATTTTTCTTGCAGGGAGATGGGACTTTTTTGCTAGTAATTGAAAATATTGAGTTAGTTGAACTTGTTTGTCTGGTGTGAGGTAAGCCATCTGGGCCGTTGTATTTAAGCTGGCACCCAGGAATGTAATCTGTTGTGAGGGTACTAGTTTTGATTTCTTTTCGTTTACTGTGTACCGTAGAGAAATTAGCAACTTTTTCACAAACGCCAGGTGCTGTAGAAGAATGTCCTTTGTCTCTGCTTGAATGAGGCAGTCATCCAGGTGTGGATATATCTGAATTCCTTTTTGTCTGCAAAATGCAATTACTGGTGCCAGGCACTTTGTGAAGACCCTGGGCGCAGTAGATAAGCCAAAGGGCAGTGCAGAGAATTGGTAGTGCTTTGTACTAGCTTTGAATCTGAGGTATCTTCTGCAATTTTGTCTGATAGGAACATGCAGGTATGCCTCTGAGGTCCAGCGTAACAAGCCAAGTCTTCTTGCCCAGCATGGGTAGAAGCTGCTGTAACGTCAACATTTTGAATTTCGGAACATCCAGGTAAGTATTCAGAATTGAAAGGTCTAGTATGAGCCTCCATGCTTTGTCCTTTCTGGGGACTTGGAAGAGTCTTGAGTAAAATCCTTGTCCTTGTTCCTGTTGTGGTACTTTCTGAATAGCTCTCATGTCCATGAGGGCTGAAATTTGCTTTTGTGCCTCTGCCCATTGATTTTGTAGCAGGTATGGCATTCCTTTTAGCTTTGGTAAAGTATGAAAGTGGAATCTGTAACCTTGAGACACAATATTCAGAACCCATTTGTCTTGGGTGATTGCTTGCCAGTTTTGAGAGAAAAGTGCTAGTTTTCCCCCTAAGGGGGCTTCCAAAAGGGATGTGCTTGGCGTACGAAGAGGAAAGTCACTGTGACTGTTTCTTGTAAGGTTGAGGTGCCCCACTGTCGTTGTCTGTTTGAGCCTAGGGGTTGAGATCTGCCTCTTGGGCGTCTGTATCTGCCTCTCTGTGGCCTGTCTGACACTGGAAAGGACCAATTCTTTGTTGGGCAATTTCTACTAAACCGAGATGGCTGTACCTGTAAAAATCCTTGACTGTTTGCATAGATTTAGCTTTGTCCTCCATTTTCTTCAACACCTCTTCTGCCTTAACACCAAACAAGGTATCATGCTGTAAAGGAGCATCCAATAATTTTGCCTTAACATGATCAGGTAAACTCTGTTCTTTTAACCAAGCATGTCTTTGAATAACAGAACCTGTAATTACGGCTCTACAAGAGGCCTCTAAAGAATCAAAACCACATTGCAGAGTATGTTTTCTCACCTGTTCAACTGCATGCAATAAAGCCTGCATTTCTTTACAATCAGGAGCTTCTGAGCTTGCAAGCATTTTCTGTTTTAACTGAGCCATTAAATATTGTTGGTACTTAAGCATGTGAAACTGGCAATTTAAAGCTCTTACTGCTAAAGTTGCAGACGTGTATACTTTCTTCCCCCATCTATAAAAAGCTCTGGAATCTCTGTCAGAGGGTACTGGATCTTTCGCAATGGAAGCCTTCACCCCCTTTTGGACCCTGGGAAATAGTTTCTGGATCAGCAGAAGGGTTTCTGCAAAGAACTTGTGAGAGTCAGGGACTAATACCTATCTGGCTTGGCTGGAGCAGGGGGTAAAGAGTCAGGTGATAAGCTGGATTCAGAGAACACATCATCCACAATATCTAGCAGAGGCGGAATAGCCAGGGGCCTGTGCTGAGGCAATAAGAGGAAATCCCTGAGCCTTTTCTTGGATTCAGAGTAATCCTGACTTTCCCAATGGAAATGTTCCCTCATGGTATGTAAAGTTTCCCCAAAAGAATAATCCCCAGGAGGAGAGGCTGAAGGGATAGATTCTTCAGCATCAGAGTCCTCAGAGGAGGGTAGAGAGTATCCCTGGTCTGAAGAGGAATCAGAGGAAATGGAAACCTGATCAGAGGAGTCATAGACTGTACCCTGCCTAGGCCTTTTTTCAGGAGGGGGATGGGAACCCCTGAGTAATGAGGTCTTCGGCCATTTTAAGCATCTGTTTCTTGGGCATGGAGGACTGTCCAGGAGAATGCTGTACTTGTTTCTTTGTCTTTAATGGCAGCTTTGTCTTGGCTGTTGATTTTATGGTAAGTTGTGAAGGTCTGAAAAAACCCACAGAAGCCGATGCCTGCTCAGCGGCTCCGGACCCATCTGAGGGATTCGTTTCCGTAGGCCCAATACCTTGAGTTTCCAGAGGCCTAGATGTCTCCACGTGGGAGTAGGAAGCGGCCTGTGGCTCTGAGGTAGCGGGTGTCAGGGGCTGTGAAAGTGCCTCACTGAGCACCGGCGACTGGCCTAGAAGAGGTTTTGTCGGTTCTGGACCTCGGATGCCTGTCTTTATCCTTGTCTTTGCGTTTTTTCGGAATTGAGGTCGTCGGCTGATCCAATGGCATGGTATAATTGAGCCTTCGGCCAAAGTAGTGTAAAGCAAAATCAAAATGTCTCTTTATAGAGCGTTTGTTAAATCTAGCACAAAAACGACAGCTAGTGACGTTGTGATCAGGGCCTAGGCATGCAAGACAGTAAGAGTGGAAGTCCTTATGAGGTATTTGCTTCCCACAAGAATTACAATTATTAACTTTTTCTGACATCGGTCTGAAGCAAGAAAACGGTTTCCCCAACAGGGTACTTAGCTTTATTGAAAACTTCGGATCTGAAATTCAACTTCGAAAATCTCAGGAGTCGGCCGACCGGCACTTGCGAACTGCTTCGGGCATCACGCGGCAAGAAAGACTGAAGAAAATGGTGTTGGATGCGCAATATATACCCCTGGCGCACTGACGTCAGGGAAGAAGCGACAGCAGCCGACGCCGGACCAAGACTTTGGAACTCTGGCCAACTGCTGGACCGCCTGATGGCAGGATAACCCAAGTGTGATGACTGCAGCAGTGTAACACGATGATCATCTGATTTATTCTCAGGCACCCTTGTCTTTGTGGAAAAGCACGCATGGAGGTTTACAAGACAATGCTCGCAATTCCAAAATCCATCTCGTGGAAGTAACAGCCACCAGAAAGTGTTTCCAGCAAAGATATTTTAAATCTATGTTAGCTGCAGACTCATAAGGAGTTTGAGTTCAGGCTTGATGCATGATAGTAATATTCCACGTAGGAATATGATCCCTGATAGGGGGTCTCAATTGAAAGGTTCCCTTTAGAAAGCTTTTTGAAATCTATAGGGATGCAGTAGGAGTTTGTCTGCATCCAACATGGAAATTGGAAATGGCTGCTAACTGCACCTTGACAGCAGAAAAACTGGATCCTTTTTGAAACGGAACTGACAATAAGTCCAGAATACATGGGAGAGGGGCTGAAAAAGGATCTATTTCCCTGGTAAAGGCTCAGAGGAAAAGTTTTTCAACTTGCACTTTTTCAGTATTAGGCTTTTGAAAGGCAGATAGAATGTGGACCACTGGAGAGGAAAGCCTGGCATCTCTGGCTACAATTAGAATTGCAGGAACCATGTGGTTAGTTAGCTTCACGGTCTCCATCTCAAGATGGTACTGTCAGATGGGTGATTCAGGAGATTAGGATGATAATCCAGCTTCCAAGGTGAATATACAAGATGAGGACAAACAAAGGGGACCCAACCTGCTGGAGCCAAAATGAGCCAATGAGTACTACTCCAGCCTATCACCTTCTAGCTTTCAGAGTATATTATCAATGGTATGGAAGGAAAGGCATAAAAAAAGACCGTGAGGCCACTCATGGACTAGAGCATCTCTCAGTAATTGACCTTGTGAAGGGATCAGGGCAAAGTAATTGCTGAATTCATTGTTTAGCTAAGAAGCATAAAGACTTCAGCAAAGTTGGCCCCATGACTGAAGATCTTCATTGCCACTGTCTGACTTGATAGACCACTTTTGAAGCAGAAGAATAGACATGCTCAGCTTGTCCTCTAAAAGACTTAAAGTTCCCGGATTGTGCATTGCCATGAGAAAGCAATGGGAAGATGCTGCCTACTGCCACACCCTCATGGCTTCCCAGCAGAAAGGGTACGAGTGGATTCCTCCTTGGTTGCTGATATACCACACTACTATGTTTTCCGTCCAGATGGAAACCATACCCTTGGGGAGGGAGTGCGGAAAAGTCTACAATGCTTGGAGGACTGTCCTCATCTCCAAGACACTGATGTGAAGACTGGCCTCTGTGGGTGAAGATATGGGTATTAAAGGACCAGATAAGCTACATATCTGACAATTTGTGTTCAGGTGGCATCCAATGAACTATTGGCTGTCTCATTATCAGATGGTTCTTTACACAGCTGACTAATTCCCAACTCTGGAGCAAGCTAGAGCAAGAAGTCCATGTGCTATAGATTGGTGAGGTAAGGAGAATAATCTAAACACAAAAGCACCAGGAACCTCTGCAGCCTGAGCTGTGTTGCTACCACTAACGTCTTTGGCAAACACCCAGGAGATTCTTTTGAGACCAAATGGCAGTGCCCTGAATTGAAAATGATTAGTTCACACCTGAAAATGAAGAAATCTCCTGGGATTGCCTTGCTATTATGATATATCTATAATAGAAGTACCCTGGAATTCTACCAAGCACATCCAATCATCCTTCCTCAGAAGAGGTAGGATGGACAGAACTGTGCCCACCTGAAATTGTTGGCTTCACAAACAGGTTGAAGTGGTTTAGGTCCAAGACTAGCATGAGGTACCCTGTTTTCCTTAATACTAAAAAAAAAACTGGAAGAGACTCTGGATTTGTACTGGCCTGGGGGCACCTGCTGGATGACTCTGGTTCTAGCAGGTTTTGAACGTCTACTGCTGCTGATTCCAGCTGACTGGTTGGTATGTCTAGAATCCTTTTCCTTGTAGCAGAAACAAAAGGAACAGTGCAACCTCTGGTGATTACTCTCTGCATCCAAATATCTTGTGGGAAGGCCTACCAGGCTTGAGGGTGAACGTATAAGTGCCCTCCAACTGCCTCCAGAGTGCAGCAGTTGTGCACCTGTTCAGAACTGCTATTAGAGTTCCTCTGTGAAAGGGCTGCAAAACCCAGTTCTGCAGTCTGCCTCTGCCCCTAGGGTAACGTTCATTGAAATTACCTGGAAGGGGGGGGGTCTTATCTGCAAGTAGAGGCAGTAAGAAAGTAATCCAATGGCTCAGACAAGCCAAGGAGGACAGGAGAAATTCTCCTATCAAAATATTTCATATATATATATATATATATATATATATATATATATATATATATATATATAAACTATGTCAGGTATTGCCAGCTATGCCGGGAGAAGGGCAGTAGATGCCACACTAGCTGGAATTTTATAAAGAATTATATGTCATTTGTATATCAAACTGATTTGGACAGATGTTTGTGTTGAAAATTGCATTTGTAAAGTGGCTTAGTTAAAAATGGACCAACAGTGGGTCTTGACTGCACTGTAACTGAATTAAATATATATGTAACAGAGGATATTGGAAGAGAAGCAGTTAAGCTCAGTTCCAGCTATCTTTGAAAATAGTAAGAAATTAAGTTACTGGACCTACACCATAAAGATGTTATCTTATAGTTCTCAATACAGCCAGACACCAAGTCTGTACTAGGAAGCTTTCTGTATTGTCTTTGGGGTGAACTAATTGCCACTGCTGAAGGGTTGAAATTTCAAATTGTTTTACGACTTCCAGAAGCTGCATCAGATCTTAGCAAGCTCTATGTGTATGTATTACTGATATATATGTGCAAAATCCTGGTAGTTTCTAGCAAAGGGGATAGCATAGGAACCAGAAGTCAGATGATCAGATGTATGTGATGCTATTCTGTAATTTAAGACAAAAATGATGTTTAATACTAGATGAGACAGAAGTCTTATTGCATTCTGTTTTTGGGAACTTGACAAGAAAGGTGCCCTCACCTATTTCATTTGCCTTGCTCTACTAAATGATCAGGGAATACTAACTCTTTAGATTAGTCAGAAAAATTGGGAGATTAGTTAAGTACTGTTTTTCTGTATCACTGTTTTATCTATTCATCTGTGTTACTTTAATATTTCCTGTGATTGAAACTCTGGTGTTTATTGTAAATCGATAATTAGTATTTTCACGTTCTTTTATTATTATTAAATATATTTAAACTTTTCATTGTGTCAGGTCCTTAAGAGAATATTTTAACATTTGAGAGCACTTGTATCCATTTGGTGACACTGTGGCCACTCCTGAGAGCCTTACGTACCACATTGGCCAGACACTTCATTTGTATTAATATTAACTTCACTCAGTATAACTGGCTACCCTTGTAAGAGCCTTAGAGTAGGTGGCATTGTAGTGCCTGGAGGTGGTGTAACTACCTTATAGTCTGGGCAGAAAGGGGCATAGCTAGATCTGTGCCAGCCTTTTCCAGGTGTGTGTGAAAATCAAATCTCAAACAGTGTGCATGTTAGCTGCGTGGAGCAGGAACTCAAAGCACTAATTTCACAGAGAGGGTGTTGGAGGACTTGGCTTGGACACTCAGCTAAGGACTCAATCCTACAGCTGTGCCAGTGGGGAGTCTTACTGGGGATATGGAGAGAGAGAGAGACAGAGAAACAGCTCCAGAACTGAGTATGTTCCCTGTGTACTCAAGGGAAATTATGCTTGATGCAGAGACCTACATCTGGAAATACTGGATTATCCATGTTTATTCCAAGTGACTGTCCCTCTCCAGTTACAGTGGTGAGGATTCAGGCTCTTTAATTACTGGCCCAACCAGGGGAGGACACATATTGGTGGTAGTTGTCACTGAAGGTGTGTGTATTCTTGGCAGCCACAAGGTAAACATTCAGTGTTTCATTTCACAACAGTTTTATTATTATTTTTTTTTTTAGTTTAGTCAGTGAAATCAGAAAAAGATGTCAGCAAGGGGTTATGGGAAGCTGACAAAGAACCATTTGGCCAAGATGTGCGAAGCCAAAGGACTGGTGCAGGCAGCTCAGACCAGCAACCAGGAGGATAACTAGTCTGGTGATGGTAATTTGCAGTCCTCATAAAAGGACATTTCTTATTTTCCTCACAGGACATAAAATCCATCTGGAGTTAAACAGACCTGAACTGGAGGCCAAACATCTGGAATTAGAACCAGAGAGAGTGAGGTGTTTGGAGGCTGAAGGAAATGAGAGATTACAGTGTTTGGAGACTGAAGAAAATAGACTGCGGCATTTGGAGGCCGAAGAAAATGAGAGACTGCAGTGCTTGGAGGCTGAAAAAAATGAGAAGCAGCATCAACATGAGTGGGAGATTATTGACTCTTCACCACTGTCATGGAGGTAATGGGAAAGGGAATAACTGAACACAGAAGCAATAAAGGTTAGTAAATTTCTTCCACAGTTTACAGAGGGTGATAATTTTGATAGTTTTATTCATATATATGAAAGGGTATGTTAACAATATAATGTTGAAAAAGGGCTCAGGGTATGGTTTCTGACTCTGTTACTCCAAGGTAAAGTTGTAACTGCTGTTTATAAATTGTCTGATATCGATAGTTTAAATTATGATGAAGTCAAATATAAGTCAACACCTGCAGCTTACAGAAAACAATTTGGTGAGCATAGATGTAAACCAGATGAAAGTGTTTGTGATTACATTGCAGAGTTAAGCATTTATTTTCGTAGGCAGGTGAGTGGGTGTCAGGTCACCACTTTTGAAGGGCTGGAAGACCTTTTGATGAGGAAACAAGCCCTTGGCATTTTGCGTGAGGACATATGCATCTGGTTAGTAGAGAGAGTGTGTAACTATGCAGATGACCTGGGGAAAAAGAGGGATCTCTACTTAGCAAGCAGAACACCACAGCACAAAAAAGGGATACAGTGTAGAGAATTTTACTACAATACCTGTAATCATTGTAGAAGTACATTAAACAACAGTATACGCACTGACCAGTTTGAACAGTATTAATCGTAACTGCGGAGAAATAGCCAAGTAATGGAACACTGGAATGGGTAGGGGAGTGGGGGGAGTAGGGTGCTGCTGCAGTTGGGGTTGCTCTGGGTGGGGGTCCAGATCTGCTACCTTGCCTAGGGCCCCGTTTTCACATAATCCAACTCTAAAATTTTCCACTTTTATTTACTATAAACTATCAGAAGGTGGAATGAAACAAAAAGTGTCAGTTGTAAAAAAAATAAGCACTTTCTTTCCACGTTTGAAAATAAAGAAATAAAAGAACGAAACAGCTTTTTTTTTTTTTTTTTTTTTTACACAACTGACACTTCATTGTTTCACTCAATCTTCTTGAAAGTTTATGGTTTTCACCGTTATTTACTGTTAATTAATAACTGTCATATTGTTGAACATGCCAGTGCGGTTCTACAGACTGTAGACATCAAGTGAAGTGGCAGCAGCCCTCCCAGGTAAATTCTGAGCAGTTATGAATAATAATCATAATGATGATTGTGATAAAAAAAGAATGCAGGCAAAAAAATGGAATAACTGACTCTGCTGTTACTGTGTTTTCAAAAGTTAATAGAGTTTATTCCTTAAGTCCTCTTTTTTTTTCTCATTTCTTTCATTACTGCAAGTTGGCCCCACTCTTGGGAAGATTTTTTAAGTCATGCAAGAAACATATATTTTATTGTGCTTTTAAAAAATTAAATGTGTGACTTTTATTCTGCTAATAAAGTTGTAAAAACTTCTTGCCTGACATTAGGCTTCGAATTAAATTATTATTTTTCTAGTTGCCCAGTTTTTGTTACAACTCTGTTTTATTTAATTGAACAAAACAAAAAAAAAATGCAGCAGGCGGACCTTGAAAATGTAAACAAATGTTGCTCACAGTTCTTACTATACCTTAAAAATCTTAGCTGAAAAGATAAAAGCCAAAACGTAATTAGTCAGGAAAAAGGCCAAAGGTCCAGAACAGGGAAAAGATTTTAATAAAATATTGTTCTTGCATGCTTAATGTGCTAAAATAGGTTTTACATTAGCATACATTTCCTGAAGGATATAAAGTCTAGGAATCTGAAACTCTATCATTATTTAAGTTTTGCAATCCACATAAACTTGGCAGAAAACCACAAATCTTATGAGGAAAATACCAAACATATGACAATCAGGGAAAGTCGAAAGTATGCTCTGAACTCTCAACCTCTTAGGACAAGACTCAGGGAGAAAGTGTGAAAGGCTCTCTTCCTGATAAGGAACAGTTAAATTATTATGGTCAAACCTTTTGATGGAAACGATGTAGAAAAGGCTGAAAAAA